>NC_044397.1:12141576-12741576 GCF_006542625.1 Nomascus leucogenys
TGAACATAGAAGAGGTATACTGAATACATTTTAAAATGGCACTAAATATAAGGGACATTTTGATTGCTTTGTAAAGATTATGTATATAAAAATCGGGAAAACATTTGCAACTTGTGAATCAGTTTCCCATTTCCATTACAACAAATTATCACACAATAGGTGGCTTAAAGCAACCCAAATCTATTTATCTTACAGTTCTGGAGATCAGAAGTCTGAAATGAGTCTCATTTGACAAAAATCAAGATGCTGGCAGAGCTGTGTTCTTCTGCAAGCTCCAAGAGCGCATCTATTTCTTTGCTGTTTCCAGCTTCTAGAACCCCTCAGCATTTCTTGGTTTGTGGCTCCATTCCTCCATCTTTAAGCCAGCAGTACAGCACCTTCAAGCCTCTCTCTGACTCTGATCCCTCCTCCACCTCTCTCCTACTTCTAAGAACCTTGTAATTCCATTTAGTCCGCTGGATAATCCAAGTTAATCTCCCTATTTTAGGTCAGTTGATTAGCAACCTCAGTTCCATCTATAACCTCCATTCCCCTTTGTCATGTAACATAAGATGTTCGGAGGCTTATGAGGACTAAGATGTGGATATTTGGGGGAAGCCTTATTCTGCCTACCACAAGTTAGACAGACAAAAGTTTGCAATCTTTAATTATATAACCTTATAAATACATAAGAATGATAATATCCTAACAGAAAAAAAACCATTAATAAGCAATTAATAAAAGAAAAAGTAGAAAATGGGTAAAAACTTTAAAAAGGTTTAATAACACTAGTAGTTAAAGAAATACAAGTTAGAGAAAATATGAAACACAAATTTTCACTGATCAAATTGGCAGAGATTTTGTTTCTTCTTCATTGTGTTCAGTGTCGGCAAAGAATGAGAGAAAATGACATTCATTGCTGGTGGGAATAGAAATTGACGTTACTTTGCTGGGTGGCAGTTTAATAATATATATTAATGGCCTTAAAATTGTACAAACCGTTTTGCTCAGCAATTCTGTTTCTAGAAATTTATCCTAGGATAAAAAAGAGGATATTTGCAACATTTTAACAGAAGAATATTTGTAAGGGGTTTGTTTAGTGAAACATGGAAAAAAATACAAACACTTATTGGAATGAGACTGCTTTTTTCATATATTATGAAATAATATAATATTCATATGGAAATTTTTAGATATAAAACGTGTATGGTATAAAAATAATGAAAAATATGTGTGTGTTTGGAATCATGGCTAAACCCTTAACAAATCCAATTCTCTCATTAAAAAAACACCCAGTCTTCTGAATTTTGTGTTTATTTTTATTTATTTTGCATTATGATTTTACTACATGCTTAGAGATTCATATACGGACATTAAATATTATGGCTTTAGAAGTGTATTTATTGAAATGGGGAGATACCCAGGATATGTTGAATGAAATAAATCAGGTAAAGACCAGAATATTCAGAATGATTTTATTTAAAAATACATGATATCAGGGAGGATACGCAGCATTATAACCTGGTTAATTCTGGATGGTGAGGTAATGTCTGATATTTTAATATCTGTTTTTTTCTTTTTACTAACTTTAATTTTATAGCTTACTTTAAAACAGTATAGGTACTTATCTTGAAAGTTATAGTTAGAACAGGTTAATTAAAAGGTATTAGCTTTTTCTGTTAATATTTTGTAGACCTGCTGTTCACCTCCTAATTATAAAAGTAAAAACAATTTCCAGTCTTGTTATAAAAAGTAGAAGATAATTAAATCATATTTTTAATTTATGTAGTACCATACACATGTGTTTGTTTTTAGGCACAAAGTAAAGTGGAAAATACTACTTTCTGTAACACCTTTATTTCACATGTATCCATGTGGAAAGGTCTCCTCACCTGTGCAAATGACACAGTAACTGAAATGTTGTGAGGTGAGCCATGCCTGAAGAAAGAAGAATGCAAGGAGCACTCACAGAACTGCTTTAATAGAAGAGACACTCAAAATTCTTTATTTCCAATAAATTCGGAGTAACAACAACACATATTCTGCCTTACAATTTTTAAATCTTGGTATTTAATGTTAATGAGGTTTGTTCACATTTATAAAATAAAACAAATATCAGATGATACTGTTATTACTAGTAAAATTGATAAGATAATTTATTCCCTTGAAGAACATCCAGTTTAATAAGGAAGAGGGACAGCTGAAGCTATGATCACAGTAGGAGGGAGAGCTGTTGATAGGGGTTAGCACAGAGTGCACAGGGGGTTAAAAGGTTGACCCTGGTCATTGCATGTGGGTGTCAGAAAAGTTCTGCTGGAAGAGGAAACCCTGAGCTACATTTTGAAGGACAACTTAGAGTCAGCCTGGCTGACTGCCCTTCAGCTTCCCATTAGTAATCTGGAGTTTCTTCTTCAGATGGGCAAAAGAGGGTGATCTTCCACCTACTCTGAAGAGCAGGAGGTGGGCTGTGGTGAACTCAGAAGAGAAGGCAGCACTGCCACCTCTCCTGTCCTTATGGTTGGAGACCTCCAGCTCCAGACTCACATTCACAGACCACCCCAATGCCCTGCCTTAGAGAGCCCCACATCCCAGTGTCTCTCCTTCTGACTTCCCTGCAAATGACTTTTGCAAACTCCCAGGGAAACTGAAGCCATGCTGTAATGGACAGACTCTGTCAGCTCATCTTCTGGGATGTGTCCTCTCTTAGTGTCAATGTTGATCTTTCTCTTACTCCACTAGGCTTGCGATTGCTCTGAGTTTTTTTCAAACTAAATCTATGTATTGTTAGGGAGAAATAGGTAGTAAAACTCTAAAGATTAGTAAGACTGGGACTAACCCACAAGACAGTGATTAACACTAAACTAGGAATATGGTTACCTTGGAATGTGGAAGGACACGAGCATGACAGTACACACAAAGACTTCAAAGATACATTCTATTTCTTAAAGTGGATGCACAGGTGTTCATTATATTACTATTATTTAACGTAAAGACATAATTTGTGTGGTCTTCTGTATATATAAAGCACTTAATAATGAAAAGGAACAAGGTTAGATGAAGAAGGCAGAAATAACATTTTAGGCAGGAAGAATAAGTTTTCTCTGGAGGGCTGAGGGCAGATTGATGTGTGACCGAGGACAAGTGACAAAAAGAGGTGGAGAGTGAGACACCATCCAGGGAGGGAAAAGGGGGGGTGGTGGAGGGCATGCACATCGCAGGGGTGGTTTGCTTTCCTTAAATTAAATAAGAATTATTTAATTCTTATTTTCTCTAAAATAGTCTTCTTGTCTGTATCCTAAAACATTCATGATAAATACTAGTTTATTTGCATCATAAGAGGCATTGCTAAGCAAAATACTTTGTGAATTAGATGTGGAACTTACAATAAGTTAGAAGCACCTACCGGATATCAAGGCTATTTACAGTCAAGGCAACAAGCATTGAACAAATGTAGCATAAAAGGATTTGTACTGTGTTTCAATCAGAGGGCAAGTGCATTTAATGGAGTGATAAGGGAACCACGGGAATTGTGTGTTTATGTAATAAATAGTAGAATTGAAAAGGAGTTGCCACTGTTTCATTTAGGAAAGGCTTAGCAGAGGAGATAGGATTACCAGCCATTTGACAGAAGCAGGAGAGTTTGAACTGGTGGGAACAAAATGTTTCAGCCTTTGAATTATTTGTGGTCATGTTGCTATTTTGACTATTATGGAGCAGGAGCTGCCTGCATGATCTCCCAAGCCTGCAATGGATTGTCCAGGAATGCTCCACTGTGGCTTTTACCTCCTCTCTGGCAGTCCTTTCTCCAAACCACAAAACCCAAATGAATGTGCTTTTCTTCTAAATGGGCTTGGCCTTAAATATAAAACCAAAAATTTTGGTTAGAGAAGAGTCAACATTTTGATGGCATTTATATTTTTGGTTTTTATTTTTTAAGTGCAGAGCAAAGATAAACTAACTTCCTCCATCTGTGCCTACATGCCTCCATAGTTAACCTAAAAGTAGACCCCATGGTTCTCATCATGTCCATTGCTCGTTCTTGTCTGCTTGCTACTTATTTTTAGATCTGTTTCTCTCAACAGTGGAAGTGTGCCTGCCATTTGGCATTCAAATTTATTTTGTGATGGGAGAAGAGAAAAAGTTACCAAAAGCCTGAAGAGTCAGTGGTCAGTAAAGATAGTTTCAGCATCTTCTCATCTAGCTCTGTTTTCTGCTTCTATTTTTAAGGCTATTGTTTATTTTCATTGTCCTTCTTTCTCTCCCATGTCCTGACGTCCTCTTGTTCTTTTACACTCACTCTGACAGAAGGTTCCACATTTGGAAAGACTCTGATAAATTCCTCCAAGAGGGGACTTGACCCTCTCATTTTTAATTACAGGAAAATTTTGCTTGTACTGTCAAGATCAAGGATATAATTACAGGGGGAAATTTAAAGAATTGTTTAAATTGGCTCTAATGATGGAGTCAATTTATTTATTATTGATAAAAATTGTATCCAATTTTGCTGAGGTAAGATGGAATTATTTTTTATATTCTCTATGTAGAAAGTGCTTGTTATATGAAGAGAGCATCCAGCTAAATAATGCAGAAAAAAATATTATAGAGACATGCCAGTTAATTAACAAAATTACTATTACATTTTTTGAGACAGGATCTTGCTCTGTTGCCCAAGCTGAAGTATAGTGGTACAATCGTGGCTCACAGCAGCCTTGGCCTCCTGGGCTCAAGCAATCCTCCTGCCTCAGCCTCCCAAGTATCTGGGACTATAGGCACATGTCACTATGCCTGGCTAATTTTTGCTTTATTTTTGTAGAGATGGGGTCTCACCATGTTGACCAGGCTGGTTTTGAACTCCTGGGCTCAAGTGATCCTCCTGCCTGTGCCTACCAAAGTGATGGGATTATAAGCATGAGCCACTGTGTCTGGCCAATTGTTATTTTTATTAACTTTTGTGACATTTTTCAGATTTCAAAATGTATTTGTTGAGATTAAATGATCATTTTAAGTATTTATTTTTACACTTTATTTTGTGTTCTCATTTTTTTTAATGAGAAACTCCCAAATTATATAATCTTCAACCTCCACAACACTTGGATCTGCCTTTGGTTGTCAAGAAAATAAACAATTGCAAATTAAATGAAAAGGTCATATTCCAGTACCTACACAGGAAGATGAAATATAGCTGATCTTATGCTGTGTTTATCATGTTTCTGGTTCTGCTTCTTTAACCCATCTTTTTTTATTTAGTACTATTATCACAGAATATTTTTTCAAATAGTCAAGTTCACTGTCACCCTTATTCCTTTCAGAGCCTCAGCCACCCTTTTAATTCAGAGCTGTGCTTTTTGATGAGCTGGAAACCTGCCCAGTGGGCATTGCCCTTGTGTACCCATTTGATACAGTGCTTCCATGAACTGATGTTTAATAAATATTTAATAAAATGTGTTCAGCTAAATTAGGTCAGCAGCTAAGGTAGAAGAAGAGCTGTATTTTTTAAAATACTGGAGTGGCTTTAAATGTTGAAAAGCATTAGAAAGCAAAGGCTCTGGTAGAGTGGACAATAGTTACTCTGTTCTTGTTTTCAGAGAAGTCCAGAAGCTGCTCCAGATTTCTAAGGAGATGTTCCAGCTATTAGAAACTGGAACCAAATGTTGATCTGAAAGCCCAGGGAGAGCTGTTATGAGCCTTTATCCTTCAGGGGGTCTGGGACTCACCCAGCTAGCAGGGTTTGGATCCATGGTGATTTGGAGGATTTAGTGGTGAAGGGCATCATTTCCAGACCATAGGCTCAAATGATTCAGGGTAAAAGATGTTTGAGAGATAAAGCAAACAAGGTAAAATGTAATATTTGGGGGATTTGAGTGAAGGGCTTTTGAAAATTTTCTGTACTACTTAATCAGCTTGGGCTAGTATATTAAAAGAATACATATATACACACCATAGATTAGGGGACTTATGAATAATAGAAATGTATTTCTCACAGTTACGGAGTCTGGGAGCTTAAAATCAGGGTGCCAGCATGGTTGGGTTGTGGCGAGCATCCTCTTCTAAGGGGCAGGCTGCCATCTTCTCATTGTATCCTCACGTGGCAAAAGAGGTCAAGAGAGCTCTCTGGGGTCCCATATATAACTGCACTAATCCTACTTATGAGGGCTCCACCCTGATGACCTCATTGCCTCCCCAAAGCCCTACTCCCTAATACATTACATTGGGGATTAGAATTTCAACATATGAATTTGGAAGGGATACAAACGTCCCATCCATGACAGCACTCTTACAACTTTTCTGTAAATTTGAAAGTATGTAAAAATAAAACATGGAGAGCAAACAACAGCTACAACTAAAAAGAAAACAAAAATAAAACCATGAATTTCTATTTTTAAACCTCACTTTTCCCTTAGTATAATGAAGATACCATGACACAAACTCAATTTAAATAAAGGAATGGATCCACCTCTCTCTGACCTGGCATATTACTGAAACCTGGGCATTATTGAGATTTTTTTGGTTACAAATTATTTTTAAGTGCTTCCTATTTAGGGGAATTGGGATTGCATGAAGAAAGGGAATTTGAGTTTTTTAGGACTTGATATTCAATTTCATGTTTCAGACAACCATGAATACTGTAAGAGGTAGTGCCCTTCAAGTTCTTTTAAAAAGTGGGATAATATTAGAGTCTCTGACATTCCTATCTATAGCTTGATTTGTTCTTTAGTTTTTTTATACTGCCTAACATTCCCTAAATTTTATATGTATCTTGAGTTATAGCTTCCATCATAAAATAAGATAGATACCATTGAGATGATAAAAAGTTATGAATGAGGCCGGGCGCGGTGGCTCACGCTTGTAATCCCAGCACTTTGGGAGGCCGAGGCAGGCGGATCACGAGGTCAGAAGATCAAGACCACGGTGAAACCCCGTCTCTACTAAAAATACAAAAAAATTAGCCAGGCGTGGTGGCGGGCGCCTGTAGTCCCAGCTACTCCGAGAGGCTGAGGCAGGAGAATGGCGTGAACCCGGGAGGCGCAGCTTGCAGTGAGCCGAGATTGCGCCACTGCACTCCAGCCTGGGCGACAGAGCAAGACTCCGTCTCAAAAAAAAAAAAAAGTTATGAATGAGATACAGCCTTTTTTCTAAACTTAGTTGAGATTTTTGCACTGTTTTGAGGAAATAAAAGATTTATTTGTTAAGTGGAGGAGAGTTTTGGTTGGGATGTGGCTGGCCTACTTGTACTGTATCTGTGAGGGTGTTATAGTCCAGAGGAAAAGGATGGAAAAAACAATGAGAGTTGGAAAAAAGACAATGAAACGTGCAAAAGCGTTTTTCTTAGACTGCTCTACGTTCAGGAAACATAGGACCCGTTTGTTTCTTCTTTTGGCGCAGTCTTCCTTCCTTCTCCCCATGAGTTTCTATTCCTAGAATTTTTTTTTTTTTTTTTTTTTTTTTTTTTTTTTTTTTTTTTTTTTTTAGATGGATTCTTTCTCTGTCACTGGGCTGGAGTGCAGTGGCGCAATCTCAGCTCACTGCAGCCTCCACCTCCCGGGTTCATGCCATTCTCCCGCCTCAGCCTCCCGAGTAGCTGGGACTACAAGCTCCCACCACCACGCCTGGCTAATTTTTGTATTTTTAGTACAGATGAGGTTTCACCATGTTGGCCAGGATGGTCTCCATCTCCTGACTTCGTGATCCGCCCACCTCTGCCTCCCAAGGTGCTGGGATTACAGGCGTGAGCCACCGAGCCTGGCCTCTACTTCCAGAATTTAAGATAGGACTATTTGAACTGTTCTACTGTTATTTCAAATAGATTTTTTAAATCATAAAAATCTAAAAGCATATTAACCATTTCAACCACTTACTACATCTCCTAGAATATATTTATATGGCTCTAAGCAACTACTTTAGAGATAATTTTATAAACAAAGACTGCAAACTAAGAAATGCATTATGCACATGTCACTTTGAATCAACACATCTTTCAGCAGTGCACATACTAAATTAGGCACAGCCGTACAAGAGGAAAGTTGATCTTGATACAAGAGGAAATTGAGAATCTTAAGTTTCATTTCTCATACGCCTACAGCATTTGACCAAATGCATCTCAAGCAAGTCCTTACCTTCTTTGTGCTTGACATAATGTTCTTTAGTAGCTTATTCTTAGTGGTCCTGACTAAGTTTCCTGTTAAATTATTTAGCATCATTTCTATCTCTGTAGTCAAGCCAAATATATTCTAACTATCTTTCATGCTTATTTTTTGGTCTTCCTGGAAAAGAAATAAAAAATTATCTAGTTTCTGGCAAAGAATGAAAAAATACAGCATTGTTTTTCTATATTTGGGCAATCACAAAGATCCTTGAAGACCAAGTTTCCAAGGTTCTGATCTGGAGATCTGAAGTGCATTCCAGAATCTGTATTCTCAAGTAACATCTTTATCCAGCGAAGTTTGGGGAACACTGCCCACAGAAAAAGGAAATTTTATAGAAATCCAACTTCTAGCCAAGAGGAAATCCCAAATGATGCTGAATCCTTAAGTCAATCATGCAGTGAAAAACCTTCATGAACTGTTATCCAACTAAATGAGAATTCTTATTTTATTTTCCCAATGTTTTTTTCTTTAGATAATTTTTTTTTTACCTAATTTCTTTCCCTCACACCTACCCATAACAGAGTTGTAGCTGAAACAGAAATTTAAAGAGACAAAAATCAGCTAACATTTATTGATCCCTTATTGTGGGCAATGTTTTGTTTATAATCTTCAAACAGCTCTGTAGGCCTATATTACTGGCTCCATTTCCCCACTTGGGAAAGCCTCAGTGAGATATGAGAGAGACTCAGATAAGTCAAACATCTTGGCCAAGTTTTTCCTGAAGGTGGGTAGCAGAGCTAGGATTTGAATTTAGATGGGTGTGACTACTCGGTAAGTGCTGCTAAAATGTAGTTTCCTGGGGAGCAATATAGATTCAGACCTTATCTTTTCTATCTGTGGTAGCAATGAGACTACTATGCAAATGAAGAGCTTAAAACTATGCAAAAATTTAGCATAAAGTGTTTATTATGTTTCATTTAGTATTGCAGGAAAGATAAAGACATCTAAGGGTTTCTGATTAATCTTGAACTAGTTTAACACATTCATTGAGTTAAATTAGTTTCTGGAATCTAGACTTGCTTCTGATAATTGCTGTTAAAGTGAGTATGCTTGTAGTTTGCTAGATTTTCTTTAAAACACTTTCAAAAAGTAAAATAAAGGGGTCTGATACTGGAGGGCCTGGTAACTCCTCTAGAAAGTTCTTCCCCATGTCACACATTTTCCCTTGGCACATGCTACTTCCTGAGGAGCCAGACCCCTGGGAACTGAACCTCAGCCCCAGTCTACCATGTGACAGGCACTGTGTCAGCCTCAGTCACACAATCAGTCATAACAGGCAATGTCTTGGCCTCATGGAATTCACGCTCCCAAAAGGAAGAGATAATCAGCAAACAAACAAATGAGAAACATTGGATGATGAGTATTATGAAAGCTATAAAATAAGGTAACAGGCAATACAATAGAAAGTAACTGAGTGGGCCGGGTGCCGTGGCCAACACCTGTAATCCCAGAACTTTGGGAGGCCCAGGCGGGAGGATCTCTTGAGCCCAGGAGCTCAAGACCAGCCTGGGCAACATGGTGAAACTCCATCTCTTCCAAAATACCAAAATTAGCCACGTGTGGTGAAGCGCCTGTAGTCCCAGCTATTTGGGGGGCTAAGGTGGGAGGGTCGCTTGAGTCTGGGAGGTCCAAGGTGCAGTGAACTGTGTTTGTGCCACTGTACTCCAGCCTGGGTGAAGAATCAGATTCTGTCTCAAAAAGAAAAAGAGAGAGAGAGAGAGAGAGAGAAAGTAACTGGGTGCAGCAAACTGCACAGCCAGCCAAGGACTCTCAGAGAGCTGAGTGACAAGAAGAAGGCAGTCATTGACCATCCCAGTAAGCATTTTTGGAGCTGCGAGAGTGGTCTCTCCACCCATTTCCGGATGAAGTCCTAAGTTTGATTGCTGTGAGGGAGGAGATCTATAGTGGGGCTGATAAACTGAGATAAACAAATAAATCTATGAAAAGGGGACAAGATACCAGCTAACACCTGGGAAATATAGCCCAACTTCTGGACTCTTATTTTAATTTAAAAGGCTATGTTCTCTACAATTACAAAAAAAAAACTATTAAAAAATGGGCAAAAGATTTAAATGGCCATTTTTTCCAAAAAAGATATGCACATGGCCAATAAAGATGTTGAGCATCATTATCCGTTAGTAAACGAAAAACCACAGTGAGATATATTACTTTATGCCCACAAGCATAACTATAAAAAAAATGGAAAATAACAACTGTTGGCAAGGTTGTGGAGAAATTGCAATCCTTATACATTACTTGTGGGAATGTTAAATGATGCAGCCACTGAAAAGGTGGAAAGCAATCTGGCAGTACCGCAAAAAGTTATACATATGATTTATGACCTAACAGTTCTACTCCTAGAGGCATATATGCCTTATAGAATTGAAAACATATTTTAACAAATACCTACAGAAACCAAAAATTGTTGCACAAATAACATTATTCATATTAGCTAAAAGTGAAAACGACCCAAATGTCTGTCAGTGATGAAGGGATTACAAATGTGGTATATCCATTCAATGTAATATTATTCAGCCATAAAAAGAAATGAGATTCTGATACATACTACAACATTAATGAACCTTGAAAACATTGTGTGAAGTGAAAGAAGCCAGCCATAAAAGACCACTTGATTATTGTATGATTAATTGACATGAAGTGTTCAGAACAGGCAAATCCATAGACTGAGAAAGTGGCTTAGTAGTTGCCGGTGGCTTAGAGAAAGGAGGGAGAATGGTGAATGTCTACTAATGGTTAACAGTTTTCTTTATGGGGGTAATTAAAATTTTTGGAATTAGATAATGGTAATGATCAGACAACTCTGTGAATATACTAAAAACCACTGAATACCACACTTTAAAACTGTGAATTTTATGTTATGTGAAGTATATGCCAATAAGAAATATGTTTTAAAATGTTGTGTTACCCCAATGAGATGTAAATATTGAGTTGTCATCTATTAGTCAAGTAAATGAGAAGATTTTTACTGTTAAACTAGGAAGATATCTATGTATACTAGCAGAACATGTAATTGAAATTTTTTGCAGCTGGTGTGGTGGCTTATGGCTATAATCCCAGCACTTTGGGAGTCTGAGGTGGGAGGATTGCAGCCATGAGTTCAAGACCAGCCTGGGCAACAAAGCAAGACACTCATCTCTACAAATTTTTTTTAAGTTCATTGGGTATTCATTTTTAAAACTTTGTGGAAATAAGTGAAATATAGTTCATAAAGAGAGGGAACTTGAAAATCTAGGCACTTGACTTGGATTAAGGTCTTTAGTCACTCATTCTCTCTTCAATATTGCTTTAGGAAGTATCCACAAGCCTCAGAGCCAATCAGATCATCACACTGAGGAAGAAATAGACTAGGGATTCTTCATCATGATCTTTAAAGAGCAGCCGTGCTGACACCATAAGAGTTCCAAGGTCAGTACTCACCTAATGCTGGATAGCTAAGGAAGAGTCAGGACCTGATCTTTAGTGAAACCTAACATTCAAGAATGGAAGGACTTCAGGAAGAGGGAAGTCTATGTATCAAGGTAGTGAAACAGAAATTAATGGGACTTATTCAGGGGGAAAATATATCCACTATTTTGCTTGCTGATAGAAGTAAGGGTATAGAAATAATAGGATAATGTGGGAAAGGTTGGCCTAGACTAGGGGAAGCTACCTTGAATGGCAGGATAAAGAGATAGAGCCAAACTAAGATAATTCCACTTTTGTCCTGGATTTTCTCTAAGTCCCTTAGTGAAGTTGAACAATTTACTTCTCTCCTAGTGCTCCAGGATCCTTTACAATAATAAGAGATATTGAAGTTGATTTCTATAGAAAGTGTTTTATTTGGGGTAATGCTCTTTTTCATGAATAACTATACAAGTTTCCAATTATTACTGTAACAAATTACCACCAACTTAGTGACTTAAAACAACACAACTGTATTATTTTATAGTTCTGGTGGTCAGAAGTCTAAAATCAAGATGTTGCAGAGCAGCATTCTTTTTGAGGGTGTTAGAAACCATCTGAGAATTTGTCTCCTTGCCTTTTCTATCTTCTAGATGTTGCCTGCATCCTTTGACTAGTGGCTCTCTCCTCCATCTTCAAAGTGCATCAATCTTACCTCTGGCTTTATCATCACATCTTTTTCTGATTTTGATCCTCTTGCTTCCCTCTCATAAGGGTCCTTATGATAACATTGTGACCACCTGCATAACCAAAATAACCTTCCTGCTCAAGATCCTTCATCACATCTGCAAAGTCCCTTTTGTCATTGAAGGTAACATGTTCACAGGTTCTGGGGACAGCAATGAGGACATTTTTGGGGGACCATTATTTAGCCTATCCCAATCACCTATTGATTTTCTGGAACACTTAACATATATATTATGAATGCATCCCATTCTAGACCTCCAGGAATGGAGTCCAGAAAAAGACATTTTAAATAAGCTTCCCCAAGTTTGAAGTGCCCTGCTGTGAGAAAAGGCATGTCACTAAAGATCTTTTAGGATAAGTATAGGAACGAAATGAGTAAAACAGTGCTTTAAGATAAGCATTGACACGTTAAAATCATGCAAAAGTTAAGTAATATTGGGAGCTATTGAGCTTTTTTGTTTGCAGTCATTATTTATTTATTTTGATAACAGAAGATTCTGCATATAATTTGGGTCAAAAAAAGAACAACAGAAGGCAGTTGGTTTGGGTGTGAGAGCGTAGGCAAGCCTGCTCTTCTAGTCTAGGAACTATCCTATTTATTCAACTCCTTTGCTCCTTGGGGGAATCACTGCTTCATAAAATCTATTTTCCTATACATTGCCTTCAAGCAAGGAACCCTCTCAAACCCTGTTGCAGCCCGTCACATGCACTGTGACAGCACCCATGCAGGTGGAAAGAGATTCAAAGCAAAGTCCTGAATGGCAAGATCTCCCTTCTCCCATCAGGTAAGGATCCTCCTATTTCTACTACTTTCCTTCCAGTTGTGCATGTGGCAAAGGATTTTGATTCCTGAGAGAAATGGAAAATTTCTCTTGCATTATGGTTAGTCTTTAGGAGGAGAGGCTTGCTTGTGGGAGATGGCTTTCTTATTTCAATTTGGCAGTTTCCCCTAACATAAACTCGTAAGATAAAGTCAACCAAGCTATCAGGGGGCTTCCTCCTGGAGGCAGGGTCCTAGAGTCCTAGCAGGTGGCTCAACGGAAAAGTAGATTTCTACACCTTACATTACGGAAATTTTTCTTAGCACAACATGCACTTTGAGATCATATGAGAGACTTAAAAACAAACTATCCTGGCTGGATATGGTGGCTCACATCTGTAATTCCAGGACTTTGGGAGGCCAAGGTGGGAGGATTTCTGGAGGCCAGAAGTTTGAGACCAGCCTTAGCAGCAGAGTGAGAAGCCATCTCTAGCAAATTTTAAAATTAGCTGAGCATGGTGGTGCATGCCTGTAGTCCTAGCTACTCGGGAGGCTGACATGGGAGGATTGCTTGAGCCCTGCAGGCCGAGGCTGCAGTGAGCTATGATCATGCCACTGCACTCCAGCCTGGGTGATGGAGTGAGACCCTGTCTCAAGCAAAACAAAACAAAACAAAACACAACACAACAAAACAAAACAAAACAAAAAACTCCTCAAAAACAAACAAACAACAACCAAGAAAAAAACTGTCTCTAGGCCCCATTCCTGCAGATTGTGATTTAAGTCATTTGAGAAGAATACCTGGTATCAGTATTTTTAAAAAACTCTCCAAATAATTTTAACGCAAAGCCAGGGGTGAAAGCCACTGATTAGGAAATCTTAAGTGTTTCCAGGTTAGGAAATAACTAGTAGTTACAGTTGTTACCATGTTTTAAAAAATGGAATACAGTTAAGAATCCTATTTTGGGTTGTACGCAAAACTCATTCAATGTATTTATTACATGGCACTCACTTAGTGATGATTAAGAGTTAGAAGGGATTTTAGAAACATTCTAATGGGATTTAGTAGAAAGAAATTGGGTTTTGGAGACAGACAGACTTGAGTTTGAATGAATTTTTATTCTTCCGATTATTAGCTGGGAAATCTTAGGCACTTAACTCTGCTAAGCTTCAGTTTCCTCATCTATATAATCTGCATAAAAATCCCTAATTTATGGATTTCTTAAAAAGAATAAAGGAGACTTACATAAAGCCCCTGTCATATTAATAAGCACACAGAAAATAATATTATGCTCCCTTTTATACAGAGGAGGAATTTAGGCAAAAATGAATAAATAAAGCCACACACACACACACACACACACGCCTCCCGATGAGTGTCCTTCCTAAGTAATACAATTTACTAGCATAAAATCTGGGACTAGAATTGATTACTTCCAGTTAGAATACAGTTCTTTTATAGAATCACTGTAATATGGCTGATATATTATTCAGAAATAGTAACACCTTTCCCCTTTCAGTCTTGCTTCTAGAGGATTATTGCCTGCAACGGCCCAGATAATCATGCCTCCGTTTCCTCCTCTTTAGCTACATAATTAAATTTACAACAGCCAGTTAGGGCAGGCCAAGGCACACCTTATACAGCGATAATAATAATATGCTCTAGAGCAGATAATAAACATGCTACTTTGAATGAGAGAATGCTGCTAACTGTGGCTCCTCCCCGGCCAGCTCCAGCTGGTACCACTCCCTGGATTTGAATATGATTCTAGAACCGTGTTGCTCAATACATTAGTCCTAGCCACGTGTAGCTATTTAAAATTAAAATGAACTCAAATTAAATCAGTTAAATAATTTGGCTACTCAGTTGCACTGGCCACATTTCAAATGCTGAGTTGCCACTTGTGACCAGTGGCTACTGTATTGAACAGCGATATGAAACATTTACATCATCACAGAAAATTCTGTTGGGCAGTGCTGTGTTAGAGGACTTTATATCTTTGGATTTTTTGTTATATCTAAATTTATGAATTTAATTTGCTCTTTTAATAGCTGTTAATTATGTAGCTATAAAATGGGGAATAGTGAAATTTGATATGAAAATAAGCTGAGAGAAAGGGTACAGGAGGAAAGAGAGAATAGAGTTGATTTGCCTGAACTGACATCTGGCAGTTGACAATTCAAGCAAGAATAAACTGTCCCTTAGGTTAGTAGGCAGCAACACCCTGGCTAAAGAGTTCATTATGCTTGTTTCTGAAAGGCTGGGGATGGCACACTGATACAAAGCTCTGGCAGCCAGTGCTCCTACTGGGCTCCCAGTGGGTTCCTGCGGGCAGCTGTCACTATGGCAACGCCCAAGATTGAGGCCAGAGCCCTGAAAACAGCTGTTCTCATGCCATTGCCCCACTCCTGACATCCATCCCAAAAAGCCCTAACCAGGCAAATCGATCAATCCCTGTGGAATCCCCAGAGAGCTCAATTTAAGCACAATTTATTTTAGTAAAAAGTAAGACTTGAAAAGAAGTTCAGACATTAAACCTAACCAGCAAATATAATGTTAGGCCTCTTTCTGTTAAAAAAGAAATCAAAATATAAATTTCCCTACATCCTGTCACTATTTTGGATTCTCAGCTGTGAAAGCACTGTCCCCTTTCCCTGCATTAAGATAAAGTTCCCCAGTTAGGGTGAATGTGGGAGTTATTGGTGCTGTTCAGCAATGTTTCTGTACTCCTTCCAAACACATTGTAGGACAGCATGACCCAAACTTCTTTTTTTTCTATGAAAGATTAAAGCATCTTTGATGGGCTCAATTAAGACAAAAGGAAGTAAAATGCAGTTCTATTTCTGTTCATGTAACTTAATTTTGGCCAGTGCAATGTGAGCAGAAGTGACATGTGTTATTTCCAGTTAGAAACCTTTAAGAAACAGGGCACAAGAAGCTGATTTCCTCCCCCTGCCTGCAATGTTGCAGACGGTGGAGGCTCCATCAGTCTAAGCATCTGAAAAAGGATGATGGAGTACCTCACCCACCGAAGATGGACCCGGAGTGAAACCATGTTTTAAGCCATTGAGGTTTGAAGGGGTTTTTGTTACTACAGCAACAAATTTAGAATCTTCTAATACTGTGCATATATGAAAAAAAGTACAGAAAGAATTAAAAAAACTGAAGAAAATTAATTATTTTAATGTAAACTGCTAATTTCAGAGTATCCTATCTATGGCAAGATCAGCTTAAATAAAAAATCTGTGTAATGATGTGACTTTTTTCATGCCAATATTATTTGTTTGTAAACAAGATATGTCAGTCTGGGTTTATATTAAAGCAAAAAATTGGTCTGATACTAACAATTCAACTGGTCCTCTTAGACCAATTTTTATATACATAAAAATATTTATGAAACCTATAAAGAGATATTAACAAACAAAGCATTTTTAAAATAAAATATTCCAGTACTTATATTTAAATAAATAGCAACATACATAGCCTGTGGGAACATTATTTGACATTTTTAAGATTATTCTTTGGGAATCCTGGGGAAAAGTTTGGAAGATATGTGCATCATTTTTATTATTTTGGATACAACATTTTAACTTTACTAGTTCAACTAGTTCAACATAGTTGATTCTGAATGATCTGTGGATATTCCAGATGTTGAATATACTTTTAATGTATATCTATTTGCCACAGTTAAAGCAATATTCCAAACAATGAAACAATGCAAAAAAAAACAAGGTTGCTTTAAGCAATGAGAACCTCCTTATTGTAAGCATATAATCTCTCCCCAAAATGCAGCTTGTTTGGATATATCAATCCTGATGTGTGGGTATGTCTCATCCATCACCTTGAATTGCTTTTGAAATTATATGTAATATAAAAGTTTAAAAATTGAAAAATTAAAACAGTCAGTTTTTTATAATCACAAAACCATACGCAGACACTAAACAAAAAATTAAAAAATAATCCTGGTGGATTTTATAAATGTCATGGCTGGGATTTCTATTTTTATTTGATAGTCAGAAAATAAAACATTTATTTTAGCAGCACACACACACACACACACATATATATTTTAATAGAGGAAATTTAGAAATTAACCAGGTTGCCTCAGCATTACCTCCTCCTACTTCTCTTCAGGATCTAGGACGTTCTGCCTGTTGGCCAGTAAGGGGAGCCATCACAAAGTAATTACAGACATATTTACATGACAACCTTTCCTCATAGACTTGAAGTTTGTACGGGTTTTTCTAATACACATCATGCTTTTCAGTGAATTTTGTAGGTCAGTACTGACCACACATTGTCTGTACACGCCCAGGCTGTCATAGCAGGCCACCAGATAGCAAAAGCTGCAGAAAAGCTCAGATGCTGTGCGGTTTCTTTAGAAGCCTTCTTTTCCCATGCCTCATGCTGTTAGAAAAAGCTTCTATTACCCAAGATCCAGGCCAAAAGGCTCTGATCTGAGCCCTGCTGCTGCTTTAATTGTCTGCCCCTACTCAGCTCTCTTTATTAACTCCTCTCACCCCTTCCAATAGTAAATGTAAATTACATGTTTCTTTCAAGTCTACCTACCCAATTCTTTCAGGAAAAGCCATTTGTTCCCATGCACCTGGAGCTAATTCTCACTTCTTGCATTTTATCCACCGAACCAAGCTCCTGCCCTGCCGCCTCCTCCCAGACTCCCCTAGATGCCACTTTACCTCTTCTGGAGGCCTGAGCTGATGTGTTTAAAGGCTGCCCAAGAATGAAATAATTCAACACTGAGTTTCCCAGGCATGGTATTTCTCTGTATTGTTTCAAATACCTAAAAAGATGAGGGCCAGTGTTTGAGTGTGGCACCTAGCCAACCAGAGTTGTTTCAAGAAAAGTCAATAATGTATATTACAAACATGTTTTGGTGACCAAATACAGCCTCCCAGCTATAGGTCTCCCCTAGAAAAGTGAGGCAATTATCTCAATCAGTCAAGTGAAAAGGTCCATTTATGCTTCAATTCTCTGGCTAATTCAGGCAAAAGTAAAATTTTCATCTGAATGATCTCAGTAATTGGCTTGCTGCTTTGCTTTACCAGAGAAAAGCAAAGAAACAGGCTGTTCTATACTGACAGGGTGCTGGTAATCACGGGGAACTTGTGCATAGAAAACATCGATGAGAAAGCATATTAGTAGAGACTTTGTTGAGAAATTTCAACAACAGATAGAGCCTGATCATGGATGAAAAATGAGACCTTTAGCAATCTTTTTTTCCTTCCCTTCACCTGCCCACCAACCACTTTTCCTTCAGTATTTCAGGTCCAGAGCAGGTATGCCACTAGGAACAAATCAACAAATCTATTATCCTTGACTTCTTCCTCTCCTTTAATTTCCATTCCACCTTCTACAGATCTTTTGAATGTTAACCCCTCTGTATTCCCATAGCCATTGTCTTAGTTCAGACAACCATTGGTACTTTCCTTGAACATTCATCTATTTGATATTTATTGAGGGTCTTTTATATGAAGGTTCAATGCCAGGTACTGCAAATACAATGAGCAGAAAGACAGACATGAATTCTACTGATCACAGCTACTCTTAATTGGTTTACCTGCTTTCTATCTTATACCTCTCCCCTAATCCGTTATCTTCCTTGCTGTCAGATTCACCGTTTGAAGTGCCAAGCCAGGCACTACTTCACTGCATAATAGCCAAAGTCCTAAGTATGAGATACAAGGAACTTGATGATCTGACATTGACTTCATAGTCATTTTCCCTTCCGGCCACTTTCTATTGGTCTTATATTTGGCCAGTCTGAACTTTTCACAGTTGCCTATGATGGCTGCTTTGATCCAAAATGCCTCTTTTCCCCTTCATCTGGCTAATTTATATCTACAGTACTTTTTCATTTGGTTTCATTAAAATTATCTTCCCTATATTCTGTCTTCCTAGACTTCTAACTTCTGTTTTCCTAGACTTTTGTCTCTTGATTCCACAGGGAATAATTTCAAGCCCCTTTAGCCATCTAAAGAAAACTTGTATTCTGTGTAAACATTCATTCTTTTAACTAGCCCTTTGTTGTGTTTTTTAGCTCCTTTGCTATTCTGATCATTCTCCTCTGAACACATTTCAGCAAGTGGATATTCCTTTTAAACTGCAGTAGCCGTAATTGAACTTGGTATTCCATGTGTGATCTGATTTTCAGGAAAGACCATTCGTGTCCTGGTAAATACTCATGTTCCTTTTTAAAACCCGAGCTCAAGACTTTCCATTTCTCTCTTAACTGCTACTCTGGATTCTCTTCGATACAAAATCATGTCTTTATTTCCTTCTTTTGAAACCCAAATCTGGCTGTGATGGATACGGAGATGCACCACTCAGGTTTCTTTCAGGGCTGACTTGTTACTTCTTTTTCAGAGATGACCTCAGTTGCAGAGTGATGCCTTGTTCAAAAGCCCAACCTTCCTTAGCTATCCACATCCAATGACTGACCATGGAGGACATATAAAGATCTGAAAATTTTGGCTCACTAGGGGACAACTCCAAAGCGTCATATGGCTCTGGAGTTCTCTGAGGGTTGAGCTGAGGCTCTGTCATGCCTGCTTCATAATTCAACTTGTCTGTTGATTGCTTCCTCCTCCTGGCTTTCACAGCTGTTGAAACTTAATAAATATCTTGCAAGTCCAACTCCATTTTAGAGTCTTTAAAAACCCAATCTGACATTTGGTATCAGAATGGTCCAAAAATGAAGTTGATAAGATAAATTTTGAAGCTTTATCATTTGTTACTTGGCTAGTAATGTGGACTCCATCACTGACGGTACTGAGGCACAAATAATCCAATGGAAATGAAAAGACCCTGAAACAACAGAGAACAGGAGGTGCCACATAACTGCTGAAAAGCAGGTGGATGCAATTATCATAATGAGCAGCAGAGCCAGAGTGGCAGCCAATGGGGCCTGACCCACAGAGAGTCGTGGAGATGGTTAATAGAAACTCATAACCCTAGGGACTAAATAGATGGGCAGCCAACAAGGATACTTTGGTTTATACCATCACTAGAAATTAGGGTAAATAATTAGAAGCCCCAATTATTGAAGGAACTCACCCCAATAAGGTAGTCATGCCAATAAGATGTTGTAGTCTTTTGCCCACTTTCCAGATCTGAGTTAGTTTTCAGACCCAGGACCCACTGACTAAATAAATGGCCAGGTCCCTAGGAAGAAAGACCCAGCTACACAATGCAAGCATATATGATGATGATTCCCCAAGTCCATCTTTAAAAGTACCTACGACTGTTTACTCGGGTGACTATGTACAAGGGAAAGGGGAACACTCAAAACATTTTAGTACTGTTTGACACTGGGTCTGAGTGGGCATTGATACCTGGAGAAGTGAACCTGGGGACCTCCTATTCTAAAGTGGGAGCGTATAAGAACCAGGTAATAAACAGACTCCTGGCAGAGATCTGGCTTGCAGTAAGTCCACTAGGTCTGAGGACCTACACAGTGGTCATTTTCCCTGGCTCCAAGTACATAATTGAAGTTCTCATGTTTGGAATATATGCAATCCCAACATTGAACCTCTAGTGAGTGGGACAGAGGCTATAGAAGTGGGGAGAGCCAAGTGGATGTTTCTGAAACTGTTCGTATCCCCCACCCAAATCAAGGTAGTAAATAAAATACAAGTTGTATCGCAGGGGGAATAGTGGAAATTATTAGTACCTCTAGGAACCTAAAAGACATAGGGGTGGTGGTTGCTGTCATATCCCCACTTAAGTTATCTTGATGCAGTGACTTGCTCTTGCAGAACACAGAGATCCTGGGAAATGAGAGTAGATTATTGCAAATTCAATTAATTGGTGGCCTCAACTGCAGTTGCTCTGCCAGATGTAGTATCTTTGCTAGAGTGGGTTAACCAACCTCAGTAACATGGATGAGGTCATGTGAATGGCAAATGTGTTTCTTTCTATTCCAATTAGAAAAAGAGGATCAGAAATTGTTTGCATGTGCGTGGAATGGTCAACAATATATATTTAGTTTTGTATTCTGTCATAATATAGCACAAAGAGATCTCAACCCTCTAGATTTCCAACAGAATACCACTCCTTTATGATATTATGCTAATTAGGCCAGATGAGCAATAACTTGTCAGCATGCTGGTGGCATTGGTGAAACACACACAAAATGGAGGATAGGAGATAAACCCTTTGAAGAGTTAGGAGCCTGCCACACTAATACAGTCTTTAGGGATTTTGTGGTGTGGGGAGTTCAGGTTGTCTCTTGCATAGGAAAGATACATTTTACATGCTGCAACTCCCACCATGAAAAGAGAAGCACAACACTTGGTAAGCTTCTTTAGGTTCTAGATGTGACAACATATTTCTCATTCAGGAATACTGCTCTGACCCGTATGTTGGGCAATGTAAAAGGCTGCCAGCTTTGAGTGAGACGTAGAGCAGGAAAAATCTCAGCAGGAGGTATTGGTTGCAGTCCACCAAGCCCTGTTGTTGGGTCATGTAGGCCAGCAGACACCGTGATATTAGTGGTAGCAGTGGTGGGAAAAGATGCTGTGTGGAGGTTATGTCAAGTGCCAGTGGTAGAATCCCAACATAGTCTACGGGATTAAAGCTTTGCCATTTGTAGCAGTAATTTGTATGCCTTTTGAGAAACAACTCCTGATATATTACTGAAGCCTCATAGAGATTACGTGCCTGCTATGGGACACCAAGGCACTGCACCTGTAGAACCACGTATCTTAAGGCAGGGCTAGCAGAACTTTACGAGATGGATTCTAGAAGTAGAAAACTTGGATCGAGCATAAATAGGACTGGAAGACACAAAAAAAGCTGCATGACAAGACAGTCCCATCTTCCATGTCGTTTTCCACCGTTGTCCCTGAACCTCTTCCACAGCTCATCCCTCACTCCATATGGAGGATGCCACATGGCTCACTGCTGGAGGAGGAAAAAGCCTTCAGATTTGGTTTATAGATGGGCTGGTTTAGTAGGCGGATGCCAAACAAGCCAAAAATGCATGGCAGCTATACTGCAGCCTTGTTCAGGAGTAGCTCATGGGGCTAGAGAAAAGTCCTTAAAATAGGCAGAGCTTTAAGATCCACCTGGTCATTCTCTTTGTGTGGAAGAATAAATAGGAGCTCTGTTAGAATATATACGGACTGATGGGTAGAAGTGAATAGCCTGGCTCAGGATGCTGAAAGCAGAGATATCAGAATATTGGGGAATAGGAGGCTTGGAGTATAAGCATGTGAATGACATGTGAGAGTGGACACAAACTGTGAAGATCTTTGTGTCACATGTTAACACCTATCAACTAGAGAGCACCCACCGCAGAAGACACATTAAACAACAGTGTGGACCTGTGTTGTCCAATATTGTATGCACTAGCCACACGTGGCTACTCCAAATTGAAATGTGCTGTAATTGCAAAACACACACTGGATTTCAAAAACTTAGTCTTCCAAAAAGAATGTAAAATATTACTAATAATTTTTATATTCATTACATGTTGAAATTTTTTATATATTGGGTTAAGTGAAATATATTATTAAATTAATTTTATCTTTTTGTTAACTCTTTAAGGTCGCTATGAGAACACTGAAAATTACATATGCAGCTCACATTTGTAGCTCACATTATAGATATTTTTTGATAGTATTGATATAGACAGAATAACTTGGCCGGTTGGCAGCAAGCAGCCAGCCTCAGTTATTGGGTACTCCAGGGCTGCTGTGATAGGTACATGGATTGGGTGGCAGTGGGAGCCACGAAGGCTCTTCTTGGGTCCATGAGCATGGCCTGCCACTTACCAGGACTGATAAAGCTCCTGCTGCTGCCAAATGTACAGTCTGCCAGCAACAGAGACTGATGCTGAGCCCTCCATATGGCATTATTCTTCTGGAGCCTAACCAGACACTTGTTGGCAGATTGATTACATTGGGCCCCTTCCATCTTAAAAGGGCCAGAGATTTTTTGCTGTTGTTTGTTTTAAATAAAAATAGACATATATTCCAAGTATAAGTTTGCCATTCTTACCTGCAGGGCCTTGGCAAACACCGTTATTCAAGGACTAACAGTATATTTGATCTGCTCACATGGGATCCCACATAACATCATATCAGAGCATGGGCACGTGACCATGAGACCCACTGATCATACCACAGACTTCAAAGCTCCCGGCCTGACAGAGCATTGACTGGCCTGTAGAAGGTGCAGTTGAAGTGTAAGTTTGGAGATGACGTTCTGCAAGAATTGGTTACTATCCTCCAGGATCCAGTATATAGACTGAATCAAAAACCTTTACATAATAATATGTCCCCCATAGGAAGAACACATGGGTCCAAACTCCACTGGGTGGAAGCAGGAATGTCTCTACTTAACATGATGCACTGGAGAAAACTGTGCTTCCTATTCCACAGCTCTATAGGGTTAAATGTCTTTGCAGTCTTAAAGGTCCTAGTCCCCAAAGAGGTCACACTTTTATCAGGGGACTAAAGAGTCCCATTGGACTTAAGCTGTTGCTACATCCTAGGATTTTTAGGCAAGGAGAAAAAATGCCTCACCATCTTGGTAGAGTATTTGACCTTGATCCTCAGGAAGAGATGGGCCTACTGTTACATAATTGAAGTGGGAAGTAATATTCACTTAGGTGTCTTTTGGCTCTGGGTCACACCACCAAGTAAGCCATTGAGGCTAGCAACTGTGTTGGCTGAAGCTGAGAAGAATGTAGAATTAATAGTGGGAGAGGGAGATGGTCAGTTTTAGTTGTGGCTTTAGGATCAGCCAGAGTAGCAGGAACTGTAATTTAGTTTACTAACCTTGCTCCTTTAAGTTTTCCCCAGGGAGAGAGGCCCACCAGAATCCTAAAGGAGCTGTTCCCTGAAATTTAAGTGATGACATGAAATCTGAGGACCTGAAGGATGGATGTGGAAGACACAGAGCAGCTGTTCCACCTTCAAAAATTCCCTTTCAAAGAAGGACTTGTCCCAGGTCCTAAGAGCGCTGTCAGAAAATCATCCTCCAGCTTTCAGCTGTTTTCAGGCTTTCTCCTCACTGCAGGATGCCAACTCATCTGAGAGCACTCCCTTTCTGGGGCGGAAGACATCCAGAGACTGACTGTGGCGTGGCTATATAGGCCCAGCCATTTCAGCTTGCGAGGGGACGACTCAGAGGATCCCTTATCCTCTAGAGCACTCCAGTGGGGTCGGGCCGCATCACAGCCTGATTTCTGTCTTTGCCTAATCTGCTTCGTCCCGCTAGCTCCCACAAGAATTGATTCCTCATGGAAATCCTGCATGCTAAACTCCATCTCAGAGTTGCGTGCTTACAGCAAACACAACCTGAAACACTAGCCTTTCTAAAGCTTCAGTCCTCTCTGTTATTTAGTTCCTTCTATATATATATATATGCTCTCCTTAAAATTCTCATTCGCTCCAAATCTTACATCTTTGTCTAAGCCCTAGACTTACATTTCCTTCCGTCCATTTGTTATTTTCACTGAGTATCCCAGCATCAATTCAAGCTGTCCAAAATGAACACATCTCTTCCTCCTTGTAACATTCTAATTTATGTTGATGATGTCTGTCTTCTTATGTCCTTCCCCATATTCCACCTATGGTATTTTAAGCTCATAATTATTTTGTTACCTTTAATCTCTCACATCACAGCTTTCAAATAGCTGACTTTTTCTCTGCTGTAATTACCCACATCTTTTTACTTGCTTGTCTAGAGGGACTCTGCCTGTCTTTTCCCCCACTGCCTCTTCATTGTAGCACATTCTTGCACAGTATCCTCAATCAGAGTAGGTTCTCAACTCTTATTTTTTCTAATGAATACTGACTGTAATGGCTACTGCAAAGATTTTTACTCTGGCATTTCCATCCTCCCAAACTGTCTGTGCACTGTAGCCACACTGATATTCCATACTGCAAACCACTCTTGATTGATTTTCCTTTTCTAAAATCTTCAGGATTTCCTGAAGGAAATATCCTTATTTCCCTAAGGATATAAGCCAGATTCCTTGGGTTTGTCTTTAAAGCTTTGCACTATCTAAATGCACTCTCCTAACCTGATTTGTCATTTGTTCCTGATAGTAAATTATCTGTTCTTAACCAGGTCCTTCTGCCCCCCCACCAGAAGAGTGATGTTGTTCTGATCAGCCGTTCTTCAAATTGTTCCATAATGTGGACTATGGGGGTGCCCCTGCTAGCTGAAATTCTCCCTCTCTCTGAATCTGACCCTTTTTCCACTGTTTCAGCCAACCATCTTTCCCTCATCTGAACTCCTATACAGGAGTGGACTTTGCATCACTCATTTTTGTACTTTGCATACATCAGTAAATGTATTTTAAGCCTCTACCGTGTTTTAAACACTAAGCTGAGTGCTGAGAAGACAGAGAGTAATGAGAAGTGTTTTCTGTTCTCAGGAAGTGCTGAGGGGGAGTAGATGCATAAATAAGCTAGTGCAGTGAGACTCGAAAGGGCTCTAATACATGTCTGCTTTGCATAAAACAACAGGCAATCGATTTTCAGGAGTATTGGAAGGGCAACATAAAGGAAGGAATATTTGCATTTTGAAAAATAAATAGATGGTCATTAGAATTGTGCTGTCAGGATAGGTTTGTGGGGTGTGTATTCTTGGCAGAAGAGACAAGCTGAACAGAAGCAGGGAAAAATGGACTAGCAGGTGAAATCTAAGGAACCGCTCTTGTGGGCAGCAGAAGACATGGGAAGTAAAGGGAGAGCTTGTACCCAGATCTCAGGCGACCTTGTGAGGCATTCCAAGGAGTTGGAATTTTGTTTTGTTGGCAGTGAGGAAACACCACAAAATATGTTTAATTCAGTGAATAACATGTTCAAATTTGAGTTTTAGGATGATCACACAATCACATATTATTATTTGCTTTTAAAAATATAGATCCAGTCTCTAAATACAAAACAAGTTGTTGGAAGAAGGTGTCTTGGATATGATAGGAGATTTTAAAAAATGCAATTTTTTTTTCCTCATCCTACTGCCAATAAAAGTTAAGTTTTAGTTACCTTAAGCCAGTAGCTTTAAATAGATGGGCACATATACGTACCATGCATACGCATATATTCTAAATATCAAATCACACAGATTCTGCTTTAAGCAAAGCAAAACAAAAATACTACTAAGCAGTTAAGTGAAAGGATACTACTTACAAGAGATTGAATTTGTCCTTGTAAAAATAGCCTCCAAGTTTCATTTACATAAAGAGTTCTCCTCTGGTCCCTGTGTTTGTTTACACATCATCACTTGATGAAGGGGTTGAATAGCTGAGAAAATAAAGTGCTATAAGCATCTTCACTTAGGGATAAATCCTAATAAAGTTAACACATATTTGAAATGACAGTGTAATGAACCATTTCACAGGAAGTGGCTTCACACACAACTTTTCAAGAATCTTATCTGTTACACAGTGGAAGGGAGGTATCCTTGTGTGTGCTGGGACAGCGTAACGGATTGCAGCTCAGGATGTAAGAACAAAGGTTTTACACAACAGGCAACAGAAATGCAACAGTAGCTACAACTTAGAAACCGGTTTTACTCTGCTGCAAACAAATGGACAAGATATTGTACAATATGTAATAAAAAGTACAGCATAATACAAGTGCCACTAATAAAAGAAACTTAAGGATAAGACTTAAAAATGCTTATTTGTTATATATATATATACACACTGCAATAAAAAGCCACAATAAATACACGAATTTCCATGTCATTCATAATAAATACTGAAAATATAAATACAGAAGACTACAGCTAATATGAATAAATTATTACAACATAAGGTCCAGGTTAAGTTCTGTTGAATATTATTGTAGCTTATTTTATATACCCTTTGGCATTTTGATGTTATAACTTATACACAAGAGAAATCAATCTAGAAACTGTGTGACATACAACATGACATCTTAGTGTAACATGACTGTATGTGTGGACTGGAGTTGATTTTCCTCCTTTTCAACTGTTTTAAGTCATTAGATTGAACATAATTAATAAATATTTATTGAAGTACTGTTGATATTGAGTAAAAGTAACAATAAAAATCAGTTGAAAGATAAAACTAATCATAACGTCACAAAATACAGTTCAGTGGCTTTTCTGAGTTTTTAAAGTCACTTTTTTTTTTGCCAGCAACAAACAAACAAAAAATAAGAAAACAAATATTCTCAAAAGACTTCCCTTGTGTAAGGACCATTCCCAATATCTGAATGGTTCAACACAGACTGAAGGATAACACCCAAGTCCTTTGGATCATTTGATCTACCAATACATTCAGCTCACTAGATTCCACCAGAATTTGCAAATGTACCAAATTTCTATGGCAGTTGGAAAGTGAGACATAGTTGATGTCTAAAACTATGATCAAGATGAAGACACTGCAAAAAGTGACATATGTCTATGCAACCAATTATACATATTTTTAAAATGGGAAACATGTATTTTTGACGAATGTCAAATGATCTATCAGATTGATATACCCTGTGACACTGAGGGAAACACACTGAAAGAACAAAGTGCCATTTTCTGCATAAACAGGCATTAACCAGTACATACGTATTAATAGTTCTATCTTAAGAGGCTAGTACACCAGAAATTCAATAAACTAAAAATAAAGCAGATCAACTTTACTAAGACACAATAAAGGCTGCGGTTCTTAGGAACAGAGCTGTAATCTACAGGTTTATTTTTATTTTATTTTTTTACTATTTCTGTACTGTAAATTTCTAGCATTTATTATACATCAAACACTTTTGAAACATGTTTCACAAACTATGCCTCAGACTTATTTCAATAGAGGTACCTAGAGTCAATTAAAACATGGGCCAAATTTTATTCAACATTCTTTACACGATCATTCTATAGCATTAGCCTTTTTTTTTTTTTTTTTTAATAAAAAAGGTCATTTCCCCCTAGTGTTATTTGTAGGGAGTAACCACATTGATGTGGCTGTCATTTCACAAGAGCATCCGAGTTTGGGAGATATGCAGCTGTACCAAGATTGAAAAAAATCCCATGGAGAAAGGAAACATTGATTTCGGGGGTGCTCCTCATCTTCTGGTGAGTTCTGACTCTGAGTTGGGTGTCAACTCTGAGCAGATAAAAAAGGCTCTGAAAGCTCCAGGGAGTGCTTGAATCAAGTGATGTAACCAGAAAAATCACCATTCTCCAGGAGACCTCCCTTCGTTTTCAGGCCTTGTCAAGAAGACAAATTTTTAAATCATTTTCCTGACCCCTGAGAAAGCAGGAAGCCATTGTTTAAATAACACAGGGACAAAGGCTGGGATCAAATGGTGGCTGTGCAAATCTCTGGAGTCATTTTATTCCATCAGACTCTTCACAACTACTCCTATCTCCCACAGGAGGAGTGGAAAAACTTTGGATTCTTATTTGTCATTTTAAGCCAAGGAAAGATTAATGAGAAGGTCATTACTTAGAAGTAAGAATGTAGAAAATGCTTATTTTTTGTAATTGTAACTTCTTAGAAAATGGAACAGCTTTAAAGTCAAGTCATTTGATCCTAGTTCTGATGTTTGTCACTGGGGATCTGAAACAGTCACTTTTCCTGACATTACCTGCTGACATAAGAGCAATCACAAAAACAAACAACAACAACAGCAAAAATGAAAACCTAGTACAGCCATATTTGTCAAAAGCTGGTCATGTTACAGACCACTGTCTCTGAATCCATGTCTTTCTTTAAAAATCTGATTTCTTAGGAGACTTACAGAATGATCACATATTAATGTAATAATCACCAAATGTAGGGGGAAACCCAACTTCCCTTGAATCCCCTAGTACGATGGCCCAAATCATCACAACTGTTGCCAGGTGCCTAACCCTCAAAGACTGGCCAAGATATTTTCTTATTGTGAGAAAACCTAAGAGAGCTGAATTGTGTTGCCAAGGAAACTGCCTTCCCTAGAGATGTTAAGAATAGATGGCGATCTCTCCTGTTGGGCATGCCTAAGTGACAGTCTTCCCTGGTGGTAGATCGATGAGCCATATGACCTCTGGAGATCCCTCCTAGTCTCAGGACCATAAAATTTGAAGAATACAGAAGAATCTCAGACTTTCCATTATTCACACACAGTTGGCCATTGTGAGTATCTTTGAAAAGATTAAACTATTCTGAGATCCCCATTTGGCATGATGAGTGCCTAATGAATCAGGGTTCAGATGGTAACCCATGGCAGTGGGCTTTATTTGTTTGAGACCCAAATGAAATGACTTTGCCAACTATTACATCTTAAAATCAATCACTTTCAGATATCATTTGGATACCATTAAATAACTCAAGGATCAACATTAAATAAATTAAACAACAACAACAACAACAACCAGGCAATAAGTTCCTAGGTTAGATACTTAGGTTTTTCCACTTTAGGATAATTGAGATTTAGATTTTATTTTTTCTTCTCTCTTTTATTAAATAAAGTTGCAAAAATGTATATAGATCTTTAAATTTGTTTTAAAGAGGGGTGGCTTTCTTAATGGCTAAGGAAAAAAGCTTGGTGACCACATGAAAAGGAGGAGCAAAACAAAATTGGATACAATGTACTACAAAGGTAGAAATTTCAAACTCCTTTTCCATAGGTCCCCTATGTAGAGGCAACAGCAAAACCATTATTAGGAAGCCATGTCCCTGACAAGAAGGGTGAGGGGTAGTGGCCTTATCCAGTGTGGCAGTAGGACTTGATGAAGGTCTCTGGTGATACAAGTACCTAGATAAATTTAAAAGAGACATTTTCTAAGTCAATTTTCTTCCAAATGCTCATTAATAAATACCTTTTAAGATAATCCCAAGACAGATAAAAATATTGGGAGAAAACCAAAAGAGAAAGGAAAGAGATACTCTAACAAAGAAGCTACTCTAAAGTTACAACTAAAACTGTTCAATCAGCTCACATAAATTAACTTAGACAATGGCAAGGCTAATTTCTACCGTAAATTTATCTCCTTCTAACTCTTTCTAATCAATATACATTATCTTAAAAATATTTAAATGGCCTCACATGTCACTAAAATGAGTTAACGAATGAACTTAACTATCACCGTGGTAATGATAGAGGAATTACATCATTAGCATGCTGAATACAAATGTTATCCAAAATAAATTCTATCACATTCCTTTGAAACTTTAGTCCTGCCAGAAACTTTTATGAGAGATGACATAAGATGACACAGTGAAGTTGACATTTCTTGAATTATAAGCCAATGCAAAGGATCAAATTTATAAAAGCAATTACCCTGTATAGTGATATATTTATCACAAGTAAAAGAAAGTAGTCACCAACGTGACTTACATCTTTGAAATGACTTCATTTCCCATGGATACAACAAGTATCTGTATTTACTAAAATTCCAGGCTAGATGTGAATATTTTAAAAATCTACATATAAAAGTAAACTGAAACATACTGTTTTAGGCTTTGAATCTTGTCATATTCACTCTCCTGGTTGCCATCATTCTATTGGCATTACCACTCTCAGGATCGGAAACCCAAGGCATGCCAAGACAGCACAGACTTAGACTAGCCTGAGAACTGATCACCAAGTAAAACACAGGTCATAGCAAATGTTTCAGCTTGAATTTCTGGAAAAAAAGAATAAAAGAAAACATCTGCGTTGTTTAGGAAGGGGGTCTCATGGTGCAGTTTGAAAAAGCCAAGAAAGGAGTCAAAATAAAATTTAGAAGTGACTGTTTTAAGGACTCACATTGAATATCTAGATTTGTTAGGTAAAATGTGAAAGAAGAGCTTTTCTAAATGTCTGCACTTTTTACTTTTGACAATCATGAAAGTCATTGATCACTTATTTTAATATAAAATGTGTTTAAATTTTTTAACAAAATAGTTTCTTTAGAATGCTGTAGGTGTGTGTTTTTATTTTCTAAAGCATCAAATGACTTATAGACAGTAAAAATGTAATTGATATGAATGTTGGTCAGCAGATGTGAGCACCAACTGGGCTGAAAGCGTGTCCACATTGTAACTGCCCCTTCTAGGTTTGGGGCTGCCATTTGTAACTCTAGTCTTTATGATGTAATAAGATCTAGCTTAGCTCTGCTGTGCATTTTTTTTATAATTCCTGGAGACACCACCACTTATTAAGCTTTTATTGCATCTTCACTTCCACTCTGATACTTCCATAATTCTAGTGGGTATTTAAATTGTTGATATTCAATTAAGTCAATCAAATTCTTTACTACTGTAGAAAACATCTGATGAGCTGTGCTGTTGGTGCAGAGCTACAGCATTTTGGCTTAGGCATTTTTGTTATTCCAGCACTAGTTAGATTTCAGAAAAAGTAATGCAATCAGAAGCTGAAAATTCATATTAGACCTAATATGAATATTAGATCTAATATAGAGTAATCAAGCCTTTAAACTTTGGGTTTTGGTTGTGGTAAGAATACAACCAACAGTTCTAATTTAAAATTACAGACAAGTCTTGCCTTTGAAAGCACAAAGGTGCTTCCCATTAAAGCTTGGTATTTAATACACTGGCTATAATGGCACTGCAAACTGTCATCAAGAGAATAAGGAGCAGAGATGCCATTTTAAAGAGAAATATTGAGTTATATTTGGAGAAATAGAAGGCTTCATGACACCTTTAAAAAAGGCAGTCTCCTGTTGGCTTCTGAGAATATAAATTTCCCACCTGCTAATTTGATGGTTTGTAACTCCAGCTGAAAGTGATGGAGTCTAACAACCTCTCTGTTTTCCACCTGCTGCAAAGTGATGTCTTTGGAATTTGCAACAGGATTTTGCTATTTTGATAAGCTTTTTATAAACAGAAGTAAGAGTGATTGTGTTCCACACTGTTGTCTTAAAAGTTTCCTGAAATGTTTCCTGGGTTATGCATGAGTTAAATCCTCCTTGAAACTGTCTGATAGGAGTTTGCTGGTGTAAATTTAGCATCACTTATATAGGTCTAACAGTGAAGAATCAATTAATCGAAAATTTCTTTTTCATTTGATTCAGTCCTAGCTGAGTCGAGATTTAATTCATACATTTCTGATGGAGGGAGAGAGATGAAGGACGATCCAGTGAATTCTATTAATTTAGGAAAAGGAAGCATCTTTTAGTTGCAGCTCACATATAATTAGACAAGAACTGATGTCAGTTTTTCTAATATCACTTGATAAAATCACATATTAAGAGGATTTGAGAAAGCTTGATTATTTCATGCCACACTTCATTAACATTATCCATTAGAATTTGTAGTGTTCTCCTCTTTTTACTACCCAAGACAATTGTTCTAACACAGCCTGTGTTCAGTACATATTTGTTGAAAGAAAGAATTGATACTTAATAAATTTTGAATATAAAGACCAAAGAGTCATAAACTTGTGCAACAATGTCAAAAATTGAAATAAAAGAAACAGTGATTAGCAAGTTATAGAAAGTAAATCATCGTATGTTTTCCTGTTTAATGATAATCATACCAAAATTTTGCCTAGAAGTCATCCATTAGAGTGTAAAATTTTAAAGAACATAGCCACTTAACATAATCTCTTTGCTTCTTGATTAATTTGTAACTAGTGTTTTTGCAACTCATAGCTTTTTTTTTTGGAGGGGAGGGATTCAGGGAGTATTGCAGGGCCATATATGATTGTGAAGATTTTAAACATACTAAGAAACATTAGTTTCACGTTTTACATGTGGCTGTCACATTGAGAAAATGGTTTTATCACAAAGAAATGATGGGCTTTCAAAAAGTAACTATATTATTCAATCAACCAAAAGACATGAGACAAATGAATTTTACCCGTGTCTTAATAATTAATGATCAAGAGATAAGGAGGAAAAACTTAAGTAAATCTCTTTCATTGACTTCTTTCTCCCAAAGGAAATTGGGAATGACAAAGGAGATGCAAGCTGCTTCAGCCACTTGTCTTTCAAATCAATTTGGCCAGGATTATAACTGGGAATTAAGTCCCATTTAAAGGTATAGGACTGGTACTAGAATAGCCAGGGCTGGAGCATGAAGCTTTGCAATTGATAGTGAATGACTAAAAAGTTGTGTGTCAAAGAAGACTACAGTTTGGCTAGATGTACTATGGAGGCAATACAACAGCTGCCAGTCAGGTTATTGTGTCTTGGCATAAAGATCTTAAGTATTCCAACTGGCTGCATGTAGCTTGATCCCCATTTTTAAAAGCTTAGAAGGACTGTAGCACTTTCCTGGCATGTGGGCAGTTCTTTGTTGAATAGAACGGCTATTAATGGAAAAAAAAGTCAGATGGAACAGTGTGCTCTCTCAGATTTCTGGGAAAGGAACTAACAATGAAATGATTCCATCATAAGTATGTTTGCAACTTTGACCTGATATTTTCAAACTACAGCTTTACCAATTATCCTCCTTTCTAAACCACATTTTTTTAGATCATAAAGCCCAACCAGATTCTGGGGTCAGAAAAACTCAATACTGACTACTGGCCATTGCCTGAAATCTGTCATTCTCTAAGTGTGTGATATGCATATATTTTGTATGTGTGTGCATGTGTATGTGTTAGGTATATGGGAGAGTTTTAATAGGTAGCCTGTGTATGTGGTTTGTGGGAGATGTTTACAGGTTAGTCAGGTATATGAAAAGTTGGAATAGAAGCTGTCATGATTGGAAGGTTAATTCTTCTCACAGGGCAGTGACTTTCTACCCCGGACGAATGGATGGGGAAAAAAACCTCTGTTTTATTAAGCATCCTTTTGGAAACAAAGCTAGGAAACAAAGACCTAGCCAAAAATAAAAAAGCAGGCTTCATATCGTCTTAGGAAAATAAAGCTGAACTAAAATTAAAATACCTCTTTTCAGAAACTGGACTGTCATTCTACCCTTCAGCTTTGCTCAGGCTGGAGCTGGCTCTTCCCCACTCTCCCACACTCTGTGTTCCAAGAATAACCTCAGAGTACTTCACAAGCAGATCCTTCAAGAGCTTGTAATGGTCCAGAAAATACAGTACACATGATCCTTTCATGTGCTTGAATGAAGGAACAATAGCCCCTTGTCATTTTCTCTTTGGGCCTGTGCTCTTTAGATTGTATCAGTAGGGGGAAAATTTTGGAGATTAAGCACTAAAAACTGTCACTTTGCAGACAACGTGGGATATATATATATATATATATACACATACACACACATATACATATATATATATATATTTGAGATTTCAACAAATCCTCATTCTGATTAGCCCAAAGGCCATTCAAAAGGAACGACCCTGCTCTCATTACTGCAACTTACATAAAGACAAACCCAAAGCTCTTTTAATGTTAATATTAATGGTTATAAATTTGGCCCAATGGAAGGGGGAAGAGAAGGGGCAGAAACCAACTGCACAGTGGAAGAGCTGCCAAGTAAACATTTTTTCCCCAAAACAAATTTTAGTAGAAACTTTTCCATTGGAGGACTTTCTCTAGATCAAGCATTTTTGAGTTCAATTAAATAAAATTTTTTTTAGAAATTGAGATCTACAATATATTTATATCCATAATTCTAAACACCCAAGTCTAAAAGACATAAAAAATAAGTAGCGATGCAGTCACTGAATAGCAAGTCATGTCCACATTTCAAATAGTTATAAAACATGTGAAGTGATATAACAATAGAAGGTCAAAAATGTGAAACAGGTTTAGCATAGTCATATTGCATTGGAAAAAAAAAGGCAGAATTACACTATTTAGTTACCTAAATTAATTTACAGGGAAACGGGATCCTAGAAGTCCTCCGACGAACCAAGTGCAGGTAATCTAAAGGTGGGGAGTGCATGTTTTATTTCTATCTGTTCTCTTTAATAAGAGAATGTGAGGTAATTAGAAAGTATGCAATGCATTCTGGACTGTTCTGCTAGTTGTCCCAGGTAAGACAAATCAAAATGCTTCAGAAAAGAAAGGCCTAGTTGAGTATTTGGGTAGAGGCCCCCCTTCAATCAGCTAGTCACTAAGTGGAAATCTCATTATACACTGATTTTGTAGAGATGGATTGATCACGCTGGAGAAAAGGCTGGTTGCTGAGGTCGTGTCTCTTCCATGTTTCCTCAGCCTCCTCTGCATTTATTGAGTTAGGTCCTCAGAGTGGTGAAGGAAAATAGGTCATTTTCCCTTCATAAGTATCATTGGATGATTCCTCTATATTAATTATATGAACCTTATAATAGTTAAAGATCTTTTTAATTTTTTTTAAATTTTTTCATCTCAAAGAGTTCTCAGTCCCCACCCCACACGAGGTACCGTGAAGGGGCACTAAAGTGCATTTTGATGTAGGGGGTAGAGCTCAAAGGTGCTGTCCAAGCTAAGAACCAAGATGATGCTGTTTAAAAAAGAAAGGCAATTCCTTCTACCTCCATCTCTGGAGTCAGTTGAGGGAGGGCAGTAAACTAGACTCTCCCCAGAGGATTGTCCTAACTCTTAACTTTAGAGAAAACTGTGTAAGGACCTGCACATATAGAATCATTTATTTGTCCAAAATAGCAAAAATAGGCCTATTTCACCCTTAAGAATTTGCAAATCTGATCAGTCATGATCATAAAAATGTGAATGGATTCCAGATGCAATCCATGTGGGCATGCTCTGTGGAACTAGCTATGCATCTTCAGCTTGAATGAACATGCGGCTGTTCATTTTCATCAAAACATGACTTCTACACTACCATAAATAAAATACACATGGAACAATTAAATCTTTTTCTTACAATAATTACTTTTACATTAAAAAGTCACCATTATCTTCAGATATATCGAAAATTAGGACTCTAAATCTTATTATTTCCCAGCCTTAGTTAACAATCTTGCACAGGCCCGATAATCCAAAGTTTGGAGCTCTGATCTACACAGATTGGCAGGTTTCACACAGTTTGACAGGTAGGCAACTGTGAGATATGCATTTTAAAATTTAGCATTTTCTATCAAAACAGTCTGAAATCTTTTAAAATCCCTACAGAGACTGTATTTGTGCAATGCCACAGTCATGTGGCTAGAAAGGAAAAAACAAAATACAGTCTGGAAGATTAACCACCGTCCAAGTTTTCTTGGTCTTCAGTTTAAACAATGATGAGCCCAGGAAATCCAATTAAATACAGTGCCTTAAAAAGGAGAAGAGTTGGTCCTAGAATAATTTAAGCTACTAAACAGGGACTGTCTCAACCACGGGTGATTTGATGCACTCTTCATGCAATATGCTCTTTTCTGCAAGGCTCAAAGAATTTTCAGCAGGATGCTCTGAAATGTGACTGTCACCATTCAATGTAGAGACAAACCCTTCCTGGGAGGGGCCTTTCAAGTATGAGTGAAATTCCACTTGAGGGTGACTGGACCTGTGTTCGGGATATAAACTATTGCAGGGCACACCGCTATCATTTTCGGAAGAGGAGCAGCAAACGATTACAGAGGGGTTGGCAGCTGGGTAGTGGGAGGTACCATAGGCCTCTTCTGCTTGTCGGGCATAGTCAACGAATTGCTCCGGGGTCATAGTGTAAGGCACCAGCGAAAGGGTACCGTTTTTGACAGTGTCTCTTTCAGAGTAGTTCTCAGAGATCTGATTTGGAGTTCCTGGAATGTGGCTATCTATTTGGTAATACAGAGTTGAAGAGTTGGCATAAAAAGAAGCATTCTTTGCATGGCTTTCGTGAACGGCGGTGCCATCAGAATAACAAAGAACTGAAGGAAGAGGGACAACTTCGGCATGGGTGCCCAAACCTTCCACGAAGCCATCTCCTTTGTCATCATCGTCATCCTCCTCCTCCTCTTCCTCTTCTTCTTCCTCCTCCTCCTCGTCTGACTCACTAGGTGCCAAGCTTTGCGTGCTAGAATCTGTGACTCCGCTGCAAAAGCTGCTCCCATCCTCCTCTTCTTCCTCCTCGTCTCCTTGGCAATCTAATTCTTCAGCCGACTGCAGGTGCAGTACTGCAGCCTGGGGTTCAGTTTCAATCTCAAAACTGTCTGTGATTGAATATTCTACGGAGTGAGCAACAGGGCCCATAGAACTACTGTGAGCACTTATCTCACTGTGGCAGCCATTCAGCGTGGGGATTTGCTGCTCTCGGTTTTTCTCCAGTTCAAGTTTCATTATTGTGTGCAAAAAGTGAGTCCGAACACGGATAGGATTAAATTCAATTCTACCTGCTGTGTTACTACATCCTTCTTTAGTGCAGCCACACGGGAAAGACATACGATCCACCTTGGAAGGAAGAACACAGATTAGCACCATGGAAATATTACAAACCAAATAAACGCCCAGAACCTTTCTGCAACTTCTTTGAATTAAGTAATCCACTTAATTCCACATACGCCAGAGCAAATGACAACCAAACTTCAAATAGAAATGAAAAGGGGAAAGTGAGGGCTTAAAACATAAGAGTTAACTGCTTTTTATACCTCTATTCAAAATAAAAATGGGTTATGGGCATAAGTGTGTATTTTCAGTTCACTGACCCACTCCATTGCTTTCTCCCCTTTTTTCTCTCTTCCCCACTTTCCCTTCCCTCCACTTCTTTAATTTTGCTCCCATATTTTCAATGCTCCTGTCTTTCACCCAAGTTCCTTTTCTTTCTGCTGCACCCCAGCTCTTGTGCCTGATTTTAAACAAGCAAACATACTGTACTCCTGTCCGCATGCTATTAATATGATGTACCCCATGCTAACTTTTCCTTTTGCTTTTGCTTATTATAAAGGTGGTTTTCCCTTTGCTTATTATAAAATGGACTTACACGACTTAGCATCATGCAACCTCACAATTTGCTCTTGTTTGCTTACCTTCTTATTGTTTGGGGTGCTTGGTACATGGGTGCATGTGTGTGTACTGTACTGCAGTACTGCAATGGATATGAACATTCATGACTACGACTGGTGCACTCACGTGTTTAGGTCCTGAATCCCCCCTTCCCTCCCCATTCCATTAGATACAATCTTCTTGAAGGAAGGGCATGTACGTTTCATCAATATTCCAAAACTATTTTGGTGATTGGACACTGGAGATAGAGTGTTTGGGTTCAACAAGTGTTGGGCTGACCTCTTCATTCAGGTGAGAGGTGGAGTTCTGGACAATCCAAGGGTATTCATGAGAGATTTGCCAATTGTCTCAGATTCCACAGATTAATCTGTATGCAGACCAGAATATAGGCAAGAGAAAAAAACTTGCTTTGCTTGTCACCTTATCCTGCCAGGGAATTTCCTATGTTAAAGAAGAGAAGGCAGACTATTCTAATACAATCATCTTGGCCCCAGTAAAAGGTATAGCAGATATTAGAGCCAGAATTTGTATCTGTTTTTTTTTTTTTTTTTTACTCATGAATCTCTTTTCTGTGAATCCATCTTAAGCAACTGTTTAGCAGATAGGCACTGCCCCCTTCTTTTGCCTACCTGAGTTGCTTTCCTTATTGAAAAAGCCAAGTTTCTGCATAAAATAGTGACACTAATCATAAGGCACCAATGAAATTACAAATGAAGGGGGACCAGGAAATTATCTGATTGCCAATCATCAAGGGTTGGTAAACTTTTTATTTGCAGAGGTCAAAAGAGTAAATATTTTATGCTTTGTGGGCCATATGGGTTCTGTGGCAACCACAATACTCAATTCTGCTGTAGGAGCAAGAAAGCAGTCATAGGCAATATGTAAACAAAAAATGTGGCTGTGATCCAATAAAACTTTATTTATAAAATCATGTGGCAAGGTCGGATTTGGCCTGCGAACTTACAGGGTGCCAACCCCTGACCTAGTTCGGTTCCTTCATTTTAGAGATAAAGAAAGTAACCCAGAGGGCCTGACTTGCCAATTTCATACAGTTGGCAAACAGCAAAGGTGGAAGTACAATTTCGTTTTCTGCAGTCTCGATCTGGTAATTTTTCCACTAATCCAACCACCTTTAATCAGTCATCATTTTATATCCCATGGATGGATCAGAAAATACACACTCCAGTGTTAGGGACGTCGTGATCTCCTTCAATACTGGTAAAAAGCTGAAATAAGGTGACATAATACAAGAATCCAGGATAAAATAATTTTAATTAACTCAGCTGCTACTTGGGTTGTCTTTCAGATTATATCTTTTATGTATAAGCATTTTATGTATTCCCATGAATGTCCTTAAATTAGTCTTTCTCTCTTCCTGAATTATGTCTTTCTCTCTTCCTGAATTACATGTCTTGCCTTGCCACAACATTTTCTTTTACATGTGGGAAGCTTCATTACAGGTACCATGACTGCCTCCTTAGGGGGTGGTAGACAGTGTCTTGTCTTTGGATGCCCTGAAATCCCAACCCTTACCTGGCACTTAATGCCAGCCAGGCTGCAGGTGCACGTGTCTGGATCACAGAACACTCGGCAATCACAGCCACAGTCCTCTCGTGAGAGGCGGATGGCTCGGAGTTCATGCTTTTCTTCCACGTCAATCTTTTTCACTCCAGAGGCACGCAGCAGAGCTCTTCGTTTTTTTGTTGGCAAAGGTTGTAGGAAGAAGTACTCATCTACCTCTGTGTTGTCCAGGTCAATGTCATCATCAGAAATGTCATCCAGTGTAAGAGTGCTGGCTTCTTCTGATTCTACTGTGCCATTCTTAGTCATCTAAAAACACAAAGCAGCAAATAAGAGACTCATTAAGGGCAGGGTACAAAATCTCTATGTTTGTACTAGGTGAGAATGAACTATTATATATCATCATGTCCCCATAATCAACAAATGTTTGTTAGATCATTTTTTTTAATCTTTAGGAGAAATCACAGAAAGGAAAATAAAGGCATCAAAATGTTAGGCTTTTAAATGTACGGGTAACAGAAGACTGTTAATTGGAACTCATAACCTCCTAATGTTAGGAGCTACAGTTGTTGGAGCTTTTAGAGAGTGCCATGTGAAAAACACCAAAGGTTACAAATGCTCATCAGCGAAAGCTATCTTTAGACTCGGTTCATGATAGGCAGCTCCAATGTTGGAATAAATGTGTCCTTGTTCAGAGGTAATAGCATCCTTGTGGAAGCCATCACCATCTAACTCAGCAAATATGTTGTCCTTGAAATAACAGCTCTGTCTTTTGAGCTCCAGCAAAACCGTGCACCAGGAAATAAAGGTGTGCTGCACTGTGCTACAGGGATTACAAATACGATTATTCTACAGAACATTCCAAGAATGAGGGCTTGATATGAAGTAATCAGTCAGGTCAGCATGCTCTTAGTAAGACAAAGAACAGAGGGCAGGGCCCTCAAGCTCTCAGCAACCAACAACTGAAATAAACTCTGCCCTCAGAGGAGTTCACACAAACCCTCACCCAAAATGGTACCTTCTGCATAATAGCTCATGTGGAAACTGTCTCACATATCCATGATTAGTCTGCTTCTATTTATATTCCTTCTCTAAATTAATCTCATCCATCAGTAAGACCTGAATAAGTACTTCATTTCTTACTATTATATCACGTTATGTTTCCTTCATAAAAAAGTATTTAGAAAAAGAAGTTTTCTCTGAATATGAGCGAGATATCTATCCTGAGGAGCAGCATAGAATTAATGCAAAAACTCCGTGAGAAAAATCTTGGAAGTTCTAAACACAGAAGGGATTTTAATTCTTTCATATTTAAATTTATTACTTCCTAAAATTCATTAATTATAATTATTACTATGCTTGGTGAGCTTAACAACAGTTCATCTATCACACAGTTAAAATACTTGCAACATCAGACATCATCGTCTCACCTTTACAGGAAAAAGTCTAACATTTAGATAAGAATTTTTTTGGAAAAAATCCTCAAACTGGAAAACTCTGAATGTATTAAAAAACAAATAGAAGATTGGACTTTGTCCTCAAGCAGAGAAACTTTCATAGAGGAAATAACACACTAGCAAGTGTATATATTAAATATATCACAAAGGGCAGGTGCAGTGGCTCGTGCTTGTAATCCCAGGACTTTGGGAGTCCAAGGTGGGCAGATTGCTTGAGGCCAAGAGTTCAAGACCAGCTTGGACAACATGATGAAATCCCATCTCTATCAAAAAAACAAAAAAATTAGCTGGGCATGGTTGTGGGTGCCTGTAGTCCCAACTGCTTGAGAGGTGCTTGGGAGGTGCAAGGATCACTTGATCCCGGGAGGTCAAGGCTGCAGTGAGCCATGATTGCACTATATACATTATAATATATTGTATACATTATAATATATTATATATTTATAATTTTATATACAATATATATTATATATTGTATAATTGTATATACAGCTAGCTCTTGAGAAGGTAATATATATATTATATATTATACATATATATTTATATATATGTATATAAAATATATAATATATTATAATGTATATACAATTATACAATATATATTATATATTGTGTATACAATATACAATATATAATATATTATAATATATTATATAATGTATATAATGTATATTATACAATATATACATTATATAATATATAATATATTATATTATATATTATATATTATATAATATATTATAATATATTATATATTATATATTATATAATATATTATAATATATATTATATAATATATTATATATTATATAATATATTATAATATAATATAATATATTATATATAATATAATATATAATATATTATATATTATATTATATATAATATATTATATAATATATTATATATTATATAATATATATTATATTATATTATATTATATTATATATAATATATTATATAATATATTATAATATATTATATAATATTTATATATATGTATATAATTACAATATAATATATTATATAATATATAATATAATATATTATATATTATATAATGTATATTGTATACATTTATACATGTATAATTGTATACATGTATACAATTATACATGTACATTTATACATGTATAATTGTATACAATTATACAATATATATTGTATATATTGTATATATATTCAGAAGTATTTATATATAAATACTTTCTAAGGTATAAATACATATATATATATATATATACTTCTGAGTGTTTCAGAGCTAAAATCTGTGATCATGCAAAGGTACACATTCCTCTTTATTGGGTTTTGTCTCTTGGTATAATCTAAAATTTATTTCCTTCCTTGGCATTTCTTCACATATGTATTGTTTAAACTGTGATAGCCACTAGTAGGATGTCACGTCGACTGGTTGTGTTTATCATTTTTGTTAATTGTTATTTGTAACAAGCTACATGTTTTTAGCTGTAAAGATCTGATTTTTTAAGGAATTCAAGTTATAATTGCCTAACATACACTCAATCTTCTGTGGTAGGTAAAGCTGTAGTAACAGAAAGGAAGTGTTCCCTTTTACATCTTACCACTGTATGGCACTTTGGTTTGTTTTCATTAAGTCTTGGCTTGTCTCTGTGAACCTCAGCAAGCTCCTGACTCCTCAGCACATGTAGCACACCCAGGACTTGGGTAGCATGATTCCCTTTAATACTTCCTACTTAATCTCCACGTTCTGTAAGATTTATGCTTACTTGTGCAGTTGGTAACATTACAACAACAAAATCTCCGTTTTATATCAACAGAGATTGATTTATTTTTATTTTTATTTTATTTTACATTTATTATTTTTTTTGAGATGGAGTCTAGCTCTGTTTCCCAGGCTGGAGTGCAATGGCACAATCTCAGCTAGTTGCAACCTCAGCCTCCCAGGTTCAAGTGATTCTCCTGCCTCAGCCTCCTGAGTAGCTGGGATTACAGACGCCTGCCACCATGCCCAGCTAATTTTTGTATTTTTAATAGAGATGGGGTTTCACCCTGTTGGTCAGGCTGGTCTTGAACTCCTGACCTCAGGTGATCCACCTGCCTTGGCCTCCCAAAGTGCTGGGATTACAGGCATGAGCCACCTCTATTTTTTTAAAATGGTTGCTATCAGCCTAATTTAAAAAAAAATGGTTGTTATCAGATAATATATGAAATCTGAAAGTCAACATGTAGTAAGATTTTAGCAAACATTCAAAAACATATCAAAATTTTTAGGACAACAGGAATAACGAATTGGTGCCTAAGAATTAAAAAACAAACAATTGTATGTCATATGAACTGCAGATTCAGTTTACTCCAAATATAAGTGCCCTTAGAAGTAAAATTTGCATCTCTTATTCCCACATACTAAAATTACAATAGGGAATTTCATTTCAAAATAAAAATTTAATTAAGAATCTGGCCAGCTGCGGTGGCTCATGCCTGTAATCACAGCAGTTTGGGAGATGGAGGCTGGCAGATCACTTGAGGTCAGGAGTTCAAGGCCAGCCTGGGCAACATGGCAAAACCACATCTCTACTAAAAATACAAAAATTAGCCAGGCATGGAGGGGTACACCTGTAATCACAGCTACTCATGTGGCTGAGGCACAAGAATCGCTTGAACCTGGGAGGCAAAGATTGCAGTGAGCCGAGATCGTACCATTATACTATAGCCTGAGTGACAGAGTGATGCCGTGTCTCAAAAAAAAAAAAAAAAAAAACTAAAAGAGCTACATACTGTTTCACTCTTGCTTAATAAACTACAAGTTTTCTAATCTAGATTTTCAAAATCTGACATTAACATTGAAGTGAGCTGGCAGGACTTTCTCTTCATCATCTCAATATCATCTCTATCATTTCTAATAAAGACTGGAGATACTCTAGCTTAGGCTGGTCACTGGCCTATCCTCACCTCCTCACAGTTTCTGGTTTGGTGTGTAGCCTTTGAGACATATTCCTATTCCCTGCTCTCCCCTTGAAGTCCTTCCCCAGTCTTTTCTTCCAGTCTGTGCCCATTTGCTTCTTTAAAAACCAGGCCAAAACTACTGAGTTCAAATGCTCTTTAAAATCAGAGCACTACATAGATTATTTCCAAATGCATTTTATGGGAAAAAGTCAATTAGCTCCCTAATTTTGTCCACCCACTCACATCGATTACCTTCTCAAGAGCTAGTGCAAATAAATGGAGGCAGTCAGCCAGGATTGCCTCACTTACTCTTGCTGACTCCTTTCCTCCATGATGCATGATATGGTTTGGCTGTGTCCCCAGCCAAATCTCGTCTTGAACTGTAGCTCCCATAATTCCCACATGTTGTGGGAGGGACCCAGCAAGAAATAATTGAATCATGGGGATGCTTTTTCCCATACTTTTCTCACCACAGTGAATAAGTCTCATGAGACCTGATGGTTTCATAAGGGGAAACCCTTTTAGCTTGGTTCTCATTCCCTATTCACCTGCTGCCATGTAAGACGTGCCTTTCATCTTCTGCCATGATTGTGAGGCCTCCCCAGCCACGTGGAACTGTGAGTCCGTTAAACCTCCTTTTCTTTATAAATTACCCAGTCTCAGGTATGTTTTTGCCAACAGCGTGAGAACAGACTAACACAGTAAACTGGTACCAGGAGTAGGGTGATGATGTAAAGGTACCCGAAAATGTGGAAGCAACTTTGGAACTGGGTAATAGGCAGAGGTTGGAACAGTTTGGAGAGCTCAGAAGAAGACAAAAAAATGTGGGAAAGTTTGGAACTTCCTAGAGATGTGGAGGGCTCAGAAGACAGGAAAATGTGGGAAAGTTTGGAATTTCCTAGAGACTTGTTGAATGGCTTTGACCAAAATACTGATAGTGATATGGACAATCAAGTTCAGGCTGAGGAGGGCTGAGATGAAGATGAGGAACCTGTTGGGAACTGGAGCAAAGGTGACTCTTGCTGTGCTTTAACAAAGAGGCTGGTGGATTTTTTGCCCTGCTCTAGAGATATGTGGAACTTTGAAATTGAGAGAGATGATTTGGGTTATCTAGTGGAAGAAATTTCAAGGTGGCAAAACATTCAAGAGGAAGCAGAGCATAAAAGTTTGAAAAATGTGCAGCCTGACAATGCAATAGAAGAGAAAAACCCATTTCCTGGGGAGAAATCAAGCCTGACACAGAAATTTGCATAAGTAACAAAGAGCTGAATGTTAATCACCAAGACAATGGGGAAAATGTCTCCAGGGCATGTTGGAGACCCTCACAGCAGCCCCTGCCATTATAGTCCCAGAGGCCTAGGAGGAAAAAAATGGTTTCCTGGGCCTGGCCCAGGGCCCCCCTGCTATGTCCAGCCTAAGGATGTGGTGCCTTGTGTCTCAGCTGCTCCAGCCATGGCTAAAAGGCGTGAAGCTACAGCTCAGGGCATGGCTTCAGAGGGTGCAAGCCCCAAGCCTTGACAGCTTCCTTTGTAAGATATGCCTTTGACCTTCTGCCATGATTGAGAGGCCTCCTAGCCAAATGGAACTGTGAGTCCATTAAACCTCTTTTTCTTTATTAATACAACCCATCTTCATTCACAGCAATATTCATTTTGTCCATTTTTTTCCTCTTGACATGATGCTACCTTTAAATATCTTTTTTTCCTATCTCAAATAGAATCATTAAATGTTCAGACTTTAGTTAGTCAAATGCAACATCCTTATTTCATGCATTAATGAAACTTAAATTAATTATAACTTCTCTAAGACATACTTACAGAGCCCAATTTCCTGACTCCTCTTTCAGTATGCTTTTCTTTATATCTCACAGATAGATTATGAGTTTTCTATGGTACTCAAGACAAAGCTGGGAATTTAACATGGAATTAAACACAATGTATCTAAAAGCTATTCTATTCATAGGATAACCAGCACTTTCAAATGAATGCTCTCTTCTCAAGTAGATACCACCAATCTGGTACTTGGAAGTGTCTCCTGTAGTGTTTTCTTTTTTTTTTTTTTTTTCAAAAAAATAATGTTGCCTCCCCAAGAGCTCAAAGCAAGTCTGCAAAAAATGTGATTTAAAGAGATTACCAAATAGCCTTGACTCTTAAATCTGTTTTTATTTCTGTGTTTTCTTGAGTGTGAAAGGAAGAGAAATTGCAGGTGGGGGTTAAAGAAGTGGTAGAAGCAGATATGACATAATATTGATAACAGCTTTTGGATCTGTGTGCCAGGCACTGTTCTAAACACTTTACCTGCATTAGCTTATTTAGGATCATATACATCTCATGAGGCAAATACTATCAGTGTATTCATTTAACTGATGAGGAAAATGAGGCACAGGAATGTTAAATAATTTGTCCAAGATTACAAGTAATGAGGATGTGCATGAAGTTACGACCCTACTATGTGACTCTACAGCTTGTGCTCTTAAAAGTAATAATAATTACATATATCTATTCTTTTAATACACTTAACAGGTACTGAACAGTCTTTTATGATTATTTGGAATCAGGCATTAGGGGTACTGGTGCATAACATACAGCCCTTGATCCCAATGAACTGGAGTAAAGAGACAAGAGTCTAGTAATTTTAACCCAGTTCATAAGGATTTCCTAGCTTAGGGTGAACACGGGGCATTTGAGGGTTATGTTGGAGAGGCACCTACAGGTGGGGCTGGCAGTGGGGTGAAGTGGGAAGACTTCAGTATTCAAATCTGAAAATAGAGCAGCAGTTAAATGAACAGTGGTGACAGAAGGCATTCCATGCTGAGCAACAATCGTTTCAAAGGCCTGAGATAGGACAGAGCATGATACAGTCATTGACCTATAAATTATCCAGATGATTGAACTTGCATGGGATCACTCCCTGTCTTGGTCCATAATTGAAGACCTAAAAGTAGATAAATAGCAGTTATTCAGAGAGAAATTCTTCTTTGCCATTTGGCTTAGCTAGTTTACAGGTGATGAATACTGACTTAATTTATGATTTGACTTAATCGTCTTTATTTTATGCTTATCCTATCTCTGTATGCATGTATCTATGTTGTACTGTTAGGATCTCCAGGTCAAGGCCCTTGTGTGAATATATGTGTGGGGTGGGCATGTGTGAGTGGGCATGCATGCACATGTGTGTATGCTTGCTTTGTTTCAATGATGACACTTAAGATGGACTTAGTTCTTAGGCCACTGTGTAAACTTGTTCAGACTCACTACAAATAAAACCACTATAACTTTTTTTTGACAGATGGAAACCAAACATCTTAATTTTGCAGATTTGTATGCACTGATAACTGTGAGAAAACCATTCCCAAAGCCCTATAGAATAAATCATTTTGCCCATCTAAACACACCTGAGGGATGGGACACATTACTGTCAGAATCAGTGGAGTGATTCTCAGACAGCTTTGAGTCAAATATAGGGATCCCAAATAAAAATCAAGGCTCAGCTTTTTGTTTTGTTTTTACCATATCATGTTATGAATGAGTTCTTCCATACATTTTAATGAGATAAAATTTTTGGTGCCATCAAGGGCCCCCAAACACCCAATTCAATTCAACTAATAAAATGATTAGAAGAGGAAAACAATACTAAAAGTATAGATTGACTAAAATGCCAAGGCAAAACAAAATAAAACAAACAACAAAAATGAAAACACTTCTTTTTAGCACTTCAAAGGTATGTTTACTAATAAAATTTTCTGGTCATTACTGAATTATTCACATGTGTGAAAAAGAGAGTGATTTCCAGAAACAAGAATGTGAAAAACAAATTCAACTTCACAGACACTGATCACTGCATATTGTAATAAAGACGATGATGTTGAGAATGACCTAAGCTGCCATATAGTAAATACTAGCCATTAAGGTCCATACTGTATATAAATTATCTCACCTAATTTGCATGACAGTCTTATAAAGTAAAATTTTTTTTAGTTGAGAAAATTGAAGCTCAGAGAATATAATTTGCCAAAGTCTAGCTAAATAGCCAATTAGTGATGATGTTGAAGATCATACTTAGGTTTATTTGACTCCAAAGCTTGAGCCATGCTTTCAAGACCAGTTGGAGTAAAAATTCTTCAGAGCAATGGTAGAAAAACTGAACAAAAGGAAACAAAAAAAAGATAACGTTGCAGTACACTCTAAGAGCTGATCTCAGTGCTGTGGGGCAAGAGACAAAAGAGCAGAATAAGCTTCCCTAGAAATAGCTCACTCAGAAATAAAGGATATGGGCAGGGCGTGGTGGCTAACACGTGTAATCCCAGCACTTTGGGAGGCTGAGGCGGGCAGATAGCGAGCTCAGGAGTTCAAGACCAGACTGGCTAACATGGTGAAACCCTGTCTCTACTAAAAATACAAAAACTAGCCAGGATTGATGGCAGGCACCTGTAGTCCCAGCTATTTGGGAAGCTGAGGCAAGGGAATTGCTTGAATCCAGGAGGTGGAGGTTGCAGTGAGCTGAGATCACACCACTGCACTCCAGGCTGGGCGACAGCAAGACTCTGTCTCAAAAAAAAAAAAAAAAAAAAAGAAGGAAAGAAAGAAAGGATATGATTCAGACACAGAAAGCAAGAGCTCAGGAAAGAAGAAAACAGAGAGCAAACCAAAGATATAACATCTCACCAGTTAGTATTTCCTTTGGGTCCTACTTTTTGGGCATGTGGAGGTGGCCTTTCTAATGGAGAGGACATCAGATAAAGCTGATTGAAGCTGGTTGAGCTAATGTATTACTCTTTTGATTTTCTCAGCTGACTTTTAACTTATTTATCCTGGCCTGAGAAATCTGTATAGCCTGTGGTCTAGTGTTGTAAGACTATTAGCTTTGGTGATTGATTTAATGTTTATCTCCCCTATCATACTGTGAGCATGTTGAGAGCAGAGATGACATCTGTCTTGTTTACCAGTGTATCCTTTGCACCTTGATAATTGCCAGTCCCATAGTAATTGATTAATACATTTTTAAAATGAATAAATGAATATTCTTAATCACTATGGCATATTGCCAAGCACTGTAATAGGTATGGGGTTTTATAGATGTACAACAGTTCTGCCATATAAGGAGGTTCCAGTCTGCTGGGGGAGATGACCGTGTAATAAATATGATATAATGTGGTAAGAACACAAAATATATGTGCAAGTTATTGAAGTGGTGGGGAGGAAGAGAGAATAGACATGAAAAGGAAGGCTAGGTACAGAGTCACAAACAGAATTATTTACTTCCTATTCAGATTCCATAGTCATTTTCAGAAAGAAAAACCTTCAAACCAAAAATGCGAGAACAGGCATGTCAGGAAGGATTTAAAGCAAAAAGGAGTGAGGAGACAGTGAAAGAGGACTCCGCTGTTTTATGCAAGAATCTCCAGGCCCAGACAATTTATGCTTTAAGGCAATGAAAAAGCTTGAAGTTATGGTTGTGCAGTGTAACAGTTTTGAAGAGTCATGGAGTAAAGAATTACAAGATAATCAAAGTGGGAACAATTTTTTTTAAAAAAAGCTAGTTCTGAATAACAATATTCTAAAAAAAAATACTTAAAAAGATGGTCTCTGTACATGTGACAAAAAAGAGCAGTAATTATTAGACTATTGCCTAAGTTTACTATGGGGAAAGTGTCCATTTTTCAATTAAAATTCCGTGCAGAACCTTAACATATGGAAGATAAAAATGAGAATGAGATCTGCGTCTTGGGCTTTCTGCCCTGGCCCCTAATCTCAGACCCCATGGATCACAGTTGGAAAACCAGTGCTCTAGTCCTGAAAATTTCTTTTTCTTTCTTTCCTTCCTTCCTTCCTTCCTTCCCTCCTTCCTCCCTCCCTCCTCCCTCCCTCCTTCCTTCCTTCCTTCCTTCCTCTTTCTTTCTTTCTCTTTTTCTTTCTTTCTTTATTTCTTTCTTTCCTCTCTTTCTTTCTTTCTCCTTCCTTCCTTCCTCTTTCTTTCCCTTTCTTTCTTTCTTTCTTTCTCTTTCTTTCTTCTCCTTCCTTCCTTTCTTCTTCTTCTTCTTCTTCTTCTTCTTCTTTCTTCTTCTTCTTTCTTTCTTTCTTTCTTTCTTTCTTTCTTTCTTTCTTTCTTTCTTTCATCTTTCTTTCTTTCCTTTTCTTTCTCAGAATCTCACTCTGTCACCTGGGACCCAGGCTACAGTACAATGGCACAATCATAGCTCACTGCAACCTTGAACTCCAGGGCCCAAGTGATGCTCTCATCACAACATTCCAAGTAGCTGGGACTACAGGAACATGCAACTGCCCAGCTAAATTTTAAATTATTTTGTAGAGAAGGGATCTCACTATGTTTCCCAGGCTGGTCTTTAACTCCCGGCCTCCAGCAATTCTCCAGCCTCTGCCTCCCAAAGTGCTGGGATTACAGGTGTGAGCCACCCTGCCCGGCCAGAGAATTTCTTATTTTGTCTCTAAGACAAGAATATAGTTCTGAGAATTTCCCATTCTTTCACTCTGACAGAATTTCTTATGCTCTTCATGTGGAAAATGGAATGTAATCTGATTAATAAGAATATGGTTGCATATATGACTTTTTAGTTAGCTGAGCAGTAAAAATGCCTCTAAGACCAGTGATGCTTAGCCTCTTTTGTACCAGCAAGGAGGCCAGGAATGAAGGATACGGCATTTATACATCCTATCAGTAGCAATGGCACACCCTGGCAATGTTTCTCTGTGGGGGTCATGGTGGGGTGCTTCTCCTTTTACTCTTGAAGATAGCTACCTTGAGAGGATATCCTAAACTTGGCCCTGTTTTGTTAAATGCAGTTTTAAGTCCATAACTTGGATGAAGACCTAAAAGGCAAGCTTATCACATCTACAGATGACAAGACCAAGTTTATTGAAATTAAATGTGACAAAACTTTATTGATCACTCTTTACAGGCCATGTCTAGCACTAAAGAGGGCTTTTGCCATGGAGATGTTACAAAATTTTGATTTATACCATAATGCAGAGTTGGCTTAAAAGACCTGGGGTTTGTTTGCTTGTTCTTTGTTTAGTTTAGTTTGTTTATTGTTTGTTTTTTGCTTACCACCAGCTTACTAAGAACAAAAAAAATTGATCACAGTCCAAAAGCCACTATATCCTTAGTGTATTCTATGGAAAGAACATCCAGAACTTGGGAGAAGATAACATAACATATTCCTGGAGCACCATGTCCAGATCAAGTACGATATTATGAAGGAGACATAAATAGCACTGTATCCAGAGGAAGGAAACCAGGGCAACAAAGAACCTAAAAGCCATGCCCCAGGAGGATCAGTGGAAAGAACCAAGGATGTTTAATCCTACAGAACAGAAACATATAGAGCCCATAAGCTTTCTTCAAATATTTGCATGTCCATCACCATTGCTTTCAAACAGCCAGAATTCAGAAAATAGGGAAGATTTACTCTGTGTACCTACGGAGCAGAATTCGGGACAAAAGTTTGCAATCACATGGTAGCAGGTTGCTCAATGTGAGGAAGAGCTTTCTAACAATTAAAGCTGCAAAATGAAATGGGCTACTTCAAAAAGCTGTGTGCTCTGGATCACCAGAATTGTTCAATGAGAGGCTAGAAAGCATAGGATATGTATTTAATACAATAAATTCCTGGTTTTGTGGTATGAGTTGGACAGTGACCTAGTCTATAAAGTCTCTGGAAAACTAAAGGAAAATATGTATATCATTTGGATATTGAGTCACATTTTATAATATAGTTCTTTAGCTCATTAGCTGTTAATTGCAGATGGCAAACTGGAACCAATTTAATTATACCCTTGAAGAACTAGGAATGTTTGGTTGTTTTGTTAGCTTATGAGAATTTCAACAACCTGAAGTCACAATAGGACCTTGGAATACATATTACCACACAGTCACCAGGAGGGATGATGCTAGTATCAACATACAAGACATATGAAAATTTCCTCTCAAATTTTTTCTCCTACCCTCTGGTTTAGACCAACATCGCTTCTTTCAGTGGTAGCTAATAAGCCAGACGGATCTAGTAGCATGCTAGTAAATATTTAACAACTGACACTCTGGAAAAAAATTCTAATTTGTCATGTTTGCCAAATCTCATGGTTTAAATACACCCATCATAGCTGATTTCAAGCTACCGTTGGGAAGAGAAGTACACAATCCACTTTAGTGAGCAACTTTAACAAGCTGGCTCCAGCATATCACTGAATATACCCCACATTTTAATCAGGAGAATCAGTGCAATTGACTTCCCTAAAATTAACAGTCCAATGGTTGTTGCAGAGAAAGAAACTAAAGATTTGATTACATATGCTTAGTTGTTCCATTTAAACTAAAACACCAACAATATTTTGAAAGAACATATTCTTAAATGTATTGCATTTGCCCAGGGCTGCAGTGCACCCTTTTAGTCTCCATCACTTTGTTTAGGTTTATTTTCTCTGTCAAAATAGGTTGTGTATGTGACAGAGCAGGTATTTGGCACATCAAAGTTTCCATTTGCTGTTAAAGTGGGTCTCCATTTGGGGATGCATTCCGGAAGCTCTGACACTAAGTATGCTGTGGCATAATCTCTACAATCTAACAGAAATTCTGTGAGGATAAATGGAGTTCAAACATATCATGACCGGCCAGTTCTGACACATCTAATAAAGAATCAGAGTATGGGGAAATAGTTAACAACACATCCAAAAATGTTGATGATTGATATAGTTCAACTCTTTCTCAAAAGCCTCTAATCTCTTCTGTCTATCAGGGCATTTAAGGCCCTTATCTGGAAGATAAATCATAAGACTTTCGAGAGGATACAAAGGGAAGGGCTGGAGGTGAAGTGGAGAACGATAATATCGCATTGGTAAGTCACTAAATGGGTAAAGCACAGTCATAAATCTGAGATTTGGGATGAAAAAATTTATGTAGAGTTTTTTTAAAGGTTAATCATTAAAGGAAGAGTTACCATCTGCCAACTTTTTTTTGTTTGTTTTTTAAATGAGGAAAGGAGGGCAAGTAACAGCCACGCATTACTCAAGGAACATATGACTGAAAAATTGAGAAAAGTACATAATTCTGAAAAGCAATTAGAAATGGCAGCAAGAATGAAGATAGACCCTTGGATCTCAGAAATAAGAGGAACAACTTGGGTTGAAAAAATAAAAAGGCAAGCCAAAGCTGTGAAAGCTAAATTAAATTTCTTAGAACAAGGTAGTAGAATCCAGTATGATAGAACCCAGAGGCAATTGGAACACCAATGTTCTTTTACAAATGGCTGCCTAATGCATTTTACAGATACATGTGAATTGGGAATAAAGGCTAATGTAATTGTTCAACAATGTGGTACAGATGATGAAATCTAAGCACTTAATTTGGAAAAGTGTATAGTATTAAGATGACTGCATTGATTACTGTGAAGAGTACGACATGTTTGAATGGGCTTGACAAAGAAGAACTGCGCTCTGTAATTTAGAAATCTAAAGCTACTTATTTCTTCTAGAAATGCATTTTATTCAATCAGCTTTCTCTATTAGTTGTTTATAGACAATGTTTGAAAGACCAGTACCACTAACAAAAAAATACACACTTGAACTCCCCCAAATAGAATTGGATTTGTTCTACTAAGGTAATACATACATATTATTTTTTGATATATCTAAAATCATAACTTGATTGGAAGATGAATTACTAAATTAGGAGCAATTTTATGATCAAAACATACATTTCTACTTTCATTTTGTTTTCAAAATAACATCTTTATTTTGTTTCCAAAATAACATCTATAGATGTATTATAACATCTGTAGATGTATTATAATGTCTAGAAGTGTATATGCATGTATTTCTTTTTCTCATATTTCTCTATTAAAGCCCCATTATGAGAGGTGCCATTATATAAATGCGTTCTCTATTTGGAACTCAGCAAAAACACCCTGAAAAGATACACAGGCACAGTGGAAAGAGGAGCTTCTCCTTCCTGTTTTGGGGCTGTTGGTTCTCAAAGAAGTAGAAGGAAAACTATCTAGCTCTGAGTTCAATGAGTTTCCCATGGTGTATTACGTGTCTCCATAATGATGGCTTTGGAAAATGTCTGTCTTGCCAGATGCTGCCTCTCCTCACTCCTTATTCAGCAGGCAATTCACTGCCAATCACAAAGGACCAACTCAGGCCAACTCACAGTGAGCAAAGTTTGTCTTTAACAATCCTTACTTTTCTTTTTGGAATGCTCTTCCGTGCCAATGACCCTTCTGCTGCGCCAGTCAAGATAATGAAATCAATTTAGCCACATTTACAAAAGGTCCCTGGTTTATGGTGGTTTGGTTTTTATGATTTTATGATGGTGCAAAAGCAATACACATTCAGTAGAAACTAGGCTTTGAATTTTGAATTTTGATCTTTTGCTGGGCTAGTAATATCCTTGCACGATGCAGGGTATTGGGACAGCTCTGTCAGCCATGAAATCATGAGGATGAACAACTGCTACCCAATGGCAAACTGTGTGGCCAGATGATCTTCCTCTCCGGTAGGCCAATGTAAGTGTTCTGAGCATGTTTAAGGTGGGCTAGGTTAAGCCATAATGTTCAGTAGGTTAGGTGTATTAAATGCATTTTTCAACTTAATGATATTTTAAATTTACGATGGGTTTATCAGGAGATAATTCCACTGCAAATTGAGGGGCATCTATATCTTGTTACTTACATCAGAGGTGTTTATATTTCAAACAAATACCACATTAAAAGTGAAACTTCAAGTATCAGAGTGAAATTTTTGAATAGCTATGTTTTGGGGTAGTTGGCTTTGGATAGCTAAACCATAGTCAATAATATTTTAAAAATCATAGAAGTTCATATACTAGAGGAATTACAATGAAAATATCCACAAGTTTTTCTCCATTAATTCTCCTCAGAGTTTTAAAAACCTGGTTCACATTGCTGTGATCTTTTAGCTTTGTGTGACATGTGTTTCTGAATACTTTAAGCAGAGTGAGGTTAAGATTGGATCACCTCAAAATCTCATTATCTTTTAGGTTGGCATTTATATGGAAGTAGTGATGATAACCAAATGCCTTTTGTTTACATTTCACCAAATGGGAAAACTGTGTTTTCACTTACGAATAACAAACCGATACCTGACACTCGCTCAGATGATTGCCTCTCCAACATCCAACACTAAGCAGAATTTTAAAAAACAAATTAGTAATAGAGTGGTCTTTTTGCTCCTTCTTTTCTCATGCAGCTTGTTTAAAAAAATGTATGGAAGTAGCTGGATACAAATTATAGTACATAGCACATGGGAGAAGGCTGCTGTAAGTTTGTGGCTTCCCCAAACATTCATCACATGTATCACGTGCCTCAAAGTTCACCACAATAAATCTTTTGGTTCTCAGACAGCATGTCAGTCCCCCAGCTGTTAAAAACCACTGCACACAGTAGCAAACCCCAGACAGGATGACTCCCCAAAGGTACAAAGATTGTCTTTCTCAACACCTATAGGAGCTAATCAATTAATTTAAGAATAGGAAGTAATAAGATAATAGAATCTGTTTTCTATTTGGATGAGCCAACTTAACATCTCTGTGCTTCTTTTATTTCTCAGTTGTAAACATGTTCTAATAATTTACCTATTCCACTGGGTCTTCCTGAGGATTACATTAAATCATGTTCATAAAGTACCTGGCAAATAAAATCACTTAATAATTGGTAACCATTACTATTGTGCTACCAATACTTGAATTTGGAGAACGACTTCACTCTTTGGGTAGAGGGTAGAGTTGGTTTGCTGTGGGTGACAATGGCAGAGGGTGGATTTCAGACGAGAAGCAAATTTGAGAATTTTTACTAAATTAAGCTACACGCAGAGCAAGCATAAAAAACAACAACAATAATAGAGGATTGCTACTGACAAAACTTTTAATGAGACCTGAGACTTTCAGTGAAACCTGCCAAAAATACTGCCAAAGTAAGAGACATGCTCTAAGCTAGCTTGTATCCAGCTTAATTTAAGTGACTGCTTTGCCATGCAATTGGGAACATGGCACATATATACATTGCAAAGTACATGAAAACAAGATGTTTTGAAACACACATCACACCCCTGCTGACTGACTTTATTCTGAAAACTAAAAGTAATGCTAACACAGCTGTGCTTATGGTGCTTCAGGTATTTAACAAATGACCATTTACGTTAAGTACCCTGGATGACCTAAGAAAAATTTTCGTTGTCATTAGATAATGATGGAAAAATATTTCCTATCAATTGATAAGGTGATAATCCAACGGCAGAGTGTCTTTAGTTGACAAAAGATGTTTTCAGTGTCATATTTCTCTCCATTTAATCTCTAAAGTGGCACAAAAATAAGTTTTTCCACTTGGATACCTTCCTGACATCTCTTGGCTCAAAAGCCCCTCAAACTCAGTATGTCCAAAAATGATCTCACTATGCACATCCCACCCCCAGCCTGTCCCCTTCCTGTGTTCCTTGTCATAGCAAAACAGTATTATCACCTACAACCCATTCGGTTTTGCAAGCCAGAAATTTAGGGGTCATTCCTGACAATCTCCTTCTCTTCCTCCTAAATCCAACCTGTCATTAAACACCGTTGATTTTGTTTGCTAAATTTCTCCCTCTATTCATCTCTCTCCAACTCCCCTACCATCATCAGTCTAATATAAGCTACTGTCACCTCTCTCCCTGACTGTGGTAACAGCCTTCTAACTGGTCTAACTTCATATATTCCATCCCGTCTCAACATCACTTACCCTACCCATAACTTTTTCTCCCACCATTTCATGAGCTGGATCATATCCTGCCACTCCAACTCAGCTTAAAACTCTTGATGACTTTTAATGGCCTTAGGAAGAAGAGGAAAAAAATACCTTAATATGGTTTACAAAGCCTCATTCCTGCCTCCTTCATGTTACTTCATTCTTCTTGCCTCTGCTCCAGCCACACGAGCCGTTGTGGACTCACTGTGCTCTCTCCTGGCACAAGGTAGCTGATATGGTTTGGCTGTGTCCTCACCAAAATCTCATCTTGAATTGTAACTCCCATAATTCCCATGTGTTGTGGGAGGGACCCAGTGGGGGATAATTGAATCAGGGGGGCGGTTCCCCCATAGCGTTCTCATGGTAGTGATAAGTCTCATGAGATCTGATGGTTTTATAAGGAGTTTCCTTTTTCACTTGGCTCTCACTTTCCCTCTTGCTGCCGCCATGTAATAAGGGCCTTTTGCCTTCCGCCATGATTGTGAGGCCTCCTCAGCCATGTGGAACTGAGTTCATTAAACCTCTTTTCCTTTATAAATTACCTAGTCCCGGGTGTGTCTTTATCAGCCGGGTGAAAACAGACTAATACAGTAGTTCTGGCTTTCCTGATATCTGAAATGCTCTTGCCAATCCTCTTTGCCTAGTCACCTCTTCAGATTTTCATTTCACTTCCTTGAGAAACCTTTCCTTTACCTCTTTGACCACATCAATTCCCTGTTATAAACTTTCATAATACCTTGCAACTCTTCTACATTGCACTCAATGAAGTTGTGCTTTTATTTTGTTCAGCACTTTTATTAATATTTTTATTTTCTATTATTCTATAAGTTCCTATAGAGAGAGGACCACATCTATTTTTGGTCTCCTACTAGCTTTAGCCCAAGCACAGGGCATATGATCCCACAATATTCAATAGTAAATATTGGTGGAATGAATGAATAAATTATGTCAGGTAAGTTTCCCACATTGCTTTCAGTAAACAGACTATATTGTTTTGCTTTAAAAAAAATGTCAGCAAGCAGTCTGTTATGTAAAATGCCCAGTTTGGTTCGTGATTATAAATATGAAAATGGTTAACTCAATCAAATTGCTGTAAGGATAAGAGACTGCAGAAAATGAATTTGTTTTTTACCTTTAGTTTTAAGGAGTTCAGTTTTTCCTCCCTAAGGTGTTCTCTCAACATCTCTCGGTGGAGCCTCTCCTGCTCCCTTGCAAACTCGCCAAGAGTGTACTGGCGCACGCTGTTATGGCGGCTGGACATCCCCAGGGTGCTTCCCCCTTGACTGGGCACACTTGTGAAGCCTTGCCTCCTGGTGAAGTAGTACACGGTGACACAACTAAAATGTACATTCTTTGTCCTCAGTCGCTTCTCCCTTTTGAGAATGGAGGAAGCTGAAAGAGAAAGAAACAATCCTGTGAACACTTGGGGCAGCAGTTTTCAGACAAGGACAAGAAAATGCCAGTTGGTGATCCTGAATCTATCTGTGGTCGAACCTTGTTGGCTAGGGCACTCTAAAACTGTTATATCCCGGAGTTGGCATAGAGTTCTTATTTTCTTTCTTAAATTTTCTTCTAGCTGCAGCAGAGTAGACTTCTTTTAAGTATAATGGTAGTCTGTACTTTTAAGTATAAAGATAATCTAAGCAAACTTTCAGGAAAGTTGTCAACAGCCTGTGAATCTGTGGCAGCATTTATTGTAGTCCCCCCTTGTCTTTAGAGGATATGTTCTCGGACCTCCTGTGGATGCCTGAAATCACGGACAGTATTCAGCCCTATATAAAATGTTTTTTTCCTATACATACATACCTAAGATAAGGCACAGTAAGAAATCAATTACAATAGCTAATAGTAAAATAAAGCAATTATAATAATATAGGAACATCACAACTCTTGTGCTTTGGGGCCATTATTAGGTAAAATAAGGGTTCCTTGAACATAAGCACTGGGATACCCATGGCAGTTGATCTGATAACCGAGATGGCTACTATGTAACTAATGGGCCAGTAGCATAGACAGCACTGATGTGCTGGACAAAGAGAAGATTCAAATCATGGGGGAATGGGAATGGGACAGTGTGAGATTTCATCACACTACTCCCAACAGCCTGCAATTTAAAACTAAAAATGGTTTATTTCAGGATATTTTCATTTAATATTTTTGGATTGTGCTTGACCACAGATAATTGAAACCGGGGAAATCAAAACTGCAGATAACCGGGGACAACTATAATTTCTCATTTCCTCTAATCCTTTGAATTTTGGTTTTATGACTTTCACAGGAGTTGTATTATACTATAATCAAAAAAGACACATAGTACAAACCCTCCTACCTCGGATCTTATTTCTGTGTGGAGGGTGTTTGACATTAAAACAAATGTCCACAAATTTTAGAAAATTTCAAAAAGCAATAAAAACACACACAAAAAGGCTCACTGGCACTATTTAGATATTTTATCAGTCTAACTCCAATAAAACTTTCATTTGAAAAGACCAGTGTTCTCATTAAACAGCATTATGAACAATGGGATTCTAATGTAAGTATACATTGGGACAAATGAAATTGCCTGGGATATATCAGAACTACTTCTTCTTCTTCTTATTTTTTTAATTGACAAATGAAAATTATATATATTTATGATGCCCAGCGTGATGCTTTGATATATGTATGTATTGTGAAACTGCCCAATCAAACTAATTAACATATCAATTATCTCACATATTGATTTTTTTGTGGTAATGATGGGAGCCTTTATTATTAGTTACAGGAACATCAAGATACACAGAGAATCCAGGAGATGTAGACACTGACTGTAGTTGAGAAGAAGAGGGTCACACTTTGTAAACATGGCCTTTTGAAATTAGAAGACATGGTAGAATCATCTGGTTCAGCCCCTTCATTTTACATTGAAGTAACCTAGGTCTGTAGAATTTGAGTGACTTTTTTTGATGTAGACTGTTGGTGAGACAGGTAAGCCTAAACTTAAAAGCTCCTAATTCGCTGCCAATTATACCATCCATCCCCACTGGGGAAGGAAGGACACGCTTAGTTGAGAAGAAAGAATCATGTTATTATTTTGCTAGCTGAGGATTTCTTCTCAGTTCATTATTTTTTTCCTGTCTGCTTTTCTATTAGGGGTTGAATTTTGTCCCTCTCCACCAAATGTGCTAAAGTCTTAATCCCGAGTACCTCAGAATGTAGTCTCTTTTGGAAATAGGGACTTTACAGAAGTAAACAAATTAAAATGAGGTCACCAGGGTGGGCCCTTATCCAAGATGACTGGTGTGTTTATAAAAGTTAAAATTTGGACACAGACACGCGTAAAGGGAAGATGATGTGAAGAGACACAGGAAGAACACCATGTGAAGACTGACGTGGAGATGGGGATTCTCCACCACAAGCCAAGAATGTCGGGGACTACCAGAAACTGAAATATGCAAGGAAAGATCCTTTCCCAAAGGTTTCAGAGGGAGTCCGGCCCTCCCAACACCTTGGTCATCTAGCCTCCCGAACTGTGAGCAATTTCTGCTGTTGTAAGTCATCTTGTCTGTCGTCATTTTTACGGCAGCCCAAGGAAACCGATACAAGTGCTCAAGCAGAAAAATGAACAGAAGAAAATGAACTGAGAAGAAATTCTCTGATGGCAAAATGCTATAATTTAACATTTATGGAGTGTTTCCCATGTGCTGTACTATGCGGGGCACTTTACATGAATTATCTCATTTTATCCTTAGAGCTCCCTGGTTGATATTACTCATGTCCCCATTGTTAGGAAACCAAATTATCAAAGGTTAAAAAACATGGCCAAGGTCCTATAACTAATGAAAAAACTGGGATCTGTTATTTATATCCCAGTCTTTTCACTACCATATTTCAGCATACAGCTGAGGCCACACTAAGGGAGGTGAGCAAGGCTGGGATTTGGCATTATACTACCTCTGGAAGATGTCAACTGCTGCTGGCTTCAAGATGATTTTGATTTGGAAGCCCGTGTAAGCAATAAAAAAAATTGACTCTAATTGGATTTAGGTAAGAATCTTCTTCCAAGGAGGTTCAAGCTCCTTTGTCTCATTTTTCCCCCATGAAACATTCAAGCCAAATATATAGAGGCTGCTATGATTAATATCATGTTATGGATTTGTTTAATCAGTAAGTATAAATTGAGAGCCTACTATGAGCTAGCCACTTTCTAGATGATTGGGATACATCAGTTAAAAACACAGATGATTCCGGGTGAGGCTCAAGCCTGTAATCCCAACACTTTGGGAGGCCAAGACAGGCGGATTACCTGAGGTCAGGAATTTGAGACCATCCTGGCCAACATGGTGAAATCCCGTCTCTACTAAAAATACAAAAAGTAACCAGGCAGGGTGGCTCATGCCTGCAATCCCAGCTACGCAGGAGGCTGAGGCAGAAGAATTGCTGGAACCTGAGAGGTGGAGGTTGCAGTGAGCAGAAATAACACCACTGCACTCCAGCCTGGGCGACAGAGAGACACTGCATCTCAAAAAGTAAAAAGAATAAATAAACAAAAAATAAATACACAGATGATGATCCCTGCCTGTGTGGAGCTTCCATTCCAGTGATGAGAAACTCCGACACAATGGAGAGACTCAGAAGATTAGAGAGTAAGACAATTATGACCTTAGCACAGAAATTTGGCTTTCCCAACTTTCCTCTTCTCCATTGTTTTGCTTCTCCAGAAGATATTGCCAGAAAGTGAATGCTTTCCAACTTCTGCATAATTTACCATTTATTTATGTATATATTCATTGTAACACACCTGTACTCCAGGCAGTAAAGAAAACTTTCAACCTTGATTTAAAAGTTCTGTTCTGTTTCATAACCATATCTTTAAATCATCTCAAAACAAGGAAGAATTTGTCAAAATGTAAAAGATCACCAGAGAAGGCAAATTTAACAATCTGCCCAGTAATCTGCTATCAAACCCGACAACCTCACACATCACCCCTTACAGCAGGCTAGAGCTTCTGGTTTTGTGATGATAACTTTCTATCTTTTTTGCTCTTGATATCATAAAAATGATGCCCTAAAGGCATTATTGTTCAAGGCCATAAATTTATAGATAAGGAAAAAGGTTTGAATGTACTCATTTAAAATAATTATTATACACACCTCTGGTAATTTTTTTTTTTTTTTTTTTTTTTTTTTTTTTTTTTTTTTTTTGTGATAGAGCTTAGCTCTTGTTGCCCAGACTGGAGTGCGGTGGCATGATCTCAGTTCACTGCAACCTCTGCCTCCTGGGTTCAAATGATTCTCCTTCCTTAGCCTCCTGAGTAGCTGGGATTACAGGTGTTTGCCACCACGCCCAGCTAATTTTTGTATTTTTAGTAAAGACAGGGTTTCATCATGTTGGCCAGGCTGTTCTCGAACTCCTGACCTCAGGTGATCCACCCACTTCGGCCTCCCAAAGTTCTGGGATTATAGGTGTGAGCCACTGTGCCCAGCCACCTCTGGTAATTTTAGTACTTACTTTTTAGACAATTGGTGGCACTCTCAACAAATTTCCTTTCTAAATGTATTTAGATCTCCACCTGCAGTTTTAGATTATAAGAATTCTTCACCCTTCTGGATGAATCTATTGCACCATGCTTTCCCAGAAAAGCCACATTACCTTTTCCCTAAAAGCTAGAGTTTGGAAGTGATCTTCTAAGGCCTTGAAGAAGACAATAGTGTCAGGGAGCAGAAGGCCTTCAGCTGGGCCCCTGGCAGTGCTGACACTGTCAAAAGGAATTAGGAATAGTGCTTCCTCCTATCTATTAGGATTTATAATTCAAACGTGTTTATGTTTACTTTAGCATTTGCATATTATACATAACATTGTGAGAACAATGATTCAAAAGCCTGTGGAATCTATTTAAAAGGAAGTCTTCAAAATATTACAAGATCGGCCTTATAGGGGATATTGTAAGTATGGCTTTCCTGAAGTTAAGAGCCACCGAAGTCTCTCTTCTGATGATTGAATCAGAGGACTAACATGAGCCTTTATAGGCTATCTCCTGCCTCCAGGCCTCAATTTGACTAACATCACAAAATGAAGTCATAAAAAAGAGTCTCTGCCCTTTGAGCCTGGGAGAAGCAGACTAAATTCACCCAGCACATCTGCCATAGGGAATCTGAAACCTCCCTGATATACCTACCCAGTAATTTGTGCCCTTTCCAAGAAAACTAAGCTCTACTTTGTGTCTCTGCAGAGTTCAGTATTGGCTTTACTATAGCAAGGTCAAGAGCAAGAAAAGGAGGGAGGAGAATGTGGCTTTCATGAGAGCTTTGAAAATTAATTATTCTGTTTTTGGCCAGCGTGGTGACTCACGCCTGTAATCTCAGCATTTTTGGAGGCTGAGGCAGGTGGATCCCTTGAGCTCAGGAGTTTGAGACCAGCCTGAGCAACATGGTGAAACCCCCTCTCTGCCAAAAATGCAAAAACTTAGGTGGGTGTGGTGGCGTGTGCCTGTAGTCCCAGCTAGTTGGGAGGCTGAGGCATGATCTTCGCTTAAGCCCAGGAGGCAGAGGTTGTGCGGAGCTGAGATTACACTACTGCACTCCAGTCTGGGTGACAGAGTGAGACTCCAGTTTAAATAAATAAATGAATAAAAATAATTAGTCTGTTTTCATACTTGACACCATTTTTTTTTTTTTTTTGAGATGGAGTCTTGCTCTGTTACCAGGCTAGAGTGCAGTGGCGCTATCTCAACTCACTGCAACCTCCACCTCCTGGGTTCAAGCGATTCCCCTGCCTCAGCCTCCCGAGTAGCTGGGACTACAGGTGCGCACCACCACACTTTGTATTTTAGTAGAGAGGGGGTTTCACCTTGTTGGCCAGGATGATCTCAATCTCCTGACCTCATGATCCACCTGCCTCAGCCTCCCAAAATGCTGGGATTACAGGCGTGAGTCACTGTGCCCAGCCCTGATGCTATTTTTTAAGTGTCTTTCAGCTCCTTTTCTTTTATCCCAACCATAATACCAGCCTGAAGCAAAAGTGTCTAAATGCAACACTACTATATACACTGCCCAGGTCTTGGGAACACCATTATGTTCAGCATATCTGGCCATATTGGTGTTACTGTAAAATGTTCACATATAGCACAGTTACTGATATTCACTATCTCCAGAAGCTACCTATCCTTAAAAGAATGCTTTCAGGCTGGGCGCAGTGGCTCACCCCTGTAATCCCAGCACTTTGAGAGGCCGAGGCAGGCGGATCACCTGAGGTCGGGAGTTCAACACCAGCTTGGCCAGCATGGTGAAATCCTGTCTCTACTAAAAATACAAAAATTAGCTGGGCATGGTGGCAGGTGCCTGTAATCCCAGCTACTCAGGAGGCTGAGGCAGGAGAATCGCTTGAACCCGGGAGGCAGAGGTTGCAGTGAGCTGAGATCACGCCTTTGCCCTCCAGCCTGGGCTACAGAGCAAAACTCTGTCTCAAAAAAAAAAGCTTTCAAAATGAATGGAGAAAAGAATTGGAAAACTGACTAATCCACAATGCCAGGGTAAGAATATAGGCATATAAAATAATCTGTACTATGAATTATATAAAGAAAGAACTCGTGAATAGATTAAAAATGGAAACCAAAAACTAAGAATTATTCAGCATGTTTGCAGTATCATCCAGGTAAGCAAGTACTCTGATGAAATAAATAATCTGAATATTGTGATCCCTACAGGGGATGAGTATATCAAGTATCACAGCTGATTCACACTAGGCTCTAGGAAAATTCAACTAATTTTTCTCTTTTCACACTCACAAATCAATCTGTTTATATGATATGGAATAAATCTTCAAGTTTACCAGATTATCTGCCTGACTTGTCAATTTTATTTCTTATTGAAAATAAGTTTGCTTTTTGATTTGTGCTTTAGCCATTTGTAAACATTATTAGTGTATCATTCCACTTGAGTCTGGCCATCTCTGCATGCACACAGACAATCACATATCTGGGCCTCTAAAATTGAAGACCAGGTTCGGGACTACCAATTCCACCACAGGGCAACCACTCTGGAGTGAATTCTTGAGCAATGAGCTGGTCATCCTCTTTAAGTACACTTGTTTTTTATGCCAACACCTATCAGCAAAGTCCTGCTAGAAAGGCAGAAAGCAGTAAACAGAGTTACGTATTTTGGCACATGGAGGTTGAAAGTTTATGGTCTAGTTTCATGTTAAACGAGAGGAGAATTGTGGAAGATATTAATTCTACCATTTGGGTCTAAAGTCAATAATAATCTTATCTCTCTTAAGTTGATCAAAAGGAAAATGCCAGATAATTTGCAAGTCTATGGTTTTGAATTTCTTTATTTAGATGAAACTTAGTAGAAGCGAAGTGAGATTGCCAAAATCAACTTGTTTTTCTTGGTAAGCCCTGGGCAATGAAAATTCATGTTTTTAAATCATACAGACCAAATTGATCAGGGGCTCCGAAGATGTGTGTGTTGCTTCTTACCTTTTGAAGAACAAATCAGGACTAAATCTGTTATCAAACCAGGAAGCTTGACTTAAAAACAGAAGATCCAGTTTCATCAGAAATTATTTTGTATAGAAATTAGCATAACAGATTGAATATTAAATCAATTTCCAATGATTGAAGTTATTAAGATTAACTTAACATTTACAAATGACTTCTGTAAATTTCCTGTGATCATATGCTCAAAGCTTCTCCAACTTGACATGATAGCCAAGGTTGGCTTCTCTTGATAATTGTGTCACCTACATGATCTTGTCTTAACCAAGTAAAAATGGGTCTAGCAACTAAGAACTACAGGAGTAATTCCTTTGAAAATGAAGTCTAGTTTGGTATTAAAAGCAATCTTTCCTTGTTCTAATTGTCCCTTTTTATTCCAGTCACATTCTTGTTTCCTGAATATACTTGCCCCAGTTGTCTTTTTAAATTTAATTTGCTCAAATAAGGTATTTAGTAATACATTGTTTAAGTGGATAAAACTCCAAAAGACTTATACTAAAGAAGTATCATGGGTGAATGAGAGGCAAAATGAAAATAAAGACTAATTGGGACTATTTTCTTTCTTACCATGAACAAAATCCAAATTACCTTAAGTATGTAATATAAGCTGATCTGTTATTTTACATTCAGTTATAAAGAGTTTAAAACACATACTAACAGTCACAAACAAAAGAAAAAAAACCCACCTTAAACAATGGGCATGATGTAGGGAAATATTTTTAATTACCCAATGTTTTGGAATTAAGTTGTTTTTCTTCCCAAAAGAATAATCAGAACTGAAACAGAGGCAGTAAATGTAAAAAAGTATCTTAATGTACCAAAAGGACAACAAGTCAGGGGTCTTATTTTTTTCCTTTTTTACTATTGCTTATTACTATGAAAGTAGCATTCAAAGATAAAAATCAAGAAAAAGTAGCCTCCACTTAGGTGATGCTCATCATTTTTAGTCCAAGTCTATTTCTTGCTGATATATTTGGTTCCCTGTATTATGACTAATAGCTCTAAGTGCTATTAAAATTGTAGTGCATGTTTCTCCTCAGTCCTTAAATTCCACTCTTCCCTATTTCTAACCAACCAACCACCTGATGTATTAGTAAAACAGCAAGTAGACTAGACCATATAAAATATGATAGACACGTTTAGGAACCAGTTGTCATTCTGATAACAATCCTTTGGTAGAAGAGAACTAGGCTTATAATTCATAGATAGGATTAGGTAGCTTATCCATTTAGCTGTAAATATTTCCCATTCCTATATGAAATTGAAAATATTCACAATGGATTACCCTCAAGACTAATAATGTCTTTTGCGCATTGCAGCTTCTGAGTGAAATAATTCAAGGCAAGTCTCTTTTGTTTAAATTGCTAGTTTACAAAGAAAAAAACCCTCTCATCTGAGACTAAGTGACATAATAAGTATTCTATCAAGATATGTGCAAATACTGCATATGCATTTAAACAACAAGAACAAAATAGCAGGAACAGAAATAATATAAAAAGATGACCCTTGAAGCTGATTGACTAAAGCTTTGTTTTGGATCATGAACATGCATGTCACGTCGTCATCCATTCAGTCTGTCAGTTACGTCCACACAAGCAAGCAAGAGATATGCATGAAGGGAACCAGCTCTCTTCCCAGTCTCTCCTGACAGGCACAGCCCAGGCTGTTCAGCTCTCTGCAAGCTGAATTTGACTTCATAGGGTTGGTTTGATCAAGTACTCATCTACTGAAAATTCTCAGGTTGGAAAAAAGTAAGGCTTATTGCCCAAGATTTTGATGTAAATTCTGAAAGCTGCATATGAAAATTTAATACACACTTTGACCTTCCAGCCTTCATGTCATAAATAATTAATATGATTAACTCACAAAAGATGATCACTTAGCAAAACTAGCAGTTGTTCATCCACACATTTTATTTTTTAAGGATGCCCCTTCCTCTTCCCCCCAATTCTTGTGAGTAATCTACAAAAAACAACAACAACAACAAATGGCACTTTGTTAGGACAAAAGCAAGACATACTATATTTTAAAGTTATAAACTTGAAATTAAAAAAGCAAAAATTTAAGAGGGGGTACAACTCAAAGGTAGAGCATTGGACGGCAGATCAAGAAAACAAAAATATTTTTTAAAAAATTATTTTATCTTTTATAAATATTTTTATATCTAATTGACTTAACACTGATCCTCTTGCTTACGCAGAACTAATAACCCACTGAAAATGTAATGTAACTGCAGAACGCCCTAGCCATCAACATAAAATGCAATTAATATTGGGGATGGTGAACTGTTAAACTAAAAGTTTAGATTAAATTATATGTAAAATTGTATCACTGAGTGATCTACTAATTTTTGTTCTAATTTAGATGTATGATTTTCCTTTTGCATCAATAAATCAATCAAATTTATAGCACTAGGCATCATGAATTTTGGTGTTCCAATTCTACATTTCACAATCAGTCTTCCTTTTGGTTCGATTTTGTTCTTATACGACAAATCACTTTAAAAATTATATATTAAAATCCTTGAGCAAAATATTGGAAACACAATGTAATATTAATGTTTTGCTAAATATAGGCATTGAATTTTGCTCAGCTCTAACCAAAGCAGACCAAAAATTAGGAATTTTTCCCCCCTGTTCTATATAATACACAGATGCTCCTTTTTAACTTTCAGTGGGGTTACTTTCCAAGAAACCCATCATAAGTTGAAAATATTGTAAGTCAAAATACATTTAATACACCTAACCTACAGAACATCATAACTTAGCTTAGCCTAGCTTACACATGCTCAGAATACCTTACATCAGCCTACAGGGGCCCAAATCATCTAATGAAAAGCCAATTTATAACAAAGCATTGAATATCTTATGTAATTTACTGAATACTGTACTGAAACTGAAAAACAGAATGGTTGTATGGGTACTCAAAGTACGGTTTCTACTGAATGCCTACTGCTTTCTCACCATTGTAAAATCAAAAAACGTAAGTCCAACCAGCATTAAGGAGTCAGGGAATATCTGTACTCAGCTAGCACCTGACATTATTACTGTTGAGAACAATTTTACAGAATTTTGAACAATGTTATCAGCCCTTTTCTCTTTCCACACTATCTATATTTTTTTAGATAACATTAATATTTTCCAGGGAATTTTAAAGATTTCCACACAGCCAATATTAACATTTACATATGGAACATACATTACTGAGGTATCTGCCTTTTCACTTTTAAAGGCTGTTTTTTTTTATTGTAAGCATGTCATATTGCTAATGAATTAGAGAAAATATTTTCCTATCCCAATGTCTGCAAAATAATAAATTGTCAAATAATGTAATCGATTTAAAACTGAATTTTAATACTTGCTAAAATCCATTATACAAGTTATATTAATGAGCATCTGCATTTCTTAGTTTCTCCATTAATATTTTCAGAATTATGTTTATATACCTCACAGGAATAGTGTAAGAAATAATTACATTTGTAAAAAACCTTACGAACCACAGATGGAAAGCATTACATATGCAGAGTACTATCTCGGTGATGCTGTTAAACCAAATAAAAAGTGTGTTCTTTTATTATCAGGGAGAAAACAAGTACCACCTACTTCCCAGCTTGTTTCCTTAATCTCTCATATGTGCAATTAAACACTAAAACTTCATGCTTAAGAAATAAATTTCAGTGCCACCAAAGTAACAGTTATTTCCAAAATATATAAACCTATACTCTAGTGTTATTAAAATCTCAACATGAATAACATCTTCAGATTATATCATTTTTTTATTGGGAAAAAATGGTAGTTGTTACTAAACATAAATAATCACAGTTCTGGCTGCAGTCCAAGGTGTAAGCACTTCCCTCTGCTGTCTCAGCAATTCTCCTGATGTCAAAGACACATTAAAATAAATGGGAACCATATGGCTCCTCAGCAGAATACCGGCGCTCTTACAACCAAGAGGGCAATGCAATTCATTACCACCACCAGAGAAATATTTTGGGGACATGGAATATCTCAGTGCAAAATAAAGCCACATGAGGCATTCTGACACAATGACAGAAGGAAACATTTGCTATTCTTCAGCTCTACTAACCTGTTTGCTGCGTTTTACATTTTCTCAATACCACCGTGAGCCTCTCCTGCTACAAGGATTAAATAGCATTTTCCACCTGCTCACTGACTTCTCAAGCAGTACTTCATCTGGTCCAACAATTCAACCCTGTCAAGCCTAATATATCATGATAATCCAGGTCAGGACATCACTTAAAAATAACAACAAAGAAACAAAACAAAACAAATCCTCAACAGCAACAAGAGCAACAAAAAAATTTTAAAATCTCTTAAAAATTATTCTGGAGAGCAAGATTGGGCCCAAAACCACACACTTGAACTTTTAACTTTGCTGGGAAGGATGAAATCTTGATGCATGCTTAAAAAAAATGCCATTAAATCTATAAAAGCCTTTACTCTACTTATCCTGAATAAAAATCGAAGTCATTAAAAAACAAAGGAGGAATTTACTCTACGCTGTTTTACTGGATCCATATGTCTGAAATTCTACATTTAAAATAAAGATCCAGGCTGGGTGCAATGGCTCATGCCTGTTATCCCAGCACTTTGGGAGGCCAATGCAGGTGGATCACTTGAGTTCAGGAGTTCGAGACCAGCCTGGGCAATATGGTGAAACCCTGTCTCTCCAAAAAAACAAAAAAAACCCCACAAAACAAAACAAAACAAAACCCACAAGGCTGAGGCAGAAAAATCACTTGAGCCTGGGAGGCAGAGGTTGCAGTGAGCAGAGATCTTGCCATTGCACTGTAGCCTAGGTGAAAGGAGTAAAACCCTGTCTCAAAAATAAATAAACAAATAAAATGGAGATACAGGGCTGCAGAATTGGGATTAAAGCAGAGGTCGTAAGGGCAGCTAGGAGAGGGCCAGTTGGGTTTACTTGGGTACCCTCTGTTTGCTGGCTGTCAGTGAGTGATTTGGGAGGGTTGCAAATATCAAAAACGAAGGGAAAATTTTACTGTAACTGTGATTTTTCTATAGATAGATCACATTTTAAAATTGGGCTTGCACTTCAAATTTTCTTAATCTTCTCAATATCTGCTATGGTCTGAATGTTTGTTCGTGTTCTTCCAAAATTTATATGTTGAAATTCTAACCCCCAAGGTGATGGTATCAGATAGTGGAGCATTTGGGAGGTTGCTAGGTTTTGGGGGTGGCACTCTCATGAATGAGATTAGTGCCCTTTTTATTTATTTATTTATTTATATTTTTTTGAGACAGAATCTCACTCTGTCGCCCAGGCTGGAGTGCAGTGGCACGATCTCAGCTCACTGAAGCCTCCATTTACCAGGTTCAAGCAATTCTCATGCCTCAGCCTTCCAAGAAGCTGGGATTACAGGTGCATGTCACCACACCCAGCTAATTCTTATATTTTTAGCAGAGATGGGGTTTCACCATGTTGACCAGGCTGTTCTTGAACCCCTGGTCTCAAGTGATCCACCTGCCTGGGCCTCTCAAAGTGCTATAATTACAAGTGTGAGCCACTGTGCCTGGCCTTAGTGCCCTCTTTATAAAGAGACCCCAGAGAGACCGTGATCCCTTCAACCATATGAGGACACAGCAAGGAGGTGCCATCTGTGAGGAAATGGACCCTTACCAGACACCAGATCTACTGGTGCCCTTGAACTTGGACTTCCCAGCTTCTAGAACTGTGAGAAATAAATTTCTGCTGTTTATAAGTTACCCGGTTTATGGTATTTTGTTACAGCAGCCAAAATGGACTAAGTCAATATCTAATCATTTTCAAAACTATGGATAGAAGAATTACTTGAGCACAATGTCTGACATAGAATTATCACTCGATATCTACCAGAAAAATAAAATTGAGACTCAGCTCAAATGTCACCACCAGGAAGCCTTCCACAGAGTCCCTAGGATGAAGTAACTGTTCTTTCTACACATTTCCAAAGCATGTTTGCTTTGATACTGATAATAAAAATGTGAGTGTGTGTGTGTCTCTCTCCTCTACTCATGCCTTGGGTTGCAAGGACTATATCTTACTATGGAACCCTCAGAGTACAGCACACTGCTGGACACTAAAACTCATTTATACATGTTTGTTTAAACTAAATGAATGAATAATTAAGCAATGGGCTAAATACGGTAAGATGACATTCAACAGTTTTCCCCTGAAGCCTCATGCTCAATATGTCTTTCTTCTTCAATAATTTCTAGTCACTTTACCTGTTTTCCTGGGGTATTTTTCAAAGAAAAAATTATGTATTGAAGCAAGGATACATGACTTTCATGGCTTGAGGGTACACATAACTTTTGCATTAGAAACCATTTGAAATATGCTATATTTTACATATCAGAAGACCTAACGTGACAAACTAACCCTGGCTCCATAATCTCTAAACAATCCAATGATAATGAGTTTGTAAACTCATCTCTAAAAAGCAAGTAGCTGGTGGGGGAAGAGTTACCTGAATATTATAAATGATTTTGAAAGAGAAATCCTGCTGATAATGTATCACTAATTGGTATTGACCTCTAGCAAAAACACATGACTGAAGTCCCTGCCATTAGCAGTCCATTAGTGATGGTTTTACAAAATGATTCTGCCTCTTAGTACTTAAATTGTCATCTGTGCCTTAGAGGAGTGACTTTCCTATAAAAAAATCATATTGCTTAAGATTTATTAATTTCCTGTGAAATTTTATAATATACAGGCATGTGTTCTAAGACAGATAATTCAATTTTGTAGGGGTAATGGTGATGAGACATAAGTAGAAGGCCTAGTTGATGAGATCATGAGAGAAGGAGCAGAAATAAGCAACGATGATTTTAAATTTTATAAAAATATGAAATCATGATAGAACTGAAACATTATGGTCTAGAATATAAGTTGAATGAGGGCAGGGTTTTGGCATGTCTGAGACTGATTTAAAGTCATCCTATTAATGTTCACAGATGGTGGCAAAAGACATGAGACTCCAGGGTCAAAAACAAAGAATCTTATTACTCACGGCACAGGGAGCAACAAGAGCATTGATCCCCAAATTCTACAGGGGCAATGTGGAGGGGCCAAACAGATGCTATGCACATAGTGGGTTTGTATTATACCAAAGGCTCAGTAAGCTTGGTAACCTACTCATTTTTAGCAAGCAGTAAGCAAGACTGTTCTTTGTTCCAGAGGAAGACTTTTCCTCATCCCTCAAGCTTGCTTGCTACAAACACAACATTGAGAAATGGTCCAAGTAAGGACAGGTCAGGGAAGTGCATTCTTTTTATCCTCAGAAAGATGTAGAAGAGTGTAAGACACATGGAGGAATGTTTTCCAACACGGTTTTGATTTATTTTTTCATTCATAGATTCCAAGCATCTGGCATACAGTAGATATTCAATACACATGTGTTAAATGAATGAGTGGGGTTTATAGGTTAAAATTTTGTAATTTAGCTCATACTGCATCATCTAGCAGTTTTATGTTATTAAAGAATCCTCTAAAATACCCATGGAAGAATAGAATCGCTCTGTAATCTTCTCTCTATCTCTCTTTCTTTCTCTTTTTCTCCCCTCTCTTTTTCCTGCATGTAGCTCCAACACTCTTTATCGGAGTTTCTAAACGACAGAATACAGCACAGAGCAAATTTGAAAAATAAGGTCATAAAGAATATGCAAGCTGGGCGCGGTGGCTCAAGCCTATAATCCCAGCACTTTGGGAGGCAGAGATGGGCAAATCACCTGAGGTCAGGAGTTCACGGCCAGCCTGGCCAGCATGGCAAAACCCCATCTCTACTAAAAATACATAATTAGCCGGGCATGGTGGTGCATGCCTGTAATCCCAGCTACTTGGGAGTCTCAGGCAGGAGAATCTCTTGAACCTGGAAGGCGGAGGTTGCGGTGAGCTGAGATCACACCATTGCACTCCAGCCTGGGCAACAAAGAGCAAAACTAAATCTCAAAAAAAAAAAAAAAAAAAAAAGAATATGCATAACCATTTTTAGATTTCCCAGAAATTTTATCAATGCCACTTCTACTCTTATTAAACACTGCAATTCTTGCAAAAAATAATCTCACAAGTAAATATATCATAGCTATCATATAGTATGTGAAAGCAAAATTCAAATCACCTGAAGAAACAATCTTTCCCTGTGAAGAGTCTAAAACTGAAAGGTTTCCTAAGGAATGCTTAATGAAGTGTTTTTATTCCTGTGAAATATATTTTTCCTCTAGGTCTCCTCAGAACTCACAGATATTTCCCTTTGCAAGCATCTTGCCAGAGGAGAGAATCAGTATAAAGCTCTTTGGAATCATTTTGGCAGCCCCAAAGAGTGTATTAGCTACAGCTCTGCTTTCACATCTACAGGGTGCATAGGGCAATACATACATTATACTGTGTGTGTGTGTGTGTGTGTGTGTGTGTGTGTGTGTGTATTCTCAGGTACTACTGGATGCATAGAAACACCCCAAAGAGTCTATGTTTGTCTTTTATCTGTGCTACTCTCATGACATATGGGCTATTTGCTACAAGAAATATTCTTTCCAAAGCCAAACGTAACCTCAGACTTGGACTGTACAAAGGAAGGTATAAAGAGGTTCGTTTCCCCTCTGCATTTTAAGAGTTTATATTTCGTTGGATAGAAGAAAAACAAAAGAGCAGAAGAATGCTTATACTGCATTTTATAAAAGCAGGATCCAGTCTCTTTTATCTTTGAAGAGCACTTCTCAAAAAATTTCTGTGTTTCCTTTATCATTTGGAGCAAACTAAAATTCCAAATTTTGGTTCTCAGTATTATCTACTAACCAGTTCCTCTGACCTCTATCTCATGTACACAGGCTTCAGTAACTCTAAATTTAATTTTTAAGTGATTTATAGAGCAAAATTTTCATCTCTGATCCCTGCCAGAGACCAATTCACTCCCCAAAGGGTCTCTTGGACTTTAGAGTTGGAAAAAAGGAAAAAGTGAGAAGCAGAATTCTTTTAAGGTAGACTCGCCTGCTGTGGTTCCCAGACTCCTGACCTTTGATTAACGATTCAGTAAGGATAACACAGGACATTTTTTGAGTATGTGAATAATCCTGGGAGAGTTAAAGGACTATTACTGTTCCCAGATGATAATGAATTTAATTACTTTCCTTCAACAGAAGAAGTTACCCTTTTGTCTTTAGTAAGTCTTAGGAATTGAGAAAGACTGGAGGAGGTGAGAGATAGCTTTCAGTAAGGAACTCTTCAGGGATGGGAGGTCTAAGCACTGACAATGCAGGGGTGCCGCAGGGCAGCTCAAGGGTATTAGAGAAAGGTAAACTAGAACTGGGGAACCATTGTTGTGGTCTGGTTTAAAATTGCACGCAGTCTATTACTGCAGCAATAGGTTTCCATTATTTATACATAAAATAAAGATATTGGTTTGCATGTTTAAACATTTTAATAATAGAGGTGTGTAACCACAAAAGTTTGGAAACCTACTAGGACACAGGAGATGGAACTATGTAAAAGATAAACGGATTGTTTTCAAATGTTGCTTCTATTAGTGATGTTTTATTTGTATGCTTACCATGTGTCAAGGACCTTTCTTATTGCTTTGTCGGCATGAATTCACTGAATCCTCACAGCAGCACGATCATAGTTTAAATAGGTAAAACTATACCAATTTCGTAAATGAAACTGAGATGCAGAGAGGTGAAGTAATTTACCAAAACCTTACAGCTGGTAACACAGAAGCCTATTTGAATGCAGACAGTGTCAAGCTCAAGCTCAAGCTGTTAATCTTGACACTATATTGCCTTCCTTTATTAGTTCTGGAATGGTCTCATACTCTTTCTTCTTCCTGGTTATATCCTATGAACAGCTGCTCCCAGGATCCAAACTCTAGAATTAAGCAATAATAATCTAGCTACATTATTCAGAAAATGGGGAGAGGAAGCTACCTGCATCTTAGAAGCAGCTAGAAGCAACCTAAGTAGTAAGCCCCTGTAAGCCTCTGCAGTACCAGACTGCTAGTGGCCTGAAGCTATCAATCCTGATGATGCAGGCTTTGGAGTGAAACATACCAGTAGGTTCATTGCCACCTTAGGTCAGCTATTGCACCCATTCCTTATCTGGAATCTCCTAGGGCAGTGGTGAAGTAATGGGATAAACATGAGCAGTGGACAAAAAGCACTTAGTTCATATCCTGCTCTGTCATTTACTTGCTGGGTGAGCTAGGGCAAATTAATCTTTCTGTCTCGGTCACCTCATGTATAAATGGTTTTAATAATAATACCACATAGTGCTGTTATGAGGATTAAATAAATATTTGTAACACATTAAACAAAGTTTGGCACATAGTAAGTACTATATAAGTGTTTGTTAAATAAAAGTAAAGAAATCAAAAATCATTTATATAATTTGAATTCACATAAATCATTTATGTGAAGCAGTAGAGTGCCTGACATGGAGAATCAATATGTATGAATTATTTATTGGAGGCAACTAGCCCCACATGATAAGGGTTTTACAATTAAAATGCTCTGTTCTGTACTTTAAATGTATAGCATTCTGGAATTTAAATCCTTTTTTGGGGTCTGATATTTGTTTTTGGCACATAAAGGTAATGGACACTGAATAACTGATATATTTCTGACAGGTAATTGACAAATATATCAGGAATAATGCTAAGTCCTAGGGTCATAATTATGAATGAGAGACAAAAGTTATCTGTAAAAGACAGTCTAAGATGGATATTTTAATCTTGATTTTCTGAAGGAGGAATTAGAGGCTCCAAGTGGCTCTCCTCCAAGGTCATAAGCCTGGAAAATGAGTCTCACATCCAACTCTGCCTGGCTTCACAGCAATGCCCTTTCCATTTCCCTGCCCGCTGTATCTCCTCAGATGTCAAAACACTGACTTTGTCATTCTCAGATTTGTCCTTTCTTTGCTGTTGGGTATGGCAACTCCTGTGTATATTTCAAAATCATGGGATTTAAAGGACGCCTTTTGACTTGTTCCCTTTAAAATGGACAGATTTATATTTATCCATCCACTCATTAACTTCTTTACTCAGCCACGTATATAACCATGCACGTTGTGGCCAGATCACTAAGATATGAAGAAACAGTTGATTCTCATTATTTGTAGACTCTGAATTTATTTGTAACTCCAAATCAATACACATTCACAGACCTCGCAGAACAATGAAAAATTGAGTTGTCCCATGTATATGTTCCCAGTTGAGGCTGAACAAGGTGACCTTCGCCTTCCTATTTCAGCTCTCCTACTGTAAACAAATGTCCTTCATATGGTGCTTAGTGCCACATTATTTGCACATTTTGTGCTTTTTGTAGGTAATTTTGCTGTTTTAAAAGGCCCCCAAGTACAAGTGCTGTCTACTATTCCTAAGTGCAAGAAAGCAGTGATGTGTCATATAGAGAAAATACGTGACAAGACCTGCTTTTTTCAGGCATCAGTTACAGTGTTGTTGGTCATGAGTTTAATGTTAATCAATCAACAACATATATTTAATAAGGTGTCATTAAACGGAAACAAACAAAACAAGATTATGTATTGATTGGTGGATGAAAATGTTATGACCAGAGGCTCAACAGGTACCTAACCCTGTATTTCCCCTAGGAGCAACAGCTCTGTATTTACTAAGTCAGTCTTCCCTGAAACCTCATAGAACATAACTGTCATGAATATTGAGAATCTACTGTACTTCTTCTCTGTCATAGGACATTTCCCAACAATTGATGAGCAAAATTTAAGAATACAAAGCTGACAAAAAATAACATTCAAATATTAAAAATATATTTAAGAAAGTGTTCAACTTCAGTGGTCAAAAAGAAATAAAAATCAAAATATAATTGTTTCTGTCTAGCAAATAATGCAAAATTATAAAAATTTTCAGTTGTGGCAAGAGTATAAAGAGATAGGTACTTTTCTATACTACTGGTTGGCGTGTTAAAGATTACAACATTTTCAGAAAGCAATTCCTCAGTGTATAACAAGGATCTTGGAAAATCTTTAACTTTTAAAAAAATATAAAATAGATAGTTCTAAATATAGGAATCAGTATTAAGGATATAATCAGAAATTTACAAAATGATTTTTTTTCTTTTTGAGATAGAGTTTTGCTTTTGTTGCCCAGGCTGGAGTTCAATGGCAGGATCTCAGCTCACTGTAATATCCGCCTCCTGTGTTCAAGCAATTCTCCTGCCTCAGCCTCCTGAGTAGCTGGGATTACAGGCATGTGCCACCATATCCAGTTTATTTTGTATTTTTAGTAGGGATGGGGTTTCACCGTGTTGGTCAGGCTGGTCTTGAAATCCTGATCTCCAGTGATCTACCTGCCTTGGCCTCCCAAAGTGCTGGGATTATAGGCGTGAGCCACCATTCCCAGCCTGGAAAATGATTTATGTCAAAATGCGTTCATCACTACGTTAAATATAATAATGAAATATTGACAAAACACCTAAATGCCTGACTTCATAGAAATGGTTGAGTAAAATGACTGTTTCTTGTACTACATATATTGGGATATTTTTGTAGCCAATAAAATTAATAAGATTTTATGGTATTTCAATAGTATTAGAAAATGCCTGATATAGTATTCAGTGAAAAAGCATCATTAAAAAAGGTTTAACAATATGTAGCAACTATATAATAGTACATTTTAAAAAATGCTGGGTTAATACAATGCGAATACTGGTTGTATTAGAGTAATGAATCTGTATCTGTAGACTGTTTTGAACTTTCCAACTTTTACACCATGAACATTCACAAAAAGTAGATTTACAAAGACTGTAAATTCTCCATTTTGTACATTAAGAAACACTTCTACTATAGTTTTCTGAATTGAAGACAATGAAATTGTTTAATGCATTCATGAAATGGCATTGCTATAAATGAGTCATCTTATACTCTGGCACTTATGACCATATGTTTTACATTTTCAAAACTCCATTAAGCATGAGCACTGGTACTTATTCATACTTATTCACAGAGATCCATAAAGCATGTTGCAGAGCAGAAACCACTCAGTAATGGTCATAAATGTGGTGCTCCTTTCCTATCCCAATCACGACCAGCTGTGAGTACTAATACCACCTAATTCTGAGCCAATGATAGTGAGCCTGAAAATACACTAATAGCTCCATCTCCATTAGTGATGCCAGGTATACAATTAATCTGTTTCCCCATCTCAGGGCATACTCACACCCACTGGGTGGTAGCGTTTCCACCAAATCTCTATATAAAGACCCAGACAATTTAAGATGTAGCCTCATTCTTGCTTCTGGATTCACGTTCCATTTGCTTGTTAGAACTCAAGCTTTCCTAGTGACAGGTCTAGTCTTGTTAAGGACTTTCCTTCTGTTCAGGATATTGACTTTTTCCTTTAATTTCAAGCTATTTTATGAGTTCTTGCTATAGCCTTGTTGAATCAATCTAGAATTACAGTTCTGTGACTCACCTGTTGCCTTGATCCAGCAATACCTTCTGCCATACTTTGTGCTATTCTATCATAAATTTTAGCTAAAACAAAAACAAAACAACAAAACAAGCCAACCAAACCTGTCTGGATCAGAACTGAGTATGCCATGACACCTGGGATATTGTGAATAGGAATGCTGGTTGTCTTCCATAGAGGTCAACCCTACTGCCCAGTGACTGCCCTCATTGCCAAGCCACCAGTCATAAACCACATCTCTGTGTTTTGCTCTAGCATTGTTAAAAAAAAGTAGTAAATGAACTAATTAATGCTTAATACTCTAATTATTTTTAAAAAATAAAATTGTAGTAGCATTAGCATGATGAAATTTTAGAATGGATGGAAACAATAATCACATTTTTGTTAGAATTAAGTTTTGCTAGAATTAAAATATGCATATGACTTACATATACAAATATTACATATGTATGTTTTTATAGTTACACACCTACTTATGTTAAGTATATGAGATTAATTTGTTCATTTAGTTCTAGTGAAGCCGAAGTTAGACATGGCAATAATGATTACTTCTCCTGTCTTGAATGTTGATGCTATGGGTTATGAGAATGTAATGGGAGAGGATGGATCAGAAAAACACCAACATATCAATATTACTGGGAAAATATCTCAAGACAAGTGTCTTATTGATGGAGTTAGTACAGTTATCCTCATATACAGGCCTCTGAAAATATACAGATCATCTTCCTATGTTATTCACTCAAAGAGAATCTTACCTATAAACTCCCAAATTATCCATTCATTCATCCAATTATGCACACATGCATTCATATTTATTTATTCACTGAATAAATATATATTAAGCACCTAGAATCCAGGCAATTTCTAAGTAGCTTCTGTGTAAGTTACCAATCTGCTTACATATGAATGTGTCACCGGCCATAGCTAATAAGAGCAAGAAAGGTCATTTGAACCAATGGAAGAGATTGTTTCTCTTAACACTAATAGGAATACTATTAAAACAGTAGCATTCATTTACATAAGTTTAAGAAACTGGGTTATAGTAATAAACAGGTTTCTTTACCCTTGGGTGTATTTCTTACTCCCCATGGTGTGTTTGGATATGTGAGCTTTGAAGCAGAAGCTGGTGGGGAAGTGAAGCGCTCTGCATCATGGTGGGAGGTGACTCTACAATTCTCCGGAGGAACAATTGGGGAGAGAAAGAGATAATGGGTATGGAGCAAGGAAGGGTAGAACCAAAGAGATGGAGGGAAAGTTGCATGTTTGTCATGCACTGACTACCTGCAACTCTCAAATAGATGTTTAATCCTACAGAATTTTGTAGCTCTGGCCTACAGCCCTGGTGAGCTGTACTGGCCTATGACTAAAGCATCTACAAGCTTACTGCCCCTTTAACACAAAGACTAAACAAGTCTAGATTGGTTTTACCATCAGGTAAGATACTGCCTTTAGACAAGGCAATATTATACCATATGAAAACAATACAATAAATAAAATAGGGTATCGACATTTCTATTTGTCCTGTGTGCATAAACATCCTATGATACCATGTTCTTACTTGAACACGAATAATCCTGTTTCTGTCTCACTTGCCCTCTCCAAATGCTAACCTCTTTATTAAAGCACCTGATTAGCCCAGAGACTGTAGTTTCAAATGTACCTCTGGGAATGAGGGTAAGGGTTTCCAATGAGTTTGGAATTTAAAGTTTTCCTTTAAAGCTCCTTCTTTTCCCGGGAGTAAAATGGAGGCAGGCTTTTGTCATCAAAAGGAATCAAATTGTCCTATGTGGTGTTGAGGTACATTTTTTATAAATATACAGAGAAAAGAATGAGTTTTGTCTAGGTTCTCCCCACTTGTCTCCACTATGATCTCAGTCAGCTTTTCAAACAGAAAATAAGAAGATGCCCTCACGGGCACCCCAGGGGCCCAGCCTGGCTGCACACTTTGGCAGCTCTCCCACTCATCAGATCTGCTGCTGCAGGGCTTCTCAGTGTGTACAGCAATTCACAGAGGGAGAGCAATCAGCTCCCTCAGCTGAGAACACCAAGCCAGGAGCTCCAGGCTGGCTCCTCCCCAGCTGCAGTGTAAGTCTGGGAACACTCTCCTCAGGACTGCACTGGCTGGATTCAATAGCCTGCTGGGCCTAGAATGCATCAGGGACTGTTAGCACTCTGGGGAAATACCAAAGTGAACAACACATGCTCCTTCCTGGACGGGATAACAATAAAGTAAGGCACACAAATGCACATCAAATAGCAAGGCAACCATACCAGTGTGAGAATGACTTTCCTCTGCAGGATGTACTGGAGTACTTTCTAGACACTAGAGTGTAATTGTTGTCACCTCCAGGTAGGTTTCTTCACCAGGTTGTGAGCAATGAACATGCTTCACTGGTCTTTAAATTCTCAGCACCCAGCACAGGGCCTCGGTACTTCCTAATGTAATCTAGGTTGCTATTCATATCCCTTTCTCTGAGATCCTTTCCTTAACTTCTCTAAGCTATTTACTCATCCATCTTCTTTGTTTCCTTTCTCTGTTTCATTTTTCTTGAGTCTGTATCACTACTTTGTGTTATGCATATGTCTGTTTCTTATCCATCTTGACCACCAGAATGTAACCTTTGTAAGAACAGGGCCCTTCGCCGGTCTTATTTACAACTGTATGCTGCCTTCCTGGAATATTTCCTGGCAGACAGAACAGGTGCTCAATATGTGTTTTTTGTATGTTTTTCAAATAATGTTTTTCTGTGTGTGATTTCTTTTTTTTTTTTGGACAGGATCTCATTCCCATTGCCCAGGCTGGAGTGCAGTGGTGCGAACTCAGCTCACTGCAGCCTTGACTTCCCAGGTTCAGATGATTCTCCCATCTCAGCCTCCTGAGTACCTGGGATTACAGGCACACACCATCATGCCTGGCTAATTTTTTGTATTTTTAGTAGAGACGGGGTTTTGTTTACTCAGGCTGGTCTCGAACTCCTGAGCTCAAGAGATCCGCCTGCCTCGGCCTCCCAAAGTGTTGGGATTACAGGTGTGAGCCACGGGGCCGGACCTCAAATAATGTTTTACAAAGATAGTCTGTGAATAAATATTTGTAGAATAAATGAATTGGTTTAATAGCATAACAGACATAAGGAGCGTTATGAAAACCCAATGAAGAAATTAATTTTGACTACTGAAAGATCATGAGAGGCTTTGTGTAGCAGGGCCTTGGAAGCGTGGACAGGATTTCAACAGTTCAGGAAAGTACCCAGCAGGTTGTAAGGGGAAGAACACATTCAGGGAGCCACAGATAGTGCATGATTGCAGAGGAGGTTCTGTCTATACTTTAGTAACTAGTTATATTTAACAGATATTTACGGAGCAACTACTACGTGCCAGGCATTGTTCTCGGCAAGGAGGAAATGAGCAAAGCAGTGAGATGCAGCCCTGGTATTCGCCATGTAATAGTGGAATAGGCTAGCATGGTTTCAAGCTTACATCTTAGGATCAGGAGACTGGATTTTGTTCTGTGCTCAGTGGGGAGTCTTGGAAAGCTTGTGAGCTGGGAGATTGAATTTCTTACGTGGAAAACAAAAAAAGGCATTAGAATGCTGAACAAAGCAAGACCAAAGAAGCTGCGATTTTCAGAAGAAATTGCTTTCATTTTGTAATTAAAACACACCTAAGTATTTTCCACACCGGTTCATAAGAAATCCTAGAAAAATAACAAAATCAAAATATTATCGATGCCAGAATTCGAGGCTTCACAATAGGCCATTACTTTCTTTCTTAAAGACAGAGACTATAAATCCGCTTACTCCAGGACTTTAGTGATCCTTATGCCAACATAGTTGTAGGTGATTTAAGTGATAGAAATAAACAATAAAAGACAATCTTGGCTGCCTTCCTTTTAGCAATAACATTACATTATTAAGTCCTTTGGAATAGGGCATCACTAGACTTAAATCTCCTAAATTGGTATTTTCAGGTAACAACTGAGATGAATGTTTTAAGAGATACTAAACAAGCTTAACTGCACAATCAGTGTATAGTTCACTTAGGTGGTTTTTTTGCTAAGTTTAACGTGACAGAAATACTGTATTTGCATAAAGTATGACATAAGAAAATGTTCAAAGATTACAGAATATATCAAAAAGAAGGTAAGGAAGATAATATTTTTCACATGTCTACCACGGTGCTAAGTGTTTTTCAGGCTTTATTCACTTCTGGAATAGCCTTAGAAATGATATAACGGATTTCTACTTTGCAGATAGGAAATAAAAATTGATAGCTGGTGAGTCATGTAGCCCATGTTGTTTCAACTCAACTTGATGATGCAAAGTTCTGATAAAACAGTAATGAAATAAAGATATAGGTGAATCATGGGGCATGCCATATTTATTTAAATGTCTCGTAAAGAAATACTCATTTAAGTTCCTTTTTATGAATCAAAATAAAGTATTCTTATGGAGCCTCTATTTAAACATAAAATGGTTAGATTTGTTGATTTCTAGGTTTAGCATTTAAAAATGTAACTGTAAAGCTGTAAAGTCCCATTGCAGGGATGGAACATTCATGGGGAGAGAGAATAACATTCGGTTTCCTTATTTTTGTCATTTTTTTTTTAAAGAGACAGGGTCTTGCTCTGTCACTCTGACTGGAGTGCAATGCTGCGATTATAGCTCACTGCAACTTCAAACTCCTGGGCTCAAGCAAATTCTCCCGTCTCAGCCTCTCAAGTAGATGGGACCACAGACACATGCTAATTTTTAAATTTTCTGTAAAGACAGTGTCTTGCTCTGTTGCCCAGGCTGGTCTTGAACTCCTGGCATCAAGCAATCCTCCTGCCTCAGCCTCCCAAAGTAGTAGGATTACAGGTGTGAGCTACCATGCCTGGCACTTCACTTTATTTTCCTAATACAACGACAGTCTTGTGACATTGATAAAAGAATAAAAAGAACACGTTCACGCTAAATTCACAATTAATACCTATGCTATATTCTAAGCACTCATAAAATGTTTAATAATTTTCTATTAACTTTAGTGTGATGATAGTCATATTTTGTTATCATTTCTAGGCCTGGCCATGCAGCACAGAAATTGTAAAAATTCTGCAAACAAGTCTTGAGTTAGGTTGATGTTCTAAATATTAATAGTATTTAAACCCATCCCTTTGAAACACGTTCACACATATTTGATTGCCAGATATTAATCTTTTCTTTAAAGGGCCAGATATTAACCACTTGGCTTTGTGAGCCAGTCTCTTGAAACTATTGACTCTGCCATTATAGTGCAAAAGCAGCCACAGACAATAGGTAGATGAATGAGAGTAGTTGTTTTCCAATAAAATTTTATTTATAACAACTGGTGAAAGAGTGGGTTTGGCCTGCAAGGCTGTAGTTTGCTAACTTCTGATTTATAGAACAGGTATGGCTATAAAAATATAATTTAAGCATAGTGACATGTTCTGATTGTTTGCTTACTGATCTGTGTAACTTATCTGTTTCCACTTCTGCCTCTTCTAATAGACTGAGGTCTTTTAAGGCATGGAGAAAATCATGCTTTTTCTTAATATCCATAGTACATTAAAGGCAGGAGAGCTGGCCATTGGCTGCTATGAGGGCATCCATAAGAGCTTACAGAATATCAATGGAATAAATAAAATATATGTGTCAGTAAAATTAGATTTCCACAGAAGACAGGCAATTTGTATATTGGTCTTGTTCCCATCAAAGTAAACAGCTCCCTAGAGTGAGAATATAAAAATGCCTTCATTGGCACCACTCATCTCTGTTGAGGACACTCATGGCCTGCACATCAAGCTGCCCCTTGTAATTTACAGGCAGAGCCAATTTCCTGCACCCACACGTACACACACACATTGTCTCTAGCCCCTAGTCAATTGCCTGAAGTCATGGTCACAGGGAGCCGAAATTCTGAATGTGTACAATGCATTGCATAACTGCTGTTTACCAAGAACCAGTGATTTATTTTAACATTGAAATTTAAAACCCTCTAATATACCTCCTCGGAAGTTATCTGGCTCAGAATATTGCAATAATGAGGCAATTATGATTAAGTTATAATGTTATATAATGTTTAGTGCAGGCAATAAATCTCTTATTTTGAACATAATGAAAAAGCTATACAAATAATTAGAAACCTTGGCCCTAATAAGAAACGTTAACAAATAATTAGCCTCCCTGGGGTATTCATTCACATGTCTCTGTATGTCTCTTAGTAGGCTTTTAATAAATGTTTGTTAAATAAATGAAGGCAATAGACTTCTCCTCCACTAACACTGAATAATCAAAGAGCTAACTTTGAACATGTCAAACATCATCAATTTTATTATATGAGAAATACAATAATTTCTGATAAAATTCCCACTAGAGGGTGGCTGTACAAGGACAGTGTTTCCTAAAATGGTGCTGAAATTCACTGTAAGAGCTATATCCATGTATGGAGTAAATGTAAAATGATTACTTTGTCTTTCATTTGATAACTGGGAGAGAAAGAGATACTAAAAGCAGTTCTGGAGAGGATCCTGGAGACCCAGGCTGGAGAAGTTGTTGCTGTCCAGCTGAAGGAACAAAGATCCATGGCAGCTGCCATGAGTCCTGACAAGGAGTCCACCACTCACTGCAGTTAATGCCACGGGGAAGTCGGGAGATAGCAAACAGGAAAACATATGGTGGATTTCAAAGTGATCAAAGAGAAGGCATTATAAATGGGTAACACCACAGCAAAAGAGGGAAAGGCAATAAATCAGAGGTACTAAATAAAATCTTGAAGGAAAAGGAGTCAGTCTTAGGTATACAAGAAATAAAAATGGCAATTCTAAATGCTGTCTTAGTAGAAAATGAAAAGACTAATTCAAAATACACATACACACTTTTAGGATTAATGCATTGTTTCCTAAGAACACTAGAATTTAATTTTTCAGGCAGAAAAGGAGGCAAAAAAGGAGCTTTTTTACATCTTCAAAAATCAAAGAATAGACAGCCTTGGATGATGCACCTTAGGTCTTATTTTAGTCTACATACAGATAGGATGATTAAGCTTTTGTACAGTCTGTTGAGAGTCTTTGAAAGAAAGCTTGTTTTAAACAATCAAATTCACCTGAGGACAAAAGAAAATGCTGCAACCTTTCTTTTAAGTGGTTAGAAGTGAACCACAGGATATCAGCTTGGGGTCCTCTAGATCTGAGAGAAGGAATGGCTTGCTGAATGCAGCAGGCAGGGCAGCCAGAAATAAAAGGAGGAATCAATGAAAGGTAGAGTGCAAAATGAAGATAAATAAAGTGAAAACTTTTAAAGGGAAAAAAAGGCAGGGAGATCAAATAGGATTAATGCTAGGCCACCACTTCGGATTTTCACAGTTTACTGATGGTTCTGGGGTTTAACATTTACTAATTTAATTTCTGAATCAAACATTTCGAGATATCTTCATTTCTCACTTGGTAGAATATTTCGTGAATGATCCTGGAGGGAAAACATTTCACTCTTCCTCTGATTTAGGTCTCTCTTCTGGTCCAACAAGTAACCAAATGACCTGGGACAAGTCACATACCTGTGATGCCTCAGCTGCCTCACAGAAAACAAAACAAAACAAAAAAAGGCATCATAACTGTACTCCTGGATTCATGGCATTTTGGAGAAAAACCACAGGAGCTTTACCTCCGTGAATGAGATGCACAAACTGGAGCATAAGAAAGCAAAGCTACTGCGAGTGACATGGTTATAGGAGAGTTTCAGGGCTGCAGAATGCGCTGTTGTTGAATATTATATAATGAGGCAGAAAGAGGCAAACAGTGAGGATGCATTCTTGTCCTCTATCTGTACGCAGAACCTGAAGCAGGAAAGAGGGAGTAATGTCAGGAGAACAACTTGGTGGGAGTCTGTGGAAGTGGAGCACAGATTATTTCCCTTGAGCAGGGTGAGTTTCAGAGATTATCTGTGAAAATGTTCTCAAACTTTGTATCAGAATTGCTGGCAGCAGTCATATACTGGAAAATGTTTAACACATGGCTCTTACTCTGATTTGTAGTGTTTGCCAATTTCCATAGTGTAAATATTCCCACCGTAACCAATCTTTCTTCCACAGATTTAGGGAGGAGATAAAGAGCCTGTACTACCTGGTTCCAAAATTCTACCACCTGAAAGACTTGTTTAAAAGCACAGATTTTTAGGCCCCATCCTTAGTGTTTCTTTTTCTTTCTTGGAATTTTTTTTTAATAGAGATGGGATCTCACTATGTTGCCCAGGCTGGTCTGAAACTCCTGCGCTCAAGCAATCCTCCTGCGTTGGCCTCCCAAAAGCTGGGATTACAGGTGCTAGCCACTGTGCCCGGCCCCCTCATCCCCAGTGTTTCTGATTTGGTGGTTCCCACAGGATGCTGATTTATGTTTTTTGGAGACGGAGTTTTGCTCTCATTGCCCAGGTTGGAGTGTGATGGCACGATCTCGGCTCACTGCAACCTCCGCCTCCCAGGTTCAAGCGATTCTCCTGCCTCAGCCTCCAGAGTATCTGGGTTTATAGGTGCCCACCACCACGCCCAGCTAATTTTTGTATTTTTAGTAGAGATGGGGTTTCGCCATGTTGGCCAGGCTGGTCTTGAACTCCTGACCTCAGGTAATCTGCCCCCCCTTGGCCTCCCAAAGTGCTGGGATTACAGGTGTGAGCCACTGTGGCCGGCCAATACTGATGTTTTTATTTCAGGTCTATACTTTGAGAACCACTAGTCTGTGAGGAGAAATGTTGGAGATAGTAAGTACAGAAAGCAATTGAAAACCTATGATACACTGGTGTGCAAAAGAAGACACAAGAAGTAGAAAAGAGGGAAAAAGGCACAAAATGGTGTATCAAGGAAGAGTAGATCTAAAAGAAGAGTATGTTTGTAGTAGGGGTTGGGGAATCTCTGGAGCCTATCCCTCAGGGTTCATTTGTAATAAGAACATACTAAACAAGAGTAAGCAATGAAATATAAGGTTTGGATATGATTTGGTATAAAATCATGCCAGAGTAGGGCTGGTAGGATAATTCTGTGGCAATTCCACTGAACAGGCTGGGGCTAAAAACTAACCATTCTCTTCAGGAATTCAACTATGGCTTCAAGGGAATTTTTTGCTTGTTTTAGCAAATATTTTGAAGCATTAACAGCTCCAGTACAATTTGCTGGGATATATATAGCAGGGCACTGGAGAGAAAACCAGTCTACTGAAGAATGGGTTCAAGAGGTAGCTCTCCATTTATTGACTGTGTACTGTGGGAGGAACATGTGTAACATCTCTGAGCATAGTTCCTCATTCATGAATGAGAAAAATGCATGCCCTGACCATGTCTCTAGGTGGTGAAGAACAAATGAGGACATCTTTTCAACCATAGTTACTAATGGTGGGGGGAGTCAATTGTGAAAGTAAGGTCATGTGACAAGAGGAAGAAGTGTGATTCAGTGGACAGAGAGTTTTGCTTAGGTAGAAGTGAGTTATATCTAGCAGTGGAGGGCACCAGAAACATGGTTTGCGTATGACTCATGCAATCAGTGCAATGTGAGGGGAGAAGAGTGGATTCAATGACGACAGAGTATCAGTGTGTTCTTTTAAAGAGGCAGAAAAGGCTATTTCTAGCAGACTGCCACAAATTATTTCCCAGTAAAAGTAAGCTATGCCTACTTCAAGGGCCCAGAACGAAAGAGAAAAGAACTCAGAAAAGCTGCCTGTGGCTATAATAGAAAGAGCAGTCAGTGCAGAAGAGCTTCCAGGGGAAATAGCAAAGGATTTCAGGTGATGGAAAGAAGAACAAGGCAAAGAAAAACAAACTACCCAGCAGAGACAATAGAGAAATCAAGAAAATGGCAGGAAAATTACTGTACCTGCTATAAAGAGGATATGAGTAGGCATGCTTCAGAGGTAAAGGTATTCTCAGGCCAGAGGGAGAAGAATATTGAGCGGAGACAACAAGCTTAGTTGTGCAGCTCCCCACAAGGTTTCCATAGTAGTCAAATATTGAGTGGGAAAAGGGGATGCATTAATAGAAAATCTGAGATAACCAGCAGGGACCAAAGAGAACAATCAAATGGAGAGTGAAGGAGTTCAAAAGGCAGCCATGAAGAACTAACCTTCTCTAAAGTAAATAAAAGCACAGAGCTGGAGTAAGCAACGTGTATCCCATGAGAAAGGAGGCCAGGAGCGAGGCTACAGGATGGTGAAGGAAGTTCAACTACAGAAAGGAAGAAGGATCTGTTCATTGCATTCTTGAGAAAATGAGATGTAATTGAGGATATGGAAAACCATAGGTAGGCGTGTGGATATTTCTTGGTTTGGGAAGAATATAAGTAATTTTATCCTTACATTTAAAAGTATGGAAGAGTCAAGAGCTTTCACCTATGAGAAAGGCTGGTCCACACTGGGGTGAAGTCACTTGGCCACTGGATACCAAGAGGAGAGGGCAGCAGCCATGAAAGGTGGCAGAACGCGAGGTAGCAGCAACAGGCAGTCTGTACTGACCTGCTTGGAGAGTGGCAAAAGAAACTGCATGTTATAGCAATGAAGCAAAACAGTAAGCTTTTAGAAATGCTCTGCTCTCAAATATTTATCTCATGCTTTGGACAAGAAAATACGGAGTGTTAGCAATACTTTGAAGGGGGAAATAAGGTGTTTATGTACCTGCAGTACACCAATCCATATACACTGTAAGGATTAACTTATTACAAGCTGTTGAGCTAGTTATTATATCCAGCCTTTGGACCTTTGTATTTGTATTTGCCCTTTTGCCTGGAATATTCTTACCTTAGATGTCCATCTGGCTCCTTCCCTTACTTCATTTGAGTCTCTGTTTAAGTTTCACCTTACTGGCAAAGCCTTTTCTTACCCTCACTTCTTTCACTATCTCCTCTTCTCTCTCTCTTTTTTTTTTTTTTGAGAAGAAGTTTCACTCTTTTGCCCAGGCTGGAGTGAAGTGGCATGATCTCAGCTCACTGCAACCTCTGGCCCCTGAGTTCAAGCAATTCTCCTGCCTCAGCCTCCCAAGGAGCTGGGATTATAGGTGCCCAACACCATGCTTGGCTAATTTTTGTAATTTTAGGAGAGACAGGGTTTCACTAAGTTGGCCAGGCTGGTCTCGGACTCCTGACCTCAGGCGATCCACCCACCTCAGCCTCCCAAAGTGCTAGGATTACAGGTGTGAGTCACTGTGCCCAGTCATTTTTTTCTTTCTTTTTTTTTTTTTTTTTTTTTTGAGATGGAGTTTTGGAGTGCAGTGGCGTGATCTCGGCTCACTGCAACCTCTGCCCCCTGAATTCAAGCGACTCTCCTGCCTCAGCCTGCCGAGTAGCTGGGATTATAGGTGCCCGCCACTGCACCAGGCTAATTTTTGTATTTTTAGTAGAGACAACGTTTCACCATGTTGGCCAGGATGGTCTCGAACTCCTGACCTCAGCCTCCCAAAGTGCTAGGATTGCAGGTGTGAGCCACCATGCCTGGCCTCATATTTTTCGTTTCTTTTTTCTTTTTTTTTTTTTTTTGACAGAATCTTGCTCTGTTGCTGAGGTGGGAGTGCAATGGCATGATCTCAGCTCACTGCAACCTCTGCCTCCCAGGTTCAAGCAATTCTCCTGTCTCAGCTTCCCAAGTAGCTGGGATTACAAGCACCTACCACCATGCTCAGCTGACTTTTCCATTTTTTTTTTTTTTTTATTAGAGACAGGGTTTTGCCATGCTGCCAGGCTGGTCTCGAACTTCTGACCTCAGATGATCCACCCACCTTGGCCTCCCAAAGTGCTGGGATTACAGGCATGAGCCACCGTGCCTGGCACTTTTTTTTTAAAAGAGCACTTACAACTACATGATATGTATATTTGTTACCTGTCTCCTTACTCAAATGTTGGTTCTTTGAGAACCAGGTAGTGTCTGTCTCACTCCCTGTCTCACTCCAATACCTAGAAGTATGCCAGGCACATAGGAAGTGCTCAGTAAATACTTACTGAATGAAAGAAAGGCTCACTGGTCCCATTTTGCAGATGAGGAAATGAGCTCGTTTAGTAACCTGCCTAGGACACAACCAAAATGATGGGAGTCACAATTTGAAATGAGATCTCTTGGACTGTCACATTGTTTCAGTTGCTCTGCATGACTTCTCTAAAAACACAATGTGGCACATATATCTGAGGGGCAGTGTGATGCAGTTGCTGGCTTCACAGTCAGACTGGGACTCCAATCCTGGCTAGGCCATTATTTAGTTTCCCAGTTTCCTCGGGCTTCTTCCCCTCTCTCTGCCTGTTTCCTCTTTGTGATATGAGAAAACCCACCTCACTGGTTGTAGAGATGAACAATACAATGTGTGGCACCTAACAGACTCCTCATGCATGCCAGCTGAGACTGCTGAAGTGAAAGAATAAATAAAGGAAAGAGGTGATGGGAAGGAGGAGGAAATAGGGAGAGGCAGGGGAAGTAAGGGTGAGAACCTCAGTGTGCTTTGCTTTCTTCGTGAGCTGTAGGATGAAAAGAAGGCTTCTTAGTTAAGAGAAGAAAACCCAGGCAGCTTTTGTGTAGAAGAGGGACCTCTCAGGGGAAATTTATGAGGCACCAGTATAACAATGGATGAGAGCAGCTGGCCAGCAAGGGACTGTGTAGGTACCAGGGTACCTCAAAATGGATAAACCCACAGGATATTTGTAGTAGTTTAAATCCCCGAAAGTGAGGAAATTGTGAGCTTACATCAAAGAAAAATAAAAAGAGTGATTTAAGAGAATGTTTCAGGAAGAAAAAAGGACTGGCCTGACGGAAGCCCTCTTTGGCGATTCTATAGAGCAGGCATGAAGCCTTTATCCATTCCCTTCAGGAGGCCACATGTAACCTGGGTGGGGTGCATATATTCAGAATCTAAAATCTGAGTCTATTTTACCTTTAGCTTCAGAATGCACATAAGAAAGCTTAAAATAATTAAAAATATTAAATAACATTCTTTTATTAAAAAGTCCAAATTATATAAAATAAAAACTATTTTTCCTTCCTTCCCTTCAAAATTCTAGAACGTTCTCCCTGAACCTGCTTTACAGACAAGGATGAAAGAAGAAACAAGGTAATTAAGCAAGAGCCAGTTCAAGGTGGCTAGGACTCTTTTGTTGTTGGTTGTAGGGGTGGGAGCGATAAGAGAAAACTTCAAAGACGAATGGAAGAATGAGGCTAATAGACTCCATGTGCTGCTATGACAAGAAAAGCCAGACAAGGAGATACTCCCTTTTTGTGGAGAGAAGGTAGGCAACAGTTGCCTCCCTTGCGGCTGCTCTAAAAGGGAAAGGAAGAGAGTTAGAAAAAGTAACAGTAGGAGACAAAAAGCCTAGACAACAGCTACCTGTAAGTAGAATCTAAGTTTCAGAAGTAGGAATTCAGGAAGAAGGGAGAGTCCTCAGTGACTGTACACTGTCAAAATATCTTATGGCTGTAGATGTTGCTGCCTAGGGGTATTAAAATGTCAGTATGTAAATATAGCACAAAAGCATGATGACAGTGTTCCCTTAGTATCCATGGGGGATTCGTTCTAGGATCCCCACTGTTACCAAAATCCATGAATGCTCAAGTTCCTGATATAAAATGGTGTAGTATTTGCATTGAACTTATGCACATCCTTCCATATATTTTATATTAGTGGTCCCCAATCTTTTTGGCATCGGGGACTGGTTTCGCGCAAGACAATTTTTCCACGGACTGGGGAGGGGTGGTTTCAGGATGATTCAAGTGCATTACATTTATCATTAGATTCTCATAAGGAGCACACAACCTAGATCCCGAGCATGAGCGGTTCACAATAGGATCTGTGCTCCTACGAGAATCTAATGCCCCTGCTGATCTGACAGGAGGTGTAGCTCAGGCGGTAATGCTTGCTCGCCTGCCTCTCATCTCTTGCTGTGCGGCCCGGTTCCTAACAGGCCATAGACAGGTACCAGTCCATGGCCCAGGGGTTGGGCACCCCTGCTTTAAATCATCTGTAGATTACTTATAATACCTAATACAATATAAATACCATGTAAATAGTTGTTATACTGTATCCTTTTAAAAATTGTTTTTTTTGTTTTTTTTTTTTAATATTTTCAACCCAAGGCTGTTCGAATCTGTGGCTGCAGAACCCGCAGATACAGGGAGCCTACTGCATACCAAAAAGCCTAGATATGGAGACGCCTCATACAGGTACAGTACAAATTCCTAAAAACACAATGTCTGGGTTGGAGGAGAAGAAAGTGTTACGAGTGAGTATAGACTGTAATAGAGACTAGTAGCTCTTTCTCCAATATCTTTATTTCTCCTCTAGTAATATAATTTTAAGCTAGTGAATTTTAAGCTAGTGATCCAGCCTTCCTTGCAGTTAAGTGGGATCCTGTGACTTACTTCTGACTAATGAGTATGAGTAAGAACAGTATATGGCAACTTTGGTTTTGTTTTTAAAAGAGTATCTTTTCTATCATTCCTTTCTTGTCTCCTTCCCACTGAAGAAATGGGAACATAGTGGCAGGATCTGACGTAGCCAGCTTCAAACACAAGATAGAAACGGTGTTAAATATGGTGGATCAACAAGATAGAAGAATCATGAGTTCTCAAACCCACTGAGCTTTCATAGCAGCAGTAGACTACTTATGATTAGAGTTTTATGTGGAGAGAACCAAACTTCTATTTTGTTTAAGCTACATAATATGCTTAAACATAAACTATACAACGTAACTAAAGCTATTATTATTTTGTTGCAGCAGTTTAACTAATACATAGATATCAAAAAAGGTATCTAAATGTAGGCTTCTTTAGTATATTATTTTTAGAAACACAAATATTTTGATGCCTACAAAAATGTGTATATCAAGAACTAACCAATCAAAAGATTTATAAAGCCGAACAAAAATTAGAGAGAATTGGCTGCCTAATAGCATGATGAACAATACATTTATGAAAGAAGGGAAATAGGCTGCTAGAATTAAAAATACTTACCTGTAAAGAAAAATAACTTTAAAAATTCAAATTCAAAGGCACTTTTTTCCAAATGCCACGGTAATCTCAGAAGTTATCTTTTTTAATGTGAAATATATGTCAGAATAGAGTAAGATGCCTTTTAGAAAGGAGATGTTTCAAAATAGAATAAAGAGACCAGCTCAAGGAAGAAAGCTCTGCCTGCCATTTGTGAGAGTAGGGAAATGTGTTAAATGATTTGAAGAAAATTCTCTAAGTGGTAAAGCTGAATGCTCTAAAGAATAAAATAAACATTCTCATCTGTAGAAACATTTAATAGCACACATAGGTGGAAATATCAAGTGGAAAATCAAAATAATAAGAGGTAAGGACTAAATAAGACCAAGGCAGTAGAGAAAGGAGATAAAGCATGTTTGTAAATCGTGTGTTGAAGGTATCAGGACTAAAATGTAACAAAAGTGTTTAAAATAAACCATGTTTTTCCTCCAGTGGTACAAACTCTATCAAGAACAACAACAAATATAAAGGGATAATGATAACTTGAACTAAATTCTCTTTAATAAAACGATATTTTTTTCTACAAAAACAAAACAAAACAGCTAAACATCCTCTTCTCTGTAAGACATTCCTGGTCCACACTCCTTTTAAAAAGTAATATTCTGCTTCTGTGCTACTTCACGTACTTTTTATTGCTTCTGCTGACTCATTCCATGCTCCACTGGAAATCATGTCTCCTTTTCTCACCGGTAAAACTAGGAGTTCCTTGAGGGCCAGGCCATATTTTATTTCTTTGTTCTGTATCTTCCATTCTTTGCATATCAAATAGAAGAATACTTGAGGAAAATTGTGTCCGGTGGGAGGAAAGTGAGATGAAAAGCCAGAGTTGGCATCAATGGTATTTCAAAAAAAAAAAAAAAAAAAAAAAAAAGGACTGAAGGAGGCAAGCAGAACACAAATAATAATAATTTGGTAGGACGCCTGCAGAAAAAGCTGCCAAGAACAGCTACTCAATACGACGCCCGGGACTACAGTGACCCATGACTGCTAACTGGGAACTGTGATTTGTTTAGTTTGGATTCTGACTTTGAGCTTAAGAAAAATCTTAATGTGATCATATATTTATGTTCTTTTACAATCAGGAAAGAAATTAAAATAAGACAAGAGAGGCCAGGTTACCTATATGATGGCCATTTCTCTCTTAAAGTGTAATTTTGAAGAAAAGCAGACTAGAAAAAGGTCGGTTAAATAATTAGTTTTATATATAAAGGATAAAACATAATGATAATATTATAATATATAAGGATAAAAATGTAGTTCAGGGATGGAAAGGAAAACTTGAAGCCTCTTAATCCATAGGCAACATTGACATTTTGGTTGTAGTAAAGGAATTATAATATAATATCCTATAGATAAACTTCTTCTATGAAAATATGTGTGGATTCACTAAATTAGGAGGCACCTTACAAATACCACATGTGAGGTATCAGCCAGTGCATTTATGGGCTACCAGTATTAATATGACCTACTATTGGTTTACATTATAGAATATAATGGAAAATCAGCCACAAAATGAACATTTTTGTACTGTTGATTTTAACAAAGCGAGCTATTTGTAAATGACAGAGACATCTGTGAGATGCTAATAAATGCTGAATGGTCTACCTTTCCAGCCCTGTTAGACATTTCCTTATTTCTAAGTAAATCACATTTTAGCATCTGGTGGCAATGGTTTTTTAATATTTTCAAGACTGAGATTCCTTTTTAATATCAAAATTATTCCTCACATCATCTTTTAACTGGAAAAATACATGGAAAAAAGCCATTTTGGACCTGTAATTAAGTGGATATGTTTTATTTCATTATAAAATCAGTCGCATAGATTTTAAAAATATATACACTTAAACATATTATTGATTCACTTTCCAGGCAATGTTTGATTCTTTCTTCCTTTTTCTTTGCATGGCAGATTATTAGATTTCTTGGATAATTTTTGGAAGGTTTATATGGCCATAAGCTCTGGCTATATCACATTGATCACAAAGAAAAACTGTGTAAAAATTTATCATGCTTATATGCTTTGTCTTGCAACAATTATGGAAAACCATGTAGTATTTTAACTAGAAGACTGACTTTATTTCTACTTTTTAAAAATTTTGCAACTAAGTATTTTTGCTTCTGTGATATATCAGTTCCCTAGGAATAAGAGGAGAAATGCGTTTTCTTTGGGTGTCCACTTCAGATTTAGACCCTTCGTCTCAGAATTTTCCTTTTGTTTCCAAGTCTTGCTCTTACTAAGAATATGTACCCCCAACCTGAGTAGCAAGTTTAACTTAATTAACTAGATGAATGGCTGCCCTAATAAATTTGAAAAAACTCTTTTAACTTTTTATACTTGGAATTTCAAGTTTAGAAATCTTAAAGATAAAAAGTCCTCTGACTTAGGTGGTTATATATTTAATTCATTATCTTTGCCAGACTGACTACTAGGGAAATATACCAGGTTAAAACCTCCTTATATTAGGATATTTGTCACTGGATAAATGCTAGGATATCAGGCAAGAATTTGAGCCTCTAATTCTTCACCTTTTGATAGTGTCTTCCATTTTGTGTGAGTGTGTGTGTGTGTGTGTATGTGTGTGTAGAACTTTATAATTGATTTTGTAAAAGACACATTCTCTCTACAGATTTCTGCCACTTTCTTGACTTTGCCAGCAGCTATGAGGTACAATAGGGGATGAAAAAATTCACAGCTGGCCCCCAACAAACTAACCCCTGAGAAACACTGTTTGTTCCTTGGCCTCACCACTAATAAAATACTTTCTGGTAGCAAAAACAGTCAATATGACTCCATAGTTGTAGTTTTCGGATTGTGTGAATTTGAATCAGAAGGAATTTAGGTAGGAAGATAAATATCCTGTAATTTTTAAATGTTACAAGTCAATAAATGAAAAATTAGGACATAGAAGAAGAGATTTACCTATACTAAATCCCCATTTACTCTGTCGTCTTCTAGGAACAATTGTAGGTAAAAGTATTTACCTAAGAAATTTAGCTTTAGTGTACCTGTTGGTTGCTCTTTTTCTCTATTTTACTTTAGTTCTCCTATAATAAGATACCCACAACACTGGGACTCTCATGTAACTTCTTTTAGAGACAAAGGCACTCACACTAACTAATTCATGACTGACAGTTTTATGACTTTAAAGTGCTATCAACTATTTAAGCATCCCTGAAGAAAGAATAGGAAGGGTATGTCTAAATGAAAAGAAGTGTATTCCCAGCATGTTACCGAATGTTTGAACAGCTTTTCAAATTCACACCACATAATTAAAACATTCATAAGGATAATCTAGCATAATACTGGTATATACTACTTTCTCCAACCAACCTCTAGTATATTACTGAGTCATCCTTTAAGACCAACCCAAAATATTTTCTCCTAATATAGTCTTCATATTTCACCTTAGAGCATTTCTCATCCCCATGAAGGCTATTATTTCTAGTGCTCTATAATCCTTCCACATATATGATTTGCTCTGTGTGGGCTCTGGACAAGAAGAAGAGGTGAAAGGATAGCAAATATTTCCTAATGCTGGCTACGTAGTTCTATGAAATGGTGTAATATGTGTAAATGTTCAATTTGTTTAGCTTTTGGTTCATATGATCTTTCTTTTGCTATTGCTCCTCAATAGCAAGGGCGCCCAACTTTATGAAATGCATAGAGCCCAATTAAATGACAGTACTATTTGGGTAGTCTGTATTAGCAAATATTGATGACAATGACAGCTATGTTAATAAGATAACATGCTTCACAGAGAAGAACTAGAACTGTTTGTAGGTAACATGTCAAATACAGTGTCTGAGGGAGAACACTGGAATTCAGCAGGGAAGTGACAGGGACCCTCCGAAGCACAGAAACTTGAGATGGCAGCACAGAGAGGGAAGCAAAGCAGCCAGCCAGGATTGGCTCAAAGCCAGGATGGAGTTCCCACTGCAGGAAAAATGTAAGTGAGAGATCCTCAGTAAACCATATTCCCATCACAGATACCTGCAATCCTAGCTACAAAAGAGCCTCTTGCTTCTCACAGGCCCTAGCCAAGTGCTGGAAGCTGCATGTAGTTCACATTACTACATTGTTCTAGAGAGAAAATTCGTGCTTGGTCCTACCCACTCCCCAGGACTCAAGCTGCTGCAGCATGACACCATTTTAAAAGCAGAGCCAACATTCAGACTACACCCTGCCCTGGGGCCCAATAACCGCTGCATGTTGACATCCTTGGGGTCCTGCCAACATATCTCCACATCCACTCAGCATGCTACAGCATTGTGACACCAGCTGGACCCAGTGCTTCAGCTGCATCTCCAGCACCCAAGCCCATGCAGTGCCCTACATCCCTAGGAACAATTGGTCAAGCACATTATGTGGGCCACGCACAGGACATAGGGAGCTGAAGAATGGGCTAACAGAGCCTGAAAGTCACATGTCTGGGACTACCATTGCTACGACCATCCCCTGCAGTTGTGGGACCACCACACACCTGCATATACATATCATCTAGGGATAGGAAACACAGCCCTTCTGGGTTGCTATAACCACTGCTAGTGCCTGCATGCACCAACCAGGGATCCAAGGACCAGCCTGCCCAGCCCATCATCACCACAGCCAGTGTCCACACATGTGCCACCTAGGGGCCTGAGGATTGTCCTGCCTGGTACCACAGTCTCCAGCAAAGCCTCACCACAGCCTCCACAAACAACTGCTGCCTAAGCCACTGAGGAATGTAGACATTACTGTCACTGACTACAGCCAAGGAAATCATATGGACACTATGCTACAATGCCCACCCAAAACCAAAACCAAAGTACCCTATCCAATTTACACTATAGATACATCTACAAGAAAAATTCTTTCCATATGAAAGCTGCCTCCATAAAACTGGAAGAAGCAATTATTATGCCAGATGTGCAGCTATCATGTAATGATACAGAAACATGAAAAAGCATGGAAATACAACACTTCCAAACAAAAACCGTAATTCTCCAGCAACAGACCTCACAGAAAAGGAAACCCATGAAATGCTTGATAAGTAATTCAAAATGATGGTCTTAAAGAAACTCAGTGAGATGCAAGAGAACACAGATAGATAATAAAAAAAATTAGAAAATAATTAATGATCTGAATGGGAAATTCAAGAGAATTAGATATAAAAAGGAACCAAACTGATCCTTGAACTGAAGAATTCAATGAATAAAATATGAAATACAATTGAGAGCTTCAACAATAGGCTAGCTCAAGCAGAAGTAAGAATTTCTAAACTTGAGGATAGGTCTTTTGAAATAACCCAGTCAGACCAAAAAAAAAACAAAAACAAAAAACAAAAAAACAAATTTAAAGAATGGAAAAATGTGGGAAAATATCAAATGACCAAATATTGGAAGAGATATTAGACATCCAAACACAGGAAGCTCAAACAATCCAACATATATTTAATTCAAAAAGATTCTCTCCAAGAGACATTATAGTCAAACCATCAAAAGTCAAAGATAGATAATTTTTAAAACAGTAACAGAAAAGCATCAATTCACATATAAGGGAATCTCTCTCACATTAACAGCAGATTTCTGAGCAGAAATCTACAGGTCAGGAGAGAAGGGGATAATATATTCAAAGTGTTTTTTTAAAAAGTTAGTTAAAAATAACTCAGCAAAGCTATGCTTCAAAATGAAAGAGCAATAAATTATTTGCCAGAGAGGTGAACCTGAGTGAATTAATTGCCATTAGTCTGTTCCTATGGGAAATGCTTCAGGAAGTCTAACATCTGGAAGTAAAAAATGATATCTACCATCATAAAAATACATAAAAGTATAAAATGTACTGGTAGAGCAGATACACAAATGAGAAAGAAACAAATGAGAAACAAATTAAATGTTATCATTACAGAAAACCACCAAAAAACAAATATGTACAATAAGAAAGTAAGAAAGGAACAAAGTATACACAAAACAATCAAAAACTAATTTACAAAATGATAGGAGTAAGTCCTCACTTATAAATAACAACCTTAAATGTAAACAGTTTAAATTTTTCAGTTAAAAAATATGGACTGGATGAATGGATAAAAACACAAAACCCAATTATATGTTGTCCACAAGAAACTCACTTCATCTGCAAAGATACACAAAGAATAACAGTGAAGGGATGGAAGCTGGGCATGATGGCTCATGCCTGTAATCCCAATGACTCAGGAGGCTGAGGCAGGAGGATCACTTGAGCCCAGGAGTTCAAGAACAGCCTGGACAACATAGTGAGACCCAATCTGTAAACAAAAAAAAAACACAAAAATTAGCCAGATATGGTAGTATGTGCCTATAGTGCCAGATTCTCAGGAGCCCAGGAGGTTGATGCTGCGGTGAGCTGTGATGGTACCAGTGCACTTTAGCCTGGGTGACAGAGAGAGACCCTGTCTCAAAAAAAATAAATAAATAAAAGTGAAGGGATGAAAAAAAGATATTCCATGTAAACAGAAAACAAAAGCATGCAGAAATAGCTATAATTACATCAGACAAAATAGATTTTAAGTTAAAAAATGAAAAGAGACAAAAACATTATATACAATAATTAAGGGATTGACTCAGCAAGAGGAAATAACAATTCTTTCATAATTTTTTTTTTTTTTTTAGATGGAGTCTTGCTCTGTCACCCAGGCTGGAGTGCAGTGGTGCAATCTTGGCTCACTGCAAGCTCCGCCTCCCGGGTTCACACCATTCTCCTGCCTCAACCTCCCGAGTATCTGGGACTGCACCCACCACCACACCCGGCTAATGTTTTGTATTTTTAGTAGACATGGGGTTTCACCATGTTAGCCAGAATGGTCTTGATCTGCTGGTCTTGTGATCTGCCCCACTCAGCCTCCCAAAGTGCTGGGATTACAGGGGTAAGCCACCACACCCAGCCAAGGATATAACTATTCTAAGTATATATAGCAACTAACACTGGAGCATTCAGATATATAAAGCAAATATTATTAAAGAGAGGCACAAAAGCTATAATAGGACTTCACCACAACATTTCAGCATTGGAGAGATGATTTAGACAAAAGTCAACAAAGAAACATAGAACTTAACTTCACTATAGACCAAATGACTTTAACAGACATTTACAGATCATTAAATCCAATGGCTGAAGAATACACTTTCTTTACATCAGCACATGGAATATCCTCCAGGATAGACCATATTTTAGGCCACAAAACAAATCTTAACAAACAGAAAAATATCAAAGTCATGTAAAGTATCTTCTCAGTCTACAATGAAATGAAACTAGAAATCAATAATAAGAAGAACTTTAGAAAGTATAAAAATACATGAACATTAAATAACATGCTCCTAACCATTTATTAGGTCAGTGAAGAAATAAAGATGGAAGTTTAAAAAATTTTATTGAAATGAATGAAAATGTAAACACATCAGTGCACACAAATCAATACATGTGTTACAACTCATCAACAAAATAAAGGCCAAAACCATGTTATTATCTTAATAGATGTAGAAAAAGCATTTGATAAAATCTTACAATCCTTCATGATTAAAAACTGTCAAGAAATTAGATATAGAAAGAACATAGATCACACAATAAAGGCCATATATGACAAACCCACAGCTAACATCATACTGAATGGGGAAAAGCTGAAAGCCTTTACTCTAAAAGCTGGAAAAAGACAAGGATGCCCACTTTCACCACTCTTATTCAACATAGTTCTAGAAGTCTTGATCATAGCAATTGGGCAAGAGAAATAAATAAAGGGCATCCAAATTGTAAAAGTAAGTCAAGTTTTCCTTCTTTGCAGATGACATGATTTTATATGTAGAAAAACCTGAAGAGTCCACCAAAAAGATGTTAGAACTGATAAATAAATTAACAGTAAAGTTGCAGGATACATAATCAACATACAAATATCAGTAGTATTTCTATACTTCAATAATGAACTAGTTGAAAAAGAAATAAATCAATCAATTTAAAACAGCTACAAATAAAAAAAAACCTGTGAATAAATATAACACATTGTAGGAAAGATCGTACAATGAACATTACAAACCTTAGCGAGGCATAACGGTGTGATGAAAAGACACTGAAGAAATGTCTGATGAAAAACATTGAAGAGGACACAAAAAATAGACATCCATGCTCACAGACTGGAAGAATTCATGTTGTTAAAATGACCATACTACTCAAAGCAATCTACAAATCTACACAATCTCTGTCAAACACCAATGACATTCTTCACAGAAAAAAAAAACAAAACTCTAAAAGTCACATGGAACTACAAAAGACCCTGAATAGCCAAAGCAATTCTGAGCAAAAAGAACAAAGCTGGAGGCATCACACTATCTGACTTCGAAATCCACTACAAAGCAGTAGTAACCAAAATAGTGTGGTACTGGCATCAAAACACAAACATAGACCACTGGAACAGAACAGAAGACCCAAACAGAAATCCATGCATTTACAGCTAACCTGTTTTCAACAAAGGTGCCAAGAACAGACAATGGGGGAAGGATAGTCTTTTCAATAAGTGGTTTGGTGAGAACTGAATATCTATATGCAGAAAAAGTAAACCAGACTCCTATCTCTCACTGTATACAAAAATCAATTCCAAATGAATTAAAGACTTAAACATAAGGCTCAAAACCATAAAACTCCCAGAAGAAAACACAGGGGAAATTCTTCAGCTCATTGGTCTAAGGAAAGAGTTCATGGGTAAGACTTCAAAAGCGTAGGCAACAGAAACAAAAATAGATACATGGGACTATATCAGGATAAAAAGCTTGTGCACAACAAAGGAAACAATCAACAGAGTGAAGAAAATATTTTCAAACTATTCATCTGACAAGAGACTAATATCCAGAATATATGAGGAATTCAAACAACTCAGGAACAAAAAGCCAATCCAATTAAAAATGGTCAGAGGATCGGAATAGATATTTTTCTAAAGAAGACATATAAATAGCCAACAAGTATTATAAAAAAAATGCTGGGCATCACTAATCATCAGAGAAATGCAAATCAAAGCCACAATCAGACATCATGTCACTCCAACTAGAATGGCTTTCATAAAAAAGACAAAAAAAAGCAAGTGCTGCAAAAAATGTGGAGAAAAGGTGGCACGAATACACTGTTGGTAAGAATGTAAATTAGTACGGCCATTATGGAATACAGTATGGAGGTATCTTTTAAAAAACTACAAATATGACTACCACATGATCCAGCAATCCCACTAATGGATATTTATCCAAAAGGAAGGAAATCAGTATATTGAAGAGATACCAACTTTACTGCAGCACTATTCACAATAGCCAATATATAGAATCAACCTAATTGTCCATCAACAGATGAATGGATAAAGAAAATTTGGTATATATACACAATAGAATACTTTTCACCCATGAAATAATAAAATCCTGTCATTCATGGCTACATGAATGAGCCTGGAGGACATTATGTTAAATAAAATAAGTCAGACACGGGAAGACAAATACCACTCATGTTCTCATTTATATGTGAGAGCTAAAAAAAATTTGGGCTAGTAAAAGTAGAGAGTAGAACTGTGATTATTAGAGGCTGGGAATTGTAGGGGAAGGGGGAGGACAGGAAGACGTTGATGAATAGATAAAAAGTTATAGCTAGATGGGCGGAATAATTCTAGTCTTCTGTGGCCCTGTAGGGTGAAAATGGCTAACAATAATTTAGTTTATATTTTCAGAAAGCTACAAGATAGGATTTTGAATGTTCACAACACAAAGAAATGATCATTTCTAGTTCATTACTGAAGTATAGACACACTACTGATATTTGTATGTTGATTTAGGTGGTTATAACTGACACTTTTCCCCAAATGTCAGTAAAATTAATGCAGGTCATATAGTACTCTTTTGCACACTGCTTTACACACACATAGTTTATTACTCAGAAATTATAAGGTAACTAATTTTGTTACTATAGACATAATACAATTTTGAAAATTAGAGAATTAATTGACTACCAAGAATAGCAACAAAAATAATGTTTCAAAGAACATCTTTGTATATAGCAAAAAGCATTTAGTACTTTGGCAAGCATCTTGTGGTTTTGTAAATATTACCTAGACAATGTAAAGGTAACTTTTATAGAAAAAAAGATAAAGGCAAGAGCAAATGTGTTAAATTATAAATGTTTTTACTTTTGGGGCACTATAAATAAAGCTATACGATAAAGACTTTAAGTAAATTACAAAGATTTTATTTTATACTTGGAAAATTAAACTACACGCATAGAGAATTCTGCATATGTTAAAATCAAGTTAGATTAAGAATTATATATCATTAAGTAGAAACTTCGAAACATCTACAGACAGGCATTATATTAAGAGTTCAAACACTGAACTGAGACTGGTCTGGGTTTAAATCTGGCTTCACAACTTTACTAACAGTAAGATCCTTTGGAAAGTTATTGAACTTGACATTCCAGTTTCATCATCCGTAAAATTAAGATTAAAAATAGAACCTATTTCACAGAATTGCAGTGAGAACTAAAATATGTTAATTTATGTAAAGTGTAAGAGTAAGCATCATTTTTAAAGCTCACATTTTTTTTTACCACTGGAAAGGAAACCCACCCTTATCATGAGGTTGAAATGAAAAGTAACTAGAAACTAAGAGGTGATATCTGGTACAGTAGAAATTGGTTTTATAATTTTTATTCTTTTATTTTTTTAATTTGACAGACATTGTATGTATTTATCATGTACAACATAATGTTTCAAAGTATATACATATATATGTATATACTTCCACAATATATGTATATGTATGTGTGTGTATATATATATATACACACACACACACACACGCACATATACAGTGAAATGGCTAAATCTAGCTAATTAACAATTGTGTTGCCTCACATAGTTATCATCTTCGGTGTTCTCATTTATCCCCCCACTTGCTTGCTGTCTACATGCCTGAGCCAAGCACAAATCTCCGTTCTGCAATACTTCCCCTTGCTTACTGCACTTTTTCTTTTCCTAATCCCATATTTTGAGCATGTAAATATACATTTTCAATCCAGTCAAATGCATTATCTCTTCCTTCCCTCCTCCTTCCCTTCCTCTTCAACTTTTAAGCAGCAGGTTACTATCCATTTCTTCTAGCAAATTGTCCTTGATAAATGTTCCAGAAAAATTTCCAGAAATTCCAATGCCAATACTTATTTATCTGCCTTGGTCTTTACTCAAAATTCACGCTGTATTGATGTTCTGATAGTGCCTAGAGTTCAGAGGAATGAGTCCAACAGACTTTAAGCAAACACTTGTTGCAACTATTCCCATAAATCATATCTTGGAGTGCACTCATAAAAGCTCTCACATGTTTCCATTAAGATAGTCTTCAAGAGAGTTCTGCAAAGGGTTGATGCTAATGAATCCATTGATATTTTTAAAGCCTGATGCGGTCAATCAAAGGGGCGGCAGCTGCCAAATCACTCCCATCTCCGCAGCTCTGAAGCACTTCCTGTAAGGAAGCAGCCCTGGCTGAGAGGTGCCACAATGCCCAATCTTACCCCTTCAGTCATGACAGTGTCAGCAACTCTTCTTCCTTTATCCTTTTACTCAAAGGAAATGAAAATACCACTCAAATAAATAAATACAAATGAAGACTGAGGTGGTTCAGTTTCAGAAAAACCCAAGAGGCCAAAGTTCTGACTATTAGCCATGGCATCAGAAGAGAAAGATGCATGATGCCAGTACAAAAAGTTTTATGCATAAAAGAATTAGTAAGCAAATACAGGGTGTTTGAACCCAGACTGTCTAATACTTGTAGAGCTTCTCTCATTTAAAATGGAGTCTATGTGCTGTTTTATTAATTAGCAGTACACCTTACTATATTTTCTGAGTTGGGTGCAAAATGTTATGTTTTCAGAAATTTGGAAAGAGATGCTAGATTAAGAAAGATTGATTATGCTGTTTTCAACACTCATTGTGGGAAACAATACAATATAATGACATTAAAGCACAAGACCCAGAGTCAGACTAACAGAATCAAATGCTTGCCTGACTGCTTACTGGCTTTGTAAAAAGGCAGCTTCTTAAAATCTTTCCAAGCTTCAGATGCCTCATAGGTTGTGCTAAGTAAGTAAGATAACACACATAAAATGTCAGTGCAGTTCCTCCCATTGAATGTTTAATGAAAGTTCGATAAATGCCAATTATTACTGCTGTGATTATTATTCTCAACTCATGATATTTTAGGACTAATGCCGGCAAGAATAGAAAGAATAAATACTGGGAACTCTAACTTCCATAGCGGCTGTGATTCATCCCTCTTGTCATACACCTGGCTGCTTCTCATAGTTACATGATCTGCCTGCATCTAAAGATATTAATATTTGCATCTCTCATCTCGATCTTTTCCAGGCTTCTCTCCCACTCTTCCAAAAGCATAACTGTCACATGTCTCTTTTGTCTGGAGACCTACTCCCTGTTTAGTTAGAATTTCTGAATAACTATTAATAAAATGTATGATGTCCCTCCTTGAAAATATCAATATCATCATCATCATAATTGTCATCATAGTTAACATTTTCTGGGTGCTTAGTAAACATAAAGTAATATGTAAAGCATTTTGCCTGTATTCACTCATTTTAGCTCATAAGGCAGACAGTGTACTTTTTTTTTTTTATCAGTATTTATAGATAAGAAAACCAAAGGTGGGGGATATTACATTAGTTGCCTCTTTTTTTTTTTTTTTGAGACGGAGTCTCACTCTGTTGCCCAGGCTGGAGTGCAGTGGTGCCATCTCGGCCCACTGCCGGCTCCGCCTCCCGGGTTCATGCCATTCTTCTGCCTCAGCCTCCTGAGTAGCTGGGACTACAGCACCCACCACCGTGCCCGGCTAATTTTTTGTATTTTTTTAGTAGAGACGGGGTTTCACCGTGTTAGCCAGGATGGTCTCGATCTCCTGACCTCGTGATCCTCCTGCCTCGACCTCCCAAAGTGCTGGGATTACAGGCATGAGCCACTGCGCCCAGCCTCTAATTAGAACATCTTTTATGAGAATTTAGGTAATCTGACTCCAGACACTACATTTTTTTTTTTTTTTTTTTGAGACAGAGTCTTGCTCTGTCGCCCAGGCTGGAGTGCAGTGGCGCGATCTCGGCTCACTGCAAGCCCCGCCTCCCAGGTTCACGCCATTCTCCTGCCTTAGCCTCTTAAGTAGCTGGGACTACAGGCGCCCGCCACCACGCCCGGCTAATTTTTTTTTTTTTTTTTTTTTTGTATTTTTAGTAGAAACGGGGTTTCACTGTGTTAGCCAGGATAGTCTTGATCTCCTGACCTCGTGATCTGCCCGCCTCGGCCTCCCAAAGTGCTGGGATTACAGGCGTGAGCCACCGCACCTGGCTGGGCACTTTTTTAACTTTTTTTTTTTTTTTTAACTTTTTTTACATTTTTAACTACCAGGCTGCTATCTATATGGGGATTTTAATAGTCATCACAAAGGAACCATCTCAAAGGGATCACATTAATGGTGGGAATTTCAGTCATATGGTAGAAGATATTTTAAGACAGGTAAAGCCTCTTAAAATATACTGTCTATATGCCTGCATATTCTGTTGACAAGTAGGGTTAAGCTCACCACAATTAGCACATACATGAGACAAATGTAGATATTAAGGTTTATAAATAACATTTCGTGATATCAGATGACTATCTGTTTTTAAAAATGTTCCAGGTAAATCATTCCTTCCAGCTCTTAATTCTTTTGTTACTTTCTTTTAAAAATTCCGGTTAGAATATTCCTCTGTGTTCATGAACCATTCCAAAGTTAACATTTACTTATGCCAGTGAAAGGCAGCTTTGAAGATAGTTGTTAAAAATCATTAAGTACATAAATTTTTTTCATTGTCAGTGGAACAACATACACATACAACTCCCTTTTCCAACCATCATTTTCTATTTTTACTAAGCTCTAGTTTTTAAACTGTCTTTTCCACAGTTCTAATGTACGATACTTTGAGTGCATTATCTGTTTAATTAAGCCAGCCCCCAAACAAAATCCAATAAAATAATTCACGATTTTCATTTTGGTGGGATCTACAAGCTATAATAAAATATTCTATTAAACTTATATATATATAATATATATATGTGGGTAAATAATAGTACACAAGCATAAACTTTGAAATCACAAAGATGTCATCAAATATAATACTAGAAATAACTCAAGCAAAAGGGACTATTGGAGGCATACCATATTTGGAGGGAAGAGGGATTACTAGAATCTGACGCAAATTGTAATACTTTGAAGACCAATCTATTCTCACATTTTGCGAAAGAAGAAACAGGTTAAATGATTTAACCAAAGTCAGAGTAAGCTGTAACAGAACTAAACCTAAAGTGAGAATATTCTGGCTCCTTGGCTGTGGCTTTTTCAGTTACAACAAATGGAATGAGTTTGCAGTGAAGTCCATTCTCATAAGTTCAACTGATGCACTAGGGAAAAAAACGTCAGAGCAAACCTACATATTTTTCTTTCATAGTGGTTCCCAAACACAAGACAACTACTTTACCGATGATCAACTAAAGAAATAATATTCTGTTTAAATACCTCAGGGGAAAAATGTTATGTGGAACATATAACTGTATATACAGTGTGACAGTGACAGTGTATTTATAGCACAGAAGCAATTTCCATGGGTGATTTTTCTAAATGTCACTGTGGGGACTGGAGCTGAACACCTGGGGAAGATATGGGTCCCTACTTTTGAGACTTGGTAATAAATATGTATGAAAGGATCTCAAGAAAATATGTGACAGTGTCACTTGGTTATCACTGTGAACAAGATGAATGCTCTGAATGGATTTGTTAAAATTTAGTTCTAATTGATGGCCAAGTTTGGCCTGGAAGTTTCTAATATGGTGCTACAAGGTTCTTCTGCCCTTTCCTAATAGGAATACAAAATAAGACAGATACACAAAAGAAAACCAGTATACTATAAAATAGTTGCAAATTGTGATATGTCCTATGAAGGAAAAAAAGGGGGGAGTTACTGAAAGAGAAAATAATGGCGCGAAGGGGTGGTCAGGTAACCTATGGACTTTCATCCCAATTGAAAGGTGTATATATATAAAACATATTTAAAAACTATAAACTATTTCAAACTTCTAGAAAATAACACGTGCTTAATACTCATATTTATGGATGCTGATATTTTGCTATATTTATCTCGGATTGGTTTTCTTAATATATAAAAAAAAGTTAAGAGAGTGTAGTTAAGGCACTCCCATCCATTCTACTCTTCATCCCTAGAGGTTCTAAGCCTCACATTTTTGTGTATTATCCCTTCCTATGTTATATTTTTACTTCCATAAAAAATGGTGCTGCTCTCTGTGTATGTTTTATTTACATAAATACTATCATACTGTAGAGTTTTGCAACTTGTATATTTCACTTAACTGCATATACATGTACATCTGGCTATTCAATTCTACTTATTTTCCAATTTATCATAATATGAACCAACTGCACCTTATGCAATCCTATTCAAATGGACAATTATTCCATGTTTTCACTTTTCACTACTGGGTTTCCTTAGTAATTTAATCACCTGATACTCATGCAAGTGTTAGGAGAGTTCCTCCTTCAGCACATGCTTGTCAATACATGGTATTTTCAAACCCTTAAAATTTTGCTAATCTGATGATCTGACATACGTGAAATGACGTCTTCTTTCAATTTTAATTTCCCTGGTTCCTAATAGAGTTGCACAGCTGTTCATAATTGTGTTAGCCTTTTTTCTGTGTATTATCTGCTCAGGTTCTATGTCTTTTTTTTTTTTTTTGCTGCATTAGCTCTTCCTTATTTTTGCAGTTCTTTTATATTCAAATACTAATTCCTTGTCAGTTAATGATTTACAAATATCTCCTTTTAGTCTGTAGCTTGTCTTTTCACTTTCTTGGTGGGGTATTTGGTTATATATTCAGTTTTATTTTAATGTACCCAAATATATAATAATTTTTACAGTTCATGCTACAGTATGTTACTCTGACATACATATATTTTCCTATATTTTTTCTGTATCTTTTATAATTTTTAAAAAATATTTAGATTTTTAGTTCATTGGGAATTTATTTTAATGTATAGCATGAAGTAGGGATCTAATTTTATCTTTTTTGTTAAAAAGCCATTTACTGGAACAGACTCTTACTTCTCAACTCATTTGCAATGTCTCCTCTGTCACATACCATGTTGCCATTTAAATGTGGTTCTGATTCTATGCTCCCTATTTGTTCCATGCGCAGACTCTTGAGCTAATTCCATGGGTTTTAAACTATTTCAGCTTTTCAAGTATTGAGATCTGTTAGGCTAAGCATACTCCTCACCTCTTCCTTATTCTTTTTCAGAAGAATAATTTTGAATGTACTTGGCCATATAATATATACTATAATATACTTGGCCATATTCCCTGGCTCTTTCAGAAAATTTCAGGATAAGTTGGACCTATAAATTTTTTAAATTTTTATTTATTTAGAAACATATTCTCATTGTCATCCAGGCTGTAGTACAGTGGCAAACATATGCATCTATATTTTTAAATGTATTGTGGAAAACTTTAATTATGTATGAATGTAAACAGTAGAATAGTAAGCCCCAAGCTTCAATATTTTTTCGGTCTCATTTCATCTATCTCTCTATTTTTCTGGGTTATTTGAAAGCAGCTTCAATATATCTATCATTTTTTTCCTGTCAAAACTTTCATGTATTTCTCTAAGAGATGAGGACTTTGGGCCTACATACTTTAGATGGAGGTGACCAGGGATGGCTACACTAAAGAAATGGCATTTAAGCTGAAACCTGAAATATGAGGAGTCAGTCATGGGAACATTGTTCCGAGCAGAATTTTAGGGTAAGGAAATTTGTCATGTTCAAAGAACTGAGTAAAGATCAATGTAGCTGGAGTTTGGAGATGGAGAGAAGGCAGGAGAGTGAAGGCTCAAGCATAGAAAGGGAGTACAGGATTCTGGAAGCCACAGTAATGAGTTCAATTGAAAGTGGTTGATGAAAATGATTGAAAGATGCCAGCATAGAGAAGAGGCTGAGGCTTGAACAAGAGAGGAAGCAGAGAGGGCATCTGGAAGGCTCTTTCCTGCAGCAGTCCAGGAGAAAGAGGATGGTGATATGGTACAAAACAAATGGAGATAAGTAGACAGATTTCAGATATATTTATATAAGACATGACTGTGGAAGAAAAAGCAAATATATAAGAAGACAGAAATAATTTTTAAAAATCTCAGTAGGCTGAAATAAAGAGCTAAATCAAATGTTACTATTTTTAAGGCTAAATGTGAGGTCCTGATCCTGAATTTAAAACAAATCAAACAAGAACTAAATGAACTGTATTTATATGATGTTAGTGATCTGACTTAGTAATGCCCTTTTTTCCTAGCCGATTCAAAGGATGGTGAAGGTGAAAACAACTCAGACTCCCTCAAGTGTGTTATACAGCTCCTGCATAAATAGCTGCACAGCATCCAATTAAACAGTGATGTTTCTGCCTGGTAAAGCTATATATAAGCAAATGAAACCAGAAAGGTACATGTTAAGAATGCATAATTATAGTGAGACCCTATTTAAAACACAGTTCATCATTACATGTATTCAGATATGATAAGTAATAAATCAAGATCCTGATATATCACAATGACACTCATCAAAATTATAAATTATAGTTAGCTTGTAAATTGGTATTTATTTCCACTAATGTTTGTGCCATTATGAAGTCTTCTAATGAATGCATCTCTTTTTTTTTTTACTTTATAAGGCTTAGTTGTACTAAAGAAGACAAGTCTTTACAAAGCTAAATGTTATTAAGCATTTAACAGTAATTGAACCAGCACCAGGTAGCAAGAAGTATACACAGTTAAGTTCTATAAATCCCGAGAAAAGATAAGATGTGTGCATAAATAACTCCAATGTAAAACAGAATACAGTAAGTGTTAGAGAAATGCTAAAATACTGTTAGATTGTGAGTTTCTGCAGAAACTGGATCATGTCTTGTTTACTTTTATATTTCCACCTCCTAATACTAGTGCAGTGAATGATAAGTTTCAAATACCTAATAAATGTCCATTCATTCATCCATTGATATAAATATTTATCATGTACTGATCAGATGATAAGCATACATTCCTGCTTTTAATAAGCTTACATTAATTCCTTCAAAACACATTTTGAGAGCCCTGCCTATTAGGGTAAAGACATGTGGGTAATGACAAATATGAACGAAGGGTGCAAGACGACGAGAAAGCAAGCTCTGCTGTACATGAAATAGGAGGTGAGGGAAAAGTGATTGGAAGAGACATGAATATTGTGTGCTTTGAGATGGCCAGAAAACCTACCTGGTGGGATGCTTGTGTGGTATTAACAAGTAGCTGAATTTGAAAACACAGTTTTGTCATTTTCTCCAAAACTTTTAAAAAAGTTTTCAAGTGTTTTGAATAAAAAATGGATATGGAGTGAAGAACATGGCAGGAAAGTGGTAAAGAGTCCTGGCCTTTAAATAAAATAAAATACTGAAATAATGGAGCAACTGGTGTGGCATGGAAACATATATAAAGCCAAGCGGTGAGTGCTACACCGTGGAAAACAAGAGATGAGGTTAAAAAAAAAGTGGATGAGGAGAGGAAGGAAGTGGAACGAAAAGAGGTTATGATCTGGATTTGTAATACTGGAATTGAGTATTTCAGAAGGAGAATTGGTCTGGTTTGCAAAAGTCTTGTGGGTGAGGTTGCAGACATTAGGTGCTAAATGGAGTGGTGGTAAAAGACATGAATGGAATTGAAGTAAGGAATCCAGGTCAGAGTGGTCAAGGAAACACGAGGCTGATCAGTTCTATGAACCATCACACAGTTACTGACATCACTCAGCTTGGTGGAAAATACTAGGATGGAAAGAAGAAGGAAAACCGTTGCCAAAGTTTGTGAATGTTGGTGAAACGTCAGGAGATTCCGAGGAGACGGCAAAGAGGATGTGTCAAATGAGAGACTTGGTGAAGTTTTCATGAAGAAAGAAATATTTGATACGAACCTTGTAGCAGGTATAGAACTTAAATAGTTAGAATTGGGAGGAAAAAAAGATATTTCAGTTTAAAGGATGGTCTCAGTAAGACCAGAAGAAGTAGCAGTGGTTAACTATTTCTGATTTATAATTACTGGAGTCCACAATCTTGCAGACAGATGATCTGATAACAATTCTATTGTATCAGTCAACAGGCCTTATTTCATATTCAAGTGACTATTTTCCAGAGGACTACTAGCTCATAAATATCTTCCTCCACTCATAATTTACTTAACTCCTTTATCTCCAACAGTAAACACCTAATGATTCAACTGGCCCATGTCTGAACATGACCTATTTATGATCTGCATGTTTCTACATGTGATCTGCAGCTGGTCCCAGATCGTGTCCCCCAAGCCAAAGCTAATTGGTTGTTTTCCAGGCATAAGTGGGTGTGAGGAGTATGGGAACCTCATAATTTAATAGTAGATTTTCAGAGGCAACTTTATCTATGCTGCTTCCTTTCCTGCTTGGCCTTGACTCTAACTTATGATGCCTATTTTGGATCCTGTTTCTTAGAAGCATATTATTACAGACTAGAAAGGATCTTTTGAGCGTCACGATGTCCTACCTCCTGCTTAAGCAAAGACTTCTTCTAAAACTCTTATGTTCAGCTTGGCCTGAACACTCCTCCATTGTTTACAAAAGCATTGAGTCGGGGTAGATTGCGACATATGTCTTTGCTAAAGTTAGTTCTCAAACTAATACTACAATGCTGGGTAGACATAATTTATCAATATACTGCCAAGTTGTATTTACTGTTTGGAATATATCACTTTGACAGGTTTCAAAGGTCCTAGCTCAGAGCCTGTAACATAAGATACCGTGTTTGTTGAAATTAAATCTAAATCTTCAATGCATTTTAACTGCTTAGTAAAGAGAACAGGCATGTTCCAGTCATACTTCTCATAAAGTTTAATGTCAAATCTGTTTTCTATTGATTCTTTATGTCTAATCCCATTATGAAATGTGGAGCCAGTAGTAGGGAAATCACACTGGGGAAAGACTGACTTTGGGTGCACATGATGGCATATTTTTGCCTTGTGTATTCAGAGAGAAAAGGGAGGGAGGGAAGGAGGGAGGGAGGGAAGGAGAGAGGGAGGGAGACAAGGAAGGAAGGAAGGAAGGAAGGAAGGAAGGAAGGAAGGAAGGAAGGAAGGAAGGAAGGAAGGAAAGAAACAGATTGTATCTTAGCTCTTGGGTAAAGTATAAGTACATGTATGAATGTTAATTTCTACTTTTATAAAAGGGCATGATAATTGGCTCCTAATCACACAACACTTTTTGGCTATTAAATGAACTCAAGAATGTGAAAGTGTTTCATAAATTTAAAAAATCTTAATTCTATTATAGGATATCCACTGCTTGCATTCATGTGCAATTTAGAATGTGTATCCTTTTACTTCTTGATATTTTCACTTCTTAAATACTATACATTTATCTGTAGAAACACTCTGTTTCAAGAGACATAATGTGTTCCTTTTGAGACTATGGCTCAGCACATAGCTTCTCATTACTTATGTGAAGTGCCAGGAACCTTGAGAGGGCAGAAAAAAAATCATTCCTCTCTAGTTTCTCTGTATTTCTCCTCTTGACAGTGCTCAAGTACAGGCTGATTGGCTATAGAGCCATAGGGATTTGATGAAACAAAGCGTTTCACAGCAATACAGACTGCTGTTTCTATCTCAAGGGAAGTACAAGATATGACCTTGGTTGATGACTGGTAAGTATGCTTGTTGCCTAGCAAAATTCAGAAGTCCAAGGAAAAAGCCATAATGACCTTATTGATTTATATTTTGAAGCTTTTATTACCATAATGTGGTGTGCTACAAATTGGATATTTTAACAGAAAGCTTACAATAGCATGGAATTTTCTACTACCATAGCTGTTGACACACACCAAACAATCTTATCAATTTCTGTATTTGTAATGACAACAAAATGTTACGTTACACAATATGTTAGTGCTTATAAAACACTGGGTACATGAGATATTTTAAATTTGAAAGATTAGCCAATGATGAGTGAGATTTAAATAAGGGCAACCACATTTTAAAGAATCCCAATGTGAAATTAAATTATTTGTTAATGCTACACAAATTTGATAATCTTCAACAATCCTTCTTTACTATAAGACAAATAATCATTTTAAGTAAAAAAAAATTAAAGAAATAGGATTTATCAATAATAATATTTCTGAAAGTTTATAACCATTGATTCACATCCAACAAAACCATTGCAGAGAAGCCCATACATTAATCTAGACAGCATAATAAATAAAAAATGTCCTAAAACTTTGTATATCAATTTTTGGACTAGCAAATAATCTGAAATACATTTCTAGAAACAAGAAACTCTTTTAGCTACTCCTCTCACACTGGCAAAAATGCTTAGATCACAGGATGGGCACGGTGGCTCTCGCCTGTAATCCTGACACTTTGGGAGGCGGAGGCAGGGGGATTGTCAGAGCCCAGTAGTTTGAGACTAGTCTGGGCAACATGATCAAACCCCATCTCTACAAAAAAATCCAAGAATTGGTCTCGTGCAGTGGTGTGCACCTGTGGTCCCAGCTACCTGGGTGACAGTGAGACCCTGTCTCAAAACAAACAAACAAACAATAAAACCTCAGATCTTTTCTTTACTCTTTCTTTCGTCTTTCTGTTTCTTTCTTTTCTTTTTTCTTTCTTTCTTTCTTTCTTTCTTTCTTTCTTTCTTTCTTTCTTTTTCTTTCTTTCTTTTTGTTTCTTGTTTTTGTTTTGTTTTGTTTTGGTTTTGTTTTTGTTTTGTTTTGAGACAGGGTCTTGCTCTGTCACCCAGGCTTGAGTGCAGTGGTGCAATCAACCTCCTGGGCTCAAGTGATGCTCCCAAGTAGCTGGGACCACAGGCATGCACCACCATACTTGACTATTTTTCTTTTTAATTTTTTTAGAGATGGGGATTTGAGACCCATGCTGGTCTCAAATGCCTGGGCTCAAGCAATCCTCCTGCCTCACCCTCCCAAAGTGCTGGGATTATAGTCATGAGCCACTGTGCTCAACCTCTCAGATCTTTTCTACAACAAATATTCCAGGTAGAAATTTTGTCTTTTGATTCTTTACTATTTTTTCTCACTTTATGTCTCTCTTCATAATGTGAATATAGTGAAAAAAGCACTATTAAGTGAAAAGGGCACTTTTATCAAATCGTTTATTTTTAAAAAGCAAGAAAAATATCTGCCAGATTATATTTAATACAAAGCTAAAACAGCATGTTAGTAAACTAACCATTGCCACTACCACTGATATTAAATGATGTGCTGAAACATTTTAGTGATTTCTTAGATATCGTAAAATAAGTCTACTTTCTTCAGTGAAAAAAATAATCTCAGCTGAACATAACTTATAACAAAGTCTATATTTGCTGACTAATATATACCTTAGCTCACCATGCCATTTCAATCTGCTGTTTTGCAAACATAAACACAATGTGAACTACAGTTATAATTTTTAGCAGTTTAAGTTGGACACTTTGTTGTGACAATACATATAAAATTAACAGAAATAAAAATTAATAAATATAAAAATTCATCCATCATTTTAATTCCTCAACAAATCAAATTGTTTCCAATTTTTAGGACACCTTACCATTCTTTACCTTTGTGCATGCACAGACTTAGATTTTGCCTGATAAAATATTGTCTTCTGCTTTTCTTACTTATCATTATTTCACAAACATTGTACATATTGCCAAAAGGTCTTCATAACTATCATGAAAATAAATTAATTGAATGAGTTACCATAACTTACTGGATCATTTCCTCACTCTTAGGTTACCTTTCTCTCTCCCCTCCCCAACCCCTCTTTTTTGGGACTACTATCAACCACAAATATTTTCATTTATATAGTTTTCACCTTGTTTTTAATGTTTCTCTCTTCAGATACATTCTCTAAAGTAGAGACTTATGAATGCTTTTATGGCTCTTGTATTTCCGAAGTGCTTTCTAAATATCACTGCCATTAATAGCAACGTGTGTGCCTACAATTTGTACTGCAACCTTCACCAGCACTTAGGTATTAGTATTTTTTATTGGAGAAATGAGTACCGATTTCAAGGGATGAAATCTCTGTGATTTCATACGAATGAAATCTCATTAGCATTTTTTAATCTGCCTCTTTGTTACTATTGTTGTTAAATGCTTTAAAACATTTGTTAATTATATGTCCTACTATGTGGATTTTCTTTGGAGATGTGTGTCTTCATGTTTATCTCAAGAAATTACATGTACTTTTGCTATACTCTCTCCAGAAAATAATGTAAATATTTTTTCCAATATAAACTGTTTTACTTTGGGCTTTTTTTTAAATAGCAGATAAGTTTAATACTTTTACATCATTAAATATATTAAGTATTTTTCAATGTGATTATTTCTTCTTCTCATATCAAAGTTCATATAGTGATTCTACTAAACATCTGGCAAAATGTAACTTTCCTCATTATTAAAAAAAATTATCCATGTAATCTATCTGGTATTTTGGCATATGTTGTGAGATATGAATCTAAATCACTTCTTTTTCAAATTTCCTAATACCACAACCATTTCTTAAATAGTCTTTCCCTTTCTCATTGTCTTATAATGTTCTTTTCTTATATATAAAATTTTTATACATAACATGTTCGGATTTTCTATGCGTTCCTACATAGGGCACATTAGAAATGCCTGGGCGCCCTAGAAATGCCAGTTGAAGATTTTGTTTTGGTTTTACTCTTATATTTAGAAATTAATGTTGAAACCATTAATGTCCAGACCTTTATATCCAGAAACATAATCTGCCTCTTCACTAATTAAATCTTCCTTTATAACTCACGAGAAATAACATTTTAAAGATATGTCCAATGTTATGTAATTAAGGAGCAGAATAAGACCATGCAAAAGGTAGAGGCTATGTGGTAGGTAGCCTAGATGTATATATATCTAGGCTCAACTCCTGTGTGATCTTGTGCCAGATGCTTAGCCTCTCTAAGCCTTAGTTGTTTCCTTTGTAAATTGGAGGTAGTATTACTTACTTTCAGAATTGCTGTAAGGAGTATGGATAACATATATAAAGCTATTGGAGCACAGCCTGTATCCAATAAATGTTAGCTATGATCATAATTTTCAATTTAACATGTGCTTAGTACTTGACATTTAACAACGTTTTTTTCATGTATATTAACTCACTTGCTCTGTTTGATCTTTGCAGTACCCTGTGAGATAATGTTATTATCACTACTAGTATCAAGACCCAAAACATAAATAAACCTCTTCTTTTGAGTCAAAAGCACAAGCTCATTTCATACCATCATGATATGTGTAAATGTATTTGTAGACCACCTACATCACACAATAACTTTGTCCCTGAATATTTTATAAATTTTTCTGCTATAATAATTGTAATCATCTTTTCATCATATTGTCTAATTAGTTGTGCTTGCTTAATGGAATGCTATTGATTTTACTATATTTATTTCATGTTCAACAGCTATTGTGTTCCTTATTACCTCTTAAAAATATGTTTAAATCCTTTAGTTGTTTGAGTTGCTACATTGCCAAAGTCAGTTCTTTGTTATAGAATCATATATTAATAACATTAACTAATTAGAAAGTAAGAAACCAAGACCAGTTATCTGTCATGATATTAAGACATATTAAAATCTTCTTGTTTAAGAAACATAAATTTTAAAAAGATTATTTAACTATTGCTAGTCAGTTTCCTTTAGACTATAGATTGCATTACCTTAAGAATTTTTCATATCAGTCCTTCAAACCTCCCTTTATCTTGTCTGACAGAAGGGCTGACATTTCAATGTGGCAAAAAAAAAAAAAAAAAAAAAAATCAAAAAGAAAGCATAGGCTGGATGCGGTGGCTCATGCCCATAATCCCAGCACTTTGGGAGGCTGAGGTGGTGGATCACCTGAGGTCAGGAGTTTGAGATCAGCCTGACCAATATGGTGAAACGCCGTCTATACTAAAAATACAAAAAATACAAAAAAATACAAAAAATAAAATAAAGTAATATAATTAGTCAGGTGTGGTGCCATGCACCTGCAGTCCCAGCTACTCTGGTGGCTGAGACAGGAGAATCACTTGAACTTGGGAGGAGGGGGTTGCAGTGAGCCAAGTTCATGCCACTGCACTCCAGCCTGGGCGACAGAGTGAGACTCTATCTCAAAAAAAAAAAAACCTTAAAAATACAATAAATAAAGCATAGATTTGTTTTTCTTGTTGGGCTTTAAATACTGGAGAAGAGAGACTAGAGCAATTACTAGGAAAGAGCGATTAGACTGTACACACTTGCACATTTGGGAGAGACTTGCTGCCTTCACATTTCTTCTTAATCCCTGGCTGCCTAAACTCCTTCTCATCATAATCTAGACTCTCCATTCCTTCATAATGCCTTTTAAAATGTTTTCTCCCGGAACATCATTTCAATTATGAAAGGATACTTTTTTTGAAACTGGATTTATTCTTTGTCTTCCCTCATCTATTCCCATTGTACCAGGTGTTTACTTGGAAAAGTATTAATAATGTAATGTGATCTTTAAATTAAATTAATTAATTAACACAACCAAATAATCCACTGCAAAAAAGTATTCTAAATAAAAGAATCTACTGAGTCACCTGAAAAATATTTCATTTTTGGGTAAATGTTCTTTGCATTTGGTTGATGGGAAAATATATATAGCTAGCATTAAAGGTAAAAATAAAAATGACACAACTAGTTTTGCTGTAGAACCAGACAATTGACTTCGGTTCTGATTTCAGTACTCACGGGTAAAATGACTAGAAGTGGATGGATTGACACTGTCCCCACTGTCAGCACTTTCACTGCTGGAAACTTCATCATCTGATTCCCTCACAGAGGAACAGGGTGAGGAGCCGTCAACTTCTTCAAACTTCCTCTTTAAAATTCCACTCATAGCTGCAGCGCTGTCACATGTACCTGTAACAGGAACGAGAGCAACAGAGCATTGAAATATTTGACCACTGAATGTGTAGCCAAGGTCTCCAGAGTCATTTTTATGTGGCTTTTTATACATGAGCTGAGCTGTAGTTTTCCCTTGCAAGGATCTTTAGCAGATTTTTTTTTCTATTTTCAAATTAACGAAAATAAGATTAAATTAAATATGAGTATTTAACCATTTGATTACCAAAAGGTTTTATATTTTGAGACATAGTTCATTTTAATGTAATATCATTATTCCTTTTTATTGGTAAATTGAGAAAATCCACCTGAGTCCAAGACAATCTGTAAAGAAAAATAATGCCAATGTCTCCTGAAGTCCTTGATTACAACATTATATGAAATTCAGCTGGAACACAAAAAAGTATGCACAACCTTTGTACTCAAGTTCTAAAATTCAAGAAACCTAATTAGCTGAGCACAATGAGGCATATAAAAACAGTTCTAAATTTTAGGTAGTTTCCATTTCAGTATTGCAATGGGTGACATGTGTCCCCATGCTACCTGCTTGCTGAAGCCCTTGCCACTTTTTCAGAAATTTCCTAAGGCTATTTACATGGGAGATAGCAATAATTGAATTGAAAGGCCTATGGGTAGAGAATGGATATGGTTTCTTCTAAATCATTTATCTTGAGCCAATGGACTTTCCCCTTTCCCTGGGCTGACCTTTCTCCATCTTCTCCATTTTACCATGAACTGGCACAGTCAAGTAAGGAGCACAGACTTTCTTTGCAGAAGTAAAGATATTTTAGGTTATAAACATTTTATAAATTATCTTAGATATATGTATATGATCTTAAATTGCTAAATTACATTAACTTAACTGAAAGTACAGTATTTAACTGAAAGGTTAAATATCCATTATCCAAAGTGGTTGGGATAAGAAGTGTTCTGAATTTTGAATTTTTTTTGGATTTTGAAATATTTGCATCTACATAATGAGGTACCTTGGGGATGGTACCCAAGTCTAAAGACAAAATTCATTTATGTATGTCTTATTCATATAACCTGAAGGCAATTTCCTACAGTATCTTTGATAATTTTGTGAACAAAACAAAGTTTTGACTGTGTTTTGACTGTGACCCATCAGATAAGGTCAGGTATGAAAATGTTCACTTGTGGCATCATGTAGGTGCTCAAAAAGCTTCGAATTTTAGAGCATTTTAGATTTCAGATCTTCAGATTAGGGATGTCCAACCTTTATTAATAAGGCAATTCCATGCATTCTATATTCCACTTAATTTATTTCAGTTGATTCTAACTTACATCTGAGGTATTAAAGACATTGTCTCCTTTTTCTGCCACAGTATAGTCAGTCTTATAAATCAGGGGGAAGCAAGACCCTTAACACTATTCTGAGACCCCCTTAGTTACATTATCTCTATACTGCTCTTGGAAATCTCTGAAATCACTTCTTTTCTGTGCAGATCACAGAGCAAGCAGCGTGTTCAGATTCCCTGAGCAGGGCCAACTCTCCAAGGAAGGTGAAGGTCTAAGTCAGTATTTTGCAAAGTGTGCTACCAGAATGAGCAGCAGTAGCATTACCTGGGAGTGAGATGGTTAGAAATGCAAATCCTCAGCTCCCATCCCAGATCTACAAATCAGAAATTCCCAGGAAGTAGGGCCCAGCACTCTTTACTTTATGAAGCCCCAAACTGGGTAATCACCCAGTTTGCAGCACACTCAAAATCGAGGATCACTTGTGTAATTTAATATGCTTTTCAGCCTCTTCATTCATAAACATGGCTCCTTCTTGGATGTGGCCACACATCAGCCCTAGATAGTCACATAAACCAGCACTGAATTCCCAGTCAAAAATCTCTTCTTTGACCTTTCCTAGTGTAATTCCTAGTAAAATTTAGGAGTTTTATTAGTCTGTTCTCATGCTGCTATGAAGAAACATCCAAGACTGGGTAATTTATGAAGAAAAGAGGTTTAATTGACTCACAGTTATGCATGGCTGGGGAGGCCTCAAGAAACTTACAATCATGGCAGAAGGGGAAGAAAACACATTCTTCTTCATATGGCAGAAGACAGAAGTTCCAAGGAAAAGGGAAAAAGCCCCTTATAAAACCATTAGAGAACTTGTGAAAACTCACTGTCAGGAGAACAGCATGAGGGTAACTGCCCCCATGATTCAATTACCCCCCATCACATCCCTCCCATGACATGTGGGGATTATGGGAACTACAATTCAAGATGAGATTTGGGTGGGGATACAGCCAAACAATCATTCTGCCTGTGACCCCTCCCAAATCTCATGTCCTCACATTTGAAAACACAATCATGGCTTTCCAATGGCCCCCTAAAGTCTTAGCTCATTCCAGCATTAACCCAAAAGTTGAAGTTCAACATCTCATCTGAGGCAAGGCAGGTTCCTTCTGCTTATGAGCCTGTAAAATACAATGGGGCTACAGGCATTGGGTAAATACACCTGTTCCAAATGGGAGAAATTGGAGAAAACAAAGGGGCTACAGGCCCATGCAAGTCTGAAATCCAACAAGGTAGTACTTAAATCTTAAAGTCCAAAATACAATAGGGTAGCCATTAAGCCTTAAAGTTCCAAAATGATCTCATTTGACTCCATGTCTCACATCCAGGGCATGCTAATGCAAGAGGTGGTCTCCCACAGCCTTGGGTGGCTCTGGCCCTTTGGCTTTGCAGGGTACAGCTCCCCTCCTGTCTGCTTTTATGGGCTGACATTGAGTGTCTGTGGCTTTTCCAGGTGCATGGTGCAAGCTGTCAGTGAATCTTCCATTTTGGGGTCTGGAAGACAGCAGCCCTCTTCTCACAGTTCCACTAGGCAGTGCCCCAGTGGGGACTCTGTGTGGGGGCTCCAACCCCAAACTTCCCTTCTGCATTGCCCTAACAGAGGGTATGCATGAGAGCTTTGCCCCAGCAACAGACTTCTGCCTGGACAAAGAGGCATTCCCATATATCCTGTAAACCCTAGGCAGAGGTTCCCAAGCCTCAATTCTTGACTTGTGGGCACCCACAGGCTCAACACCATGTGGAAACCACCACGACTTTGGGCTTGCACCCTCTAAAATAATGGCCTGAGCTGTACCTTGGCCTCTTTTAGCCAAGGCTGGAGCTGAAGCAGCTGGGACACAGGGGACCATGTTCCCAGGCTGCACAGAGCATGGGGTCCCTGGGCCCACCTCAGGAAACCATTTTTTCCTCCTAGGCCTCTGGGCTTGTGATGGGAGGAGCTTCCCTGAAGGTCTCTGACATGCCCTGGAGACATTCTCCCCATTGTCTTGGTGATTAACATTCGGCTCCTCATTACTTATGCAAATTTCTGCACCAGGATTGAATTTCTCCCCAGTAAATGGGTTTTTCTTTTCTATCACATCATCAGGCTTCAAGTTTTCTAAACTTTATGCTCGGCTTCCCTTTGAATGTTTTGCCACTCAGAAATTTCTTCTGCCAGATATCCTAAATCATCTCTCTCAAGTTCAAAGTTCCACAGATCACTGGAGCAGTGACAAAATGCTGCCAGTCTCTTTGCATAGCAAGAGTGACCTTTACTCCAGTTCCCAACAAGTTCCCCAACTCCATCAGAGTCCTCCTGAGGCTGGGCTTCATTGTCCATATCACTATCAGCAATTTGGTCAAAGTGTTCAACAAGTCTCTAGGAAGTTCCAAACTTTCCCATATCTTCCTGTCTTTGAGCTCTCCAAGTCTCTAGGAGTTCTAAACTTTCTCACATTTTCCTATCTTCTTCTGAGCCCTCCAAACTGTTGCAACCTCTGCCTGTTACCCGGCTCCAAAGTCACTTCCACAGTTTCAGTATCTTTATAGCAGCATCCCACTCCCTGTGATACAAATTTACTGTATTAGTCCAGTCTCATGCTGCTATGAAGAAATACCTGAGACTAGGTAATTTATAAAGAAAGAAGGTTTAATTGATTCACAGTTCCACATGGCTGGGTAGGCCTTAGGAAACTTACAATTATGGCAGAAGGGGAAGCAAACACGTCCTTCTTCACATGGCTGCAGAAGAGAAAAGTGCCAAATAAAGGGGGAAAAGCCCCTTATAAAACCATCAGATCTCATGAGAACTCACTCACTGTCACAAGAACAGCATGAAGGTAACTGCCCCCATGATTCAATTATCTCCCACCGGGTCCCTCCCATGACATGTGGAGATTATGGGAACTACAATTCAAGATGAGATTTGGGTGGGAACACAGCCAAACCATATCAGTGTTGGGTGTTTCATAAGTATTTATTACTAATTTCAACTTACTTCATTCATCTAAGCATACATTTAGTAACTATTGTATATGTGTTTGACTCCTTGAGTGGAATAGGGGATACAAAAGAAAGTCAGATGGTTACCTGCCCTCAAGAAGCAAACATTCACTGTGCTGGGCTCCATCAAATTAAGAATACTCCCTAATTCATGTTCTACTCAATTGCTTTATTAATCTGTATCTTTCTGCATGAATGTTATATTAACAATGGAGAGAACTGACAGCAATAGGAAGATACACCATTGTCCACTCTTTTGAAAATAAGATCTCTATTTCTACTCAGATTTTACCACTATTCAGATTAGCATATTATTTTCTCCATCTTAAAGAGTGTGAAATGCATAAAATGTTCATGCATATCTGAGTAGGGCGAAGAGAAAAAAAGATATTTTAAGTAAAGTCTTGAAATAAAAGTAGGACAGGATATAAATTTTAAAATGGTTCACTTCAAACAAGATGCAAAGTAATTCATAAGGGAGAGACTCCAAGACACAAAGTAATACAAGATGGAAACCTATGTTTAAAAAGTACATTTTTATAATAAGATATTGCAATGGGAGCAGTTAGAAACCATGTTCTTCTTCCCCCTACACTCTCCCAGCTTCTTTAGGAAAGGTAGACTTCTCAAGAATCAAGGACACTTAATTGGGCTACAGGGATGCATGTCCCAACATTACAAAAGGTGGTACTTGGTACTCTTCTTTTCCTTTCTCACCTCCTCAAGAACGAGAAGGAAAATTTTTGAAGAGATAATAAGATAATTAAAAAGTCTCTTTTTTCCTTTTAGTTAAATTTGGGGTTGTCAAGACCTGAAGAAATGGAGTTACAGGTTCATGTAAGTTCTGTCTAGGTCTTTAAAATTGAAAGAGACTAAACTACATTCAGGTCAAAGGAAGTAAGGAACTGTTTGCTAAGAGTGTGATCAGTATTTAAGCTAACAATTACATTCATATAATTACTGGGAGTCATATTCTTAATATATACCTACACCCACGAAACACCTGTTAAGTACAAAATTGCTTTGTGTAGCAACGTACCTGTCCAATTTCATTGCCTTTAAAAAATATTCCCTATGCGAATATAACAAAATGTCACAACAAAATTTGAAGGCCAAATGGTCCATTGTTACCAGTATGTAACCCTTAATCTAGACTTAATAGTGGAGTGTTAAAGGGAGATGTGGTTTTCTTCTATATCACCTACATTATCTTTCCAGGAAAGAAAAGAATATAAGGATTTAGTAAGAAGGCCCTATTAAAAAAGTGTTGTATATCCGATTTGTTTATACTGTGTTGGAGGATTGCAATGTATGACTGACTAGATACAGAGCCAGGTGAGGATAATTAATACCTATCCCTTAGCTGCTGTACTCCTTAAATACCTACATATTATATTTCTGTTCCTAAAGATGGGGCCAAATTAAACTTGGTAGTATACAGCAAATGAAAATGTGCCAAACATTACAAATTGGCTTTATTTAATTTATTTATTTTTATTTGTTAGTTTTTAGAGACAGGGTCTCTGTCACCTAGTCTGGAGTGCAGTGGCATGATCATGGCTCACTGTAGTCTCAACCTCCTGAGCTCAAGGGATCCTCCCACCTCTGCCTCACCAGTAGCTGAAACTAAAAGCATTCACCACCACCATGCCCAGCTAAGTTTTCAAAAAAATTTTTTGTAGAGATAGGGCCTTACTATGTTGCCCAGGCTGGTCTCCAACCCCTGGCCTCAAGCAACCCTCTCACCTCAACCCCCCAGAGTGCTGGAATTGCAGCCATCAGCCACCACGCCTGGCCCTAAAGTTGGCTTTTATAGCACCAAAGCCCAAAGAACAGAGATAAAGTTGGACAGGCATCAATCTATTCTAAATACGATGAGCTGAAAGTCTAAGTGTAGAAAACAGCCGTTTTATCACAGCTATCATCCAATTCATGAAACACATGCTAGTCAAGGGCACCACCATTTCTCACTTAGACTAGGCCAAGGGCCTCCCAATTATTCTCTCGCATCCACTGCTGCTAGCTTTCAATGCGTTTTCAAGGTTGCAGGCAGAATGATAAATTTAAAATGCAAATCTGATCATGTCAGTCTATGGCTTAAAACTCTTAAGTAGCTTCAGATTGCCTTAGGATAAAGTTCAAAATCCTCAAGATGGCTTATAAAGTCCTTAACAATCTAGCTTGTCTAACCTCTTCATCCTCATTTGAGCCACTGGCCTTGTCATTGATATTTCAGCTCTAATAATCTTGCAGTTACTCCAACTTGCAATTTCTCTCTGGTCTTTAGGACACTTGATATACCATTCCTTCTGATCTACTTTTTAATTGATTTTCATAGCATTTACCACCTTCTAAATCCGTATTATTTATTTATGTATTTCTATGCTTATTACTTACTGTTTTCATCTCCTGATAAAAAAATACAAGAGCGGGGATCTTTGTTTTCTTTACAAATGTTTCAAGTGCCTAGAACAATGCCTTGTATATAATAGGTGCCTCAATACATATTTGTTCAGTGAATTAATATAAGCCTTTAATTTCCATACTTTAATATCCATTTTTTCTGCTAGACTGAAAGCTCCATGAAGTCAGAAATCCTATTCATCTCATTTACCACTCTAACTCCCCTAAGAACATATTTGGTTGAATGAGAATGAAAATGAGAGATGAAACTGAGCCCAAAGCGTCATATAATTTTTTTTTGCTCGCAAGCAACAGAAAAGTCAATTCTAGACTAACTTAAGCAAAAGACTTCTGTTGGGAAAACACTGGACTAGTTCATGCAATCTACGATACAGCTTGAAACCAAAACTCAGGAAACAGGAACTGGGGCAGCTTCTGGGATTATGGCTATAAAAATTCTTTCTCTGGAGCTCTGCAATTACCAGGTTTAAGCTCCAGCAACTTCTGTCTGTGTCACAGTTCAACTGTAATGTTCCAAAGGCTGAGCAACTTTTTGACCTATCTTGGGTCAGGTGTCTGCCCCTTGATCATTCAACGACATGGCCATTAGGCAGAGAGGGAGACATTGTGAACAGGGGGCCACCTGGCTGGGTACTACCCCAGAGACTCAATTGCATTTCAAAGCCAGTGTCATTTCCTCATCTGTCACCGATTTATCTTTTTTGTGCATTTATCAGTATAATCCATGAATTCACGTCTTGGCCACATTCTCAGTTAGGGATTCCCCTTTCCCTGCACCCACACCTCCCTGTCTATTGCAAAATTTAAGTAAGAACTACTTTATTTTAAAACATTAAATAAGCATGTTATGATCTCAGAAATCTGTTATTCTTCACTAACATATACTATTTATTTAGTATTTACATTAGATATGACCATTGCTCAGAAGCTTGTAAGCACATTTATGAAAAAGTACCAGAAAAGTGTAAATGTTTCCATCTATCTCTGCAAGAAAAAACTAATAAAGAAATAACACTAGATTTTATGTGATTATAAGTACAGTTGTTTCATTTAATATATTTCTGTCCTATTGGGAAGGCAAAGTTAATGGTGAGTTCAAAGGGAAAAATATCAGAAGCCAGTAGCATGTTAGGGGGAGGGTTTGACTAAAAATGTCAAATCAAGAGGACAGATAAAAACATACATTTTAATGCCTGTGGAAGAATGGCTGAAATGAACCTTTGGGTATATCTTGAAATCTTGTTTATTTTACTCTCTTTTGACAGTCTAAAAATTCCATGGCTTTCATAGATAACTCATTGAGCTCTTACTATCCCACTGATATTCATCTACTGTTTAATCCTTTTTTTCTTCTTATATTTTGCCCTTACTTCCTGTTCTGTTATCTATCATAAGGAAATGACCACAGAAAATATGTCTTAAGAACACCATAAATCCCCATGTCTGAGGAGCAGGTAACACGATTTGCAGAAGAACCTCTTAGGGTTGTCGGATTTAGCAAATAAAAATACAGGACATCCAGTTAAATTTAAATTTCAGATTAAAAAAATGACATTTAGGACATACTTACACTAAAATTTATCTGAAATTCAACCTTAACTGAGAAATCTACTTTTTTGTTGTTTTTTGTTAATCTGACAACCTTCATTCATGCTCTTGGTGAGAAAGTAAATGACTGTGCAATCAACTAAAACATCTAAATACGAAAATCCATCTAGATTGGAACCACGTACATGAAAATTCCTGCCCTTGAAACCCAGTAAATAAAACATGTAAAGTCATTTGGGTGAATCATGAATTTACCAAACAATCTGAAAACATTTGAGTGCTGAGTGATGGTTAATAGATTAAGCACACACCTGCCTACCACTGATGTAGGAAGAAATGAACTTGACAGGAAGTAACTCTGGCATGGCAATAATTTTCTTATATGGTAATGAGATGTTCGCTTTAATGAGATGTTATTTCTTTCCTGGCTGGAAAATGAAAGGAAGGTGAGCTGTGAGTCCTGGGTTCATTTCATGTGTAGGATCCTTATTCCATCACACTGTGTAGTGCATGAGCCTTAGGGGGTATTCTATCAGGAACAGTAGGAGGCATCAAGAGCCCCTCTGTTCACTTTTACTTGGGAGATTGGGTTTATCCTTTGCATTGCTGATTTTGTATTTAAGCAAAGTGAGAGTAAGGTTTAACTGCAAGGATCATTAACAAAGATTCTTCCACCTTTGTAATTTAGCAAAGGTGGAAGATTTTAAATCAACAGGCAAGTTAAACAACTCGCATTACAAGGTAGCATGAGATGAGGGATTTTTCGTGATTTGTGAAAGTGCAAAATAATCTATTGTGCATTCTTCCAGTAAATTCTTCCAGCAAGCACAAAACACCAAGAAACTATGATAAAGTTCTATTCTAAAGAACTTAATAAGGTAAGGGTGCTTGCTTCAATCAGCAATGGGCTGAGGGCCCAAGAAACACCAGGGTCTGTATTGAGTTGCATAGGAAAAGAAGCTTTTCTTCTTCAGCTTTACTCAGAAAGGAAAGTAATTTTGCTGTTTCTTCTGATTGCTTCACCAAATTCGAATGGTGAAGTGAGAGACATTGTAAACAAGTTGATGATAATACCTGTGAGTGGCTCATCTGTGATAGCAGGTAGGAAGAGATTAGCTGGCAAAAGTAAGAATATTCACAACGTCAAATTATCAACCAGATGGTCTACTGGGCCAGATAGAGGATGAAGAGGACAGTGGCTCAATTGATGGTATATAGGTTTTATTACAATATTCAAGAAAAGAGAACTCAGTTAAAAAAAAACAACAACACATTATGCTATGATACTTTTGTAATTTTGAGAAATAGCTTTAGTTAACCAAATGTTCCTAAATACCTGAATAAATGTTTATCTGTTAGTTTAAATTAAATCATTTTCATTCCCAACTTTTTAAACTATGATTTTGAGTAATCTATAATGTTCTGTCCTTATACTATTATGTTAATCAAACAGTGAATATAGTCTAAACCAAACTTGTCCAACCAGCGATCCACAGGCTGTAATGTGGCCCAGGACAGCTTTGAATGCGGCCCAACACAAATTTGTAAGCTTTCTTAAAACATTATGATTTTTTTTTGTTTTTTTTGTTTTAGCTCATCATCTATCCTTAGTGTTAGTGTATTTTACGTGTGGCACAAGACAATTCTTCTTTTCTAATATGGCCCATGGAAGCCAAAAGATTGGACATCCCTGGTCTAAACTCTTTGCTAAATAAACTAATCATCATTTTAAGCAGTTGCCCTTCTAAAAGAAATGACTTCTTTAGTAGGTTTCATAAAATCAGTGCAACTCTGAATTTTTTGCAGGCTTTTGACTCATTCTATAAGCTTTTTGTTGTTCAATGTTTAAACAAATTCTCTTCCTTCCTTTTCTTTTTCTTCTTACTCATTACACTCTCATATTCTTTGCACAGGAGCCTGTAGAGTTGGGATAGAAGAAGAAAAAGGCCACCTCTTCAAAGCTGACTACTATGTGACATCATATTTCACTGACATCACCCATAATGGAAATAAATTCCAAGTGTCACTTAGAAGGCCCTCTCTTTGCTACTACCTAGCTCTTTGTTTCAGTCATGTGATCCTAGCCTCAGCTGCTTTCCGTAAGGGTGCTTCAAACCCAGCAGAGAAGTTGTGTCAGAGGGGTTCAAACCAGAGCGACCCCATCTTGAGTGAGGGCTAGAAAAATGAGGCTAGGACTTGGTGGGCTGCATTCCCAGAAAGCTAGGTATTCTTAGCCTCTAGGTGTTTACAGTTAAGGGAACAGATTGATAATGTTTACTAAGTAGACTCAGACTTGGGAGTGTCCTAATATCCTGATATCTTAAGAACAAAAGCATTCCTAATTTTGCTTTAAAGATAATATTGATTCATGAAAAATATAGTAATTAAGAAAATTAATCCTTTATCACAAACCCTTGTAGCAGAGCACATCTCCCCATGATCTTTTTTTAATCCTATTTATACAAGCATTGTACCTAAGGTGGACGCGTTCCTCCTCTTACTTTCGGAAGCCCTACCCTGTCTGTGAGTAGCTATTCTTTCACCACTTTACTTTCTTTTGCTTTGCACTGTGGACTCACCCTGAATTCTTTCTTGTGTGAGATCCAAGAACCCTCTCTTGGAGTCTGGACAGAGACCCCTTTCCTGTAACAGTTGTATACGCTTGTGTTTGTTTAATTTGTTCTATTATTTGTCCCACGGTTTAACTTAATGTCATTTATGTCATACTTATCATTATTATTATTTACTAGTGTAAGACATGAAGACCAGGGGAAGTGCAAGGCAGGAGACCATTATGTAAAGAGATATGAGAAGAGGAAGAGGACTTAAATAGATCTACTTAAAGTAACTATGTGCCAGTTACTTTACAATCTTTATCTTACTGAATCTCTACAACAATCTTGCCATGTTACCCTCATTTTACAGTTAAAGAAACCAAGTTGCAGAGAGATTAACTACTTTGTCAAAGTTTCTTAGCAAGCGAGGATTAGAAGTCAATACATCTATGCTATGTTTCCTCCCACTGGGGTCTTTTCCAGCAAATCACAGATGGTAACTACAATGCATAATATTTTTAATTTTTAAAAAAGTGCACATGCATGTTGGGGGAATGCTCCTTTCAAAGCCATATTGAATGTAATTGTTTGTTGGAAGGCATGACTTTTAGGTCATTCAAACAATTACCCCTGAGTAAGCAAAAAGTGCCTTGAACATTTATCACTTCATACATTCTGAGAATAGTCATGCATTTTTCTAAAATAAAAAAAAGGATATATATTTCTACAATACTAGAGTCATTTCTGCCTAAACCCATTTGGCAAGAAATTAGCATATCTGCCGCCAAAACAAGAGGAATCTGGCAATGATTTTACAAGGTAAAATCCCACAAGGTGTTTCCATGGGGCACTACCAATGTGAAAAATGCTGCTGGTGGCTTGCCAATGTGAGAAGCACAAGTTGGCCAAATGTACTTCACTTGTCCAAGTGTCTGCTTAAGCCAAGAACCCTGGGAGCACTCCTGGCTAATAAATATTTTTGTTGGAGAAATAATAATTGTGGGGTTCCCAAACTATGTATGAATTCTTTATGCCAGAATTGTTTGTGACCTTGAACTAAAGGACTGAGTTACTTTATATGCGGTGGATCACAACATTTCTGCAGTTTGATGATTTGCAGTTTGAGAACTTGATTAAGAAATGAACACTTTCCCCAGAAAAAAGTGCACATAGCAGAAATGCATGCCATTTATTATGGACTCCCAGGATAAAAACCTCTGCTCTGGTGTTTGTACCATTTCCCCAGCTTTGGTGGGAATCCAGAACTTGGAGAGATGATTCACTGGGAACACATTATTTCAAAGTATAAAAGAAGTTTATAAATCTGTTGCCAACATTCCTTTTACCATCAGGGTCACCCACTTCCTAGGACAGGGCTCTTTCCAGCTCCTTCAGTTTCTTCTGGCATTTGTGCCAAAGGACCTACTGCATCTGCTGGAGACATTTCCAGGGGATTTCTTCACTGTCATCTTGGCTGCCACATATTACTCAAACAACTACCCAAAACTGGCCTCATCTGCAACTTTGTGGCTTGAGGAATACTTGACAGGAATGGTTCTAGGTTAAGGTACACTTTCCTAGACAGTACCTGTCTTTCCTAAAAGGTGGTTAGATAGCCTCATTCCATTTATAATAACTCCAGTTAGCATTTAGTGAGCACCTACTATGGGCCAGATGCTTTGTAACCATTCTCTGTAACCTTCCACCACATTCTACAAGGTAGTTTTAACAAAGGAAACTGAAGTTTCAAAAGTCTAGAACACTTGCTCAAGGTTTATGGCTGATGCAGTCCTTCTCTGAAAAGTATTCCTTGACCAGTACCACACTGTGGTTAAGTGGCTTTTCTGCATTCACACCACCTGGTCTATGCATTTATCCGTACTTATTAGACCATATTATAATCCCCGTTCAACCCAATGTTTTTCTCAAACTTGATTATAAAACACTTTGTGGAGACTGAATAGGTATTCCAGCGCCTGCTCAGTAAATGAATGGACATAAATTTGGAGTCTGAATCCTGGACCAGCTACTAACAGGTGGCATAATTTTAAGTAGGAAGATTATTTCTCTGGGTCTCAGTTTGCACTTCTATCTAAAGAAGGGGGCCAGGCACAGTGGCTCATGCCTGTAATCCTAACACTTTGAGAGGCAGAGGTGGGTGGATTGCCTGAGGTCGGTAGTTCGAGACCAGCCTGGCCAACATGGTGTAACCCCATCTCTACTAAAAATACAAAAATTAGCTGGGCATGGTGATGCATTCTTGTAATCCCAGCTGCTCAGGAGGCTGAGGCAGGAGATTTGCTTGAACCCAGGAGGCAGAGGTTGCAGTGAGCTGAGATAGCGCCACTGTAGTCCAGCCTGGGTGACAGAGTGAGCCTCTGTCTCAAAAAAAAAGGTGGGAGTGGGAGAGGTGTGCAGGGTATAACTAGTAAAACACAGGCTCTGATACAAAGCAGACCCCAGTACCTGAGAATAAATGACAAAAGCCGTGACCTCTATGCAAAGACTGATGCCTCTAAATTGTTCATACCCGCTTCCTTCACCCCAATGGCTAAATTGACTTATGTCCTCCTGATAAAGAGAGGGGCGGCTATTCCATTTACTAATAATTACAAAGAGGTTTTCCATGACCCTCTCTGGCTGGGAGGTACTCAGGAAGCTTTCCATGTTACCTGTACTTGTGTGCTATTGTGATTAGTATTCATACAAGATGGCCAGAACTTGGTTTTGAATGCCTCTTGGCTCTAAACATTGATCATCATTTGGCATTTGGCAAAATGGTATAGTGGAATACACTAGTTTGAAAGTCAAAAGTTCTTCCCTAAGGTTAACTTTTAAGATGGTGTTTTAGTTATCAAAAACAGAGGAAACAACCAAGAACACGATAAGGCTTTTAAAACTGTTGAAATTTGATCAAGTGCCTAGTATAAGCCTACTTTTCCCTCCGTAACAACAAAAGTACCAAGTGAAGTTTATGAAAAATTTATTTTACATGCTTGCCATTAAGACTAAAGAATAGTACTTAGCCTAATTCCTTGGACAATTTGCAAGACTTACCACATTGAGGAAAAAAAAAAACACATGGATCTAAAAGAATTAAAAGTTATTATTATTGCATCACTGGAAGATAGCATTTTTTTTTTCTTCTTAGCACTTAAAAAGTTTCCCTTTGTCCTTTAGAAAGTTTCTGATTGAATAACAAAACAGATGAGGCAATGTAAATCAAAGGCTATTTAAGATAATGATATCCTTTTCCTTTAGAGGAATCATCTGAATAGTGTGAAGGAAAAGGGACTTTAAAAAAACATTTTCCTCATAAAGTACACTAAAATAGACATCAGAATAAAATATGGGCAAGCTTTAGAACTATACCCATCCAAGCACTGGGATCCTGCCAAAGATACTGCACAAAAAATAAAGGAGATTTTTAAAATTACAACAAGTAGAAAAAAATACCTTCGACATTCTTCAAAGTAAATCACCACCTGAAGCACAATATAGATTTTTACTATTTAAGGCAGGGACAGCAAACAATAGTTGTTCAGCCTGAAGCTGACTTTGCATTAAGCAGCAATTAGTAAAAAAATAATATATACTGTAAAATTACCTGGATTTTCAAGTCTCAGCAAATGTTCTATGGAAATGTAAAACTTGTTCACAATAGAAATAAGTTGCACCATAGTCATACAATCTTTTGAAACTTGGACATTCACTGTTTAGAGCAGATTCACCCTTTAAACAAGTTTCACAAAAGTAGAGTCATGATATTCCTGCAATCTATTCTGAACTGGTTTCTAATGTATATTTACCAAAAAGCATTTCTAGGTATGCTAGTATTAAAAAAAAATTTTAAGTAAAAATGTAGATATATTTTTCTAAATTTCTTTTGGAAAACGTTGTGACTAAATCAGTTGATTCAATATTTCTAAACACCAATATGATATTCAGGAAATTTAAAATAGCAATTAATTTGTAACAAAGTGATCACTTCATGATTCACACAAATTAGCACCTTTATGTCATTAGGTAGAATTAGGTGCTTTATGCCCCATAACAACATTGGCTCAGCAAACATTTCTTGGACACTTTCTATGTGCCAGGCTCCCCTTGTAATTGAAAAACTTACAGTCTATAGATGAGATAGAAACTCTGGATGGAGCAGAGATGAATAACTACTGCCTTAATTGCATAAAGTCAGAATGGAAAAATAGTAGAGCAGAGGCACAAAGATGGAAATTTGAAAAGGCTTAAAGGATATAAAAAAAGGGAGCTCAGAAAAGCACATATTGCCACATCACACCTGGGGATTTTCTGGAGACGATACTTCTAGCTGGAATGATTCAAGGTACATATCTATTAAGCCACATATAGTTTGAACCTTGATGACCACGCTGATTGCCTTCTCTACTTGCCCCATTCAAATTCTAACCATTAACTGCTCAGTATCACCTAGGATAACCTCCAATAAAATCCTGGTAGGTTTCTATTTTTGGAAAACACATCTTTTCCTCATCCATTGAAACCTAAGATGTTCCATGAGGATTTTCCGTAACTATGAGTCTAAGCTGAACTTGCCTCATCAGCACCACGGAATCAACTTGTGTGGGTTGAAAAATGTTAATGTTAGCTATCATCTATAATATTCCTATTATGTGCCAGGTATGTATCATGTCATTCCCCTTTCATAAAAATCCCTTGATATAGAGACTAATATTACCACTTTGCCAATGAAGAAGATGAGGCTTACAGGTTTCAAGTACCATGTCAAGGCCACATGGCTTGTAAATGTCAGAGTACATTGTGTAAACAACTCCGGGGTTGGGACTTGAACTTAAATTCTTAACCATTCCCTTATTCAGCCTCTTCACATTCCATGATACAGCCTGAAATCACACATAATATACAACACAATAAAAGCTTTTCCTATCAAGAAAACAGTATACAACATTTTTCTGGTTTTTTTTCTTTGTTCATAAATTGACCTAAATTTATAAGGTTTTATTGTATTAAATAAAGTTACCCAGGTTTGCTAAAGTAAGAATCCTCAGGCCTTTTAATATGCTAGTGTGCAAAAGAGGACCAGAATGAGAAGCTGTTCTCCAAATATGTTGGACTAGATCTCATTCTTACAGAGTCTTTTGATACTAGGTTCATGGAACCAACACTCCTTTAGATCAAGTTCTTCACAGTATATGAGAACACCTACTAAAATGGTATTAGCTGCTTTGTGGATCTTAACATATTATATTAGTGAGATTTCAAAGAAATGGTGGTTGACGGTTCAGTTGTCTTACTTTCCTTATTTATGATTGGGGAGAGTGTAAGACACGAGCATGAACACACGTGGCTAAATGCATTTCTCAATGAATATGTGGATTCATAAGCTTGCATGGAGATAAAGAATTGAGCAAGCAAAAATTCTTCCCATCTAGCATTGTGGTGAAAGGTGGTGAATTTAATGCCAGGATTTGAAAATGAGACGGACCACAAGTCCCAAAATTGGCAAGAAGTATATGGCACCAATGATTAGTCAAAGGCAACCAAAAAATTGGTCTCTGTGTTTTCTTTTGTATACCTGTTAGAGATTCCTCATTTTCCCATTTGATATAAAGTAAGTTCAAATTTCTGTTGATAGTTTCATATTATAGATTCTCATTGTACTAACAAAAGAAATTTTTCATTTATTTGGAATTCAAATGATTTTCAACATTCTGAACAGAAGACAAACTAACAATAAATTTTGCTTATTTTTTATGTTCCTATACTATATGTATGTATCTGTCAGGAGTTCAGTACACAGGAGAAATACGGAGGAAGGTTTCTCTCTTTCTCTGTCCAGGAAAGTCAAAGTGATTTAGAATTGAATGTAAAGCAAAGTTCAAAATTGATTTTTGAATTGCTCTCAAAGGACAATTATTAACTATGTTAAAAATAATACATATTAACATTTAAAAAGAGACAATAAAATTATAAAAAGCATATAAAATTATATATAAAAAGTATATAATAGTAAGAGTGTATTTGGTGTTGGAGAACAGTTGGGAATAGTTTTGTCTTTTGCAGTAAGTGAATATAATGATTAGACTAATAATTATTATGTCATGAAAAAAAACCTAAACTGACTTTCACTTTGCTCTACAAGGCAGTATGATGTGTACTATATTTTTGTTTCATGACAGCTATTAGCATTTTTGAGAACTGGCCTTTGTAGTCATAAACTTTAGCTACTTGGAAAATCAGTTTATATCATACAGATTATTTTCCAACTCTACTAGACAAGGTATTACGATAGCATTACTATAGGTCTAATGAGATCTTTAAAATCATTTTACAATTTTATTGTTCTTATAATTTTTAATAAAATTGATAATTGATGAATTTTATGTAAATTCTAGAATAGGCAATAAAAAGACAATTGTTTTGATTGCTTCTTTTAAAATATTATATTAAAATAGAGAAATGTGATTGTTTTGAATACTCAGTTATTTTGAGCATTTTTCTTCTACATGTTTCAGTAATTTAGTTTTTTTTTTTTTTCTATTTCATAGGCTCCAGAATTTCAGGAGAACAAATATAGCAATAATAAAACTTAAAACCTACACATGTGATTTTGAGATGACAACAGTTATTTGTAGATTTTAGACTGTGTTCCACACTGCCAGACTGAGTAGAACATGTTTGCCCTGAAATCTTTTCCAAGCCTACAATATGGTCTCTAGTTTCAAGTGATGACAAAGACAGACTGGTAATCAAAGAGCAGGAAATTCATTTTTGAAAAATCCTCAAAGATTCCTTTGAAGTCTGATATAACACTATCTCTTTAAGTAGACTAAGTGCATATCCCTAAAGATTTGTTTTTAGATTACTCTATTTATTCTTTTACTTCTCAAATTTGATTTGAATTGTATTTACAAAAATGCATTTTTTCTATATACATTTAGATATTCAGACCACAGACTTACTGTGTATATGCTGCTGAGATTTGTATGGAAGTAGTATGGCTCGAGCTATTGCAAAAGACTTCAAAGTTTTGAGTGAATCTGCATAGAGACATAAATTATCCAGGATATTCAAAGCCATAAATTAGCTGCAGGACATATATAGCTCTCTCGTGGCTCACAGAATCACAACAATTCTCTTTATTTCACATTTGTCTATTATCACGTTTTCTCCAAGAATCTTCATGGGCTTTCCTTCTTTGCCCACACTTTTATTTCCATATTCAGAACATGCTCTGTGGTAGCAGTTGCATTTACAAAGTTAAAAGTACTGGACTACCTAAATGAATGTTAAACTTGGTTCTTTTCTCCCTCTCTGCCTACAACACACACAGGGATTAGTAGACACAAACTACAGGCGCTACTGAATTAAATGTAAAATTAAACATTTTAAGAAAAAACTGTTGAATTAAATATGATTTACCACTGAAAATATTTTCTTTGGCTGCTTGAAATATATATATATATGTGTGTGTGTGTATATACATAATATATGCAATAATATGTATAACATACATATATTGTTACACATATATGTGTGTATATATATATTTATTGTTTTATACATATATAAAACAATTATATATATATTTATTGTTTTATACATGTATAAAACAATTATATATATATATGTGTATGTATAAAAGCAAAGCCTGTAAATATTGTTTGGACCAGAGGACAGCATATTCTGACCAACATAAAAAGAAAACAGCTAATTTAAAAAATAACCCTTTTACCTAAAGTCATTATTGAAAGTTTCAAAAAAGAAACACTTTAGAAGAAAATGTCAGTTTTTGAACTTTTTAAAAGCTCATACAAAACATGAATTCCTTTTCCTAAATTAATCTCAGGATCCTGGATAAATGTCATAATGTCCCCATAGAGTGACAAAGGGTGAGAATCTGGCCCTGAATAACCACTAAGTGAATTTCATAAATATTTGAAATAATTGTCCTTCACTGTTTTAAATAGCTATCCTCCTGTTTTGGTTCCTCCTCAAGCCCCCCTCTATTTTACAATAAAACATATTGTTGCCAAAATACCTCATCTTAATCATTATAATAAAATTAACTCCCTCTTTTCAGGGCAAAGAAAGTAATTAAGTTTAACTAAATATGTACCAGCTCTTTGTATGTAAGCTTCATAAAACTCATTTTTAAATATCTTATGCAAATATAAAAACATAAAGCAGTCATTTCATGGCTAAAAGCTATTTTTGCCTCTTCATCTTTTCCAACATATTTTCATACACATACAACCTGTAATACAGACAGATGCACAGTTGATGCAAATGAAAATAACATTTTTTAATCAACATTGTAACTGCTGAATTGATATACTTAAGTGCTTTAATGATAGGAATAAACAGTTTGATTGTACTGTTTTAATTAAGTTTGTTTGAAAATATGTTTTAGAAATAAAAAAATATGAACAATAAAAGGGAGTACACATTTATTTGGTGCAGGACAGACTTTCCTATGATGTAATCACACATTTTACAAAAGTGTGATATTTCGTGCATGGAAAGAAGACTTTTGTCCTGTCTGTGACATTTATAAGGATCACTTTACAATGCAGACTTAACTGAAAGGAAAAGTCATAGGAAGTTGAACATGTTAAATTCAAATAGCATTATCCAAAAAGTCCCAAAGAAAATTTATAACAATTAGAAAAATCAAAGAAGGGTTTAAAGGATCTAGCCCCAATAGAAGAAATTATTGCCCTGAGAAGATATTTGGCAATAAAATATAGAACAAAAACTCTCAAAACCAAAACGCTTCAAATGGAATGAAAATATACTTATTAAAATTGTCCTTATGCGATTGTGTGAGATATGAACAAAAGAACTCCATTATTTAATACCAGATACAGCACAAGAATCTTAGGCTAGGAACTCGGATCTTATTTTAATACATTTCTTTAAAAAATGTGAAAATCCTCTAAAAGTTGTAAGCCTCAATATTTTTCTAGATGTTTCACCTCAGAGATCTCTCTTCAATAAAGAACTTATCCCCGAAATGGAATTATTTAGAAGCCTAAGCCCAGTTTTTTCTCACATGAAATTATTCTATTGGAACAAAACACCCATGTTTCAAGTAGAGAAATACGAAGAAGAAAATTGAAAAATAAACCAGTTAAGGGAATCCTGAAAACCAGGAACACCCTGCCAATTGCCACTATGAATTAAAATAGCCAATGCCCACCAGTGTCTTTAATACAAATAAAATCAGGCACATCATGAAATGTCACCATACCTGCGTGGCGTGCACTATATAAGGACTACGGCACACACGCTGTAAAATCTTCACTCTCAGAAATAAAGCACACTTCATTTACCTGCTGCAAAACACTGCTGCAGAGAACCCCAGTACGTTTTTTTCAGGCAACTGATCCAGCTTTCCACCAGCCCTGTGACCTTTGAACTCCCTTCTGCCCCCTCCTCTCGCTTCTGCAGTCAAAGCCTCCGAGCTGGTCTCATTTGCATAAGGCTCAGGCAGTCCTCCAGCAGCTGAAACGGAATGCTGGGTAAGGAATTGTGGAACTGCGGTTCTGCCAGGCTACCTGAATCACGGGAGAGCAGGAATACGCGATGGGGAGTGGGCACGGGTTTTACTGGGCTGTCAGCATCACATTTCCCCGTGTCTATTAATGGATAAACGATTTTAACGCTTTGTTTTAGAGTCCCATTCTCACTGCTTACTCCCTCCCCACCAAGAGAAGCTGTCAGCAGCGACTATGGTAACCAAGGAAACCCAAATAGTCAAATGCTTCATTTAAATACGTGTGGAAGGCCAATTTTAAATTTTCATTAACTTCTCTTGTTTTTGAAACACAGCTTTTTAAAAAAATTCAAATACATATTGCACGTATAATCAGGCACATGGGGTATTTCTTTTTGTTGCTGTGGTTTAAACAGCATCTTACAGGCATAAGTTTATATTAGTCACTACACAAATACATGAGGTCACTATAGTAATTCTGTAAAATGTTAAATGTGCCCAAGTGTCTTAGAGACTATCATCCTAAGTGGTGTCCAAAAATTAATTGTAAAGAATTTAGGTCCCAGGATGCCTTTAAAACAATACAGCAGTAAAAATGTAGAGCAAAGTTAAACTATGTATTTAAATCTAAAGATTCATATAGCAGCAATGCTTGTCTGTCTTTGGCAAAGATATTCAGTGTTGTGCTATTATTTGCTAGTTATTTCTTCCCTTATTTTGCTACACACAACAATCTCTCTATTTGAAACATAAACCTCTCTATTGCTCATAAATGCAAGAAGTGGTTATTTTCTACATAGAAAAGGTCACGTGTGTATATATTTTATAAATATACATAAAGACACATAATCTTTCTAAATGGTAAACCAATGAAAATATGCATCATCAAATAATCTCTTAAAAATTAAGCAAATTTGTTTTTCTCTAAATATCAATGAATAAATTTATAAAATAAAAGGTTTTGTGCAATAATCTTTTCCATTTGTCAAAAGAAATATAACATGAAAAATTAAAAGCACACAACAAATAAATACAGATATGTATTACTAAAGTATAAAATACATTGTTCTAATAGTGTTATTTACATTTCAAAATTTCCTTGTTTTTAAATTTTTTAATTCAAATAATTAAATATTCCAAACCTTCCTTTTGCAGTATACCAACACACATCAACAAATTTTGAATGATATATTATCTAATTTATAAGACATGTAAACTATTGCAATACAGATTGTTTTAACACTGGAAAAATAATTCTGAAGCTTTTTAAGTGAGCTATTTGTTAGTAGTATTCTCTTTTATATTATTTCTGCATACATAGAAGATTAAAAATTATTGGACGAATTTATTTCTTACCCATAAATTTTTAAAATAGACTAAATAACTTTTCAGTTTAATATAATGGTATCAACATTTCTCTGTCACATCTGACTACATCGACAATTTAATTGCATTGGGTCAATTCAAGTGCATCCTTAATATTATACACTACGAATATCTTGCAAAGTTTTTGTTTAAGGCAAAACACACCAGCCCATTCTAATTTAAATACAGTCAAACACAAGTAAGTGTTGGAGTAATTTATAAAATCACCAACCTGTTCAAATAGCTGTAGTCTTAGTCCTTGCACTCTTTATTCATTAGGATCCAAAATAAATGATCACTTTATAATATGTGTCAGCATCACCGAAGACACAGTTCTTCCTGGTTCAGAGGAATCTTCTTAAATTTCCCAGCCCTGTGTTTTATTGCTTGTACCATATGCTTTATTGTTCAGCAACAAGAGCTTCACTCTGCACAAAGACTCATTACCTACTGCTTGCTGCACGGCATCAGCCTCACTGAGGCTGCCTATATGTGATCACATGGAGTTTTGTCTGAGAGAGCCAGGCGTGCCACTGACTTCACTGTGTCTATGGATATTTTTATCATCTGAGGTCTACTAGGAGGAAGGAATAACAGATAAGGAAGCTGCTCTAAGTCATTAATGCAGCACAACTTATGGAAATCCCTTCACAAGATTTTTTTTTATTATAAAAAATGTTTGAGCAAGCTCCCGAAGAAGTTAACTAGATTTTATTTTAATAAGAGGCTGAATAATAATTTAAGGAAGGAGAACTTGCAAAAAGCCATTTCCTATCTCATATTTTTCTGAAAGTACTTTTGTACGAATGTTATTAAAGAGCCTTGTGCTACTGAATGATTTGGCAATATGTTTTAACCATTAGATGGCTGGCATTTCCTTTTCTTGGTGTTTTGTTTTTTGTAAAAAGATAATTGCTGTTTCCTTCAAAATATCCTCAATTAAAGTCTCAATCACTAAAAGATACTATATGTGAATAAAAATAGATGTACTAATTACCTTTGATAAAGTAGATGAGAGGGTGAATCTTTTTTATTGATGTATATAAATGAAGTAGATGATTAATTTATCTTTTCAAAAGATGACACATTCCTAGAACAGCTGACTTAAAGGAACAATGCAGATTTCAATGTAAGTTCTAAAGGACATATGGTTTTTATTAATTTTTAAAATTGTAGTAACTTATTTTAGACAGTTTACCTCAATAAAGCATACGATTTACCTTATCTGATTTCAATGTTAACAAGTAGTTTCAGGGAAAACTATTCAACATTTACAGGAATTTTCCACTGCACAAATATTACATTAATATATATACAAATATGTGTGTGTATATGTGTGTAGTCAGATTGTCTTTCTAAAAATATTTTTTAAATATATAAAATTATTTCTCAAAAACTGAAAATGGAATTTGGATTTCCAAATACAGAACTATTTAGTTATTGGAACTTATTTTTAAAAATCGATTTCTTATCTCTTTAATGACTGTCTAAATTAAAATGATGTTTGAAAGCTTGTTACTTTAAAGTCTCAGTGAAAATCTTATGACAAATACATGCGAAGTGCAACAAAGAGCACACACAGAAGGAAAAGTCAGAAGCACTGTAAATACAGATGAGAAAATAAATTTTCTGAATAGTTAGATATACAGTAATTTAATGGCACTTATAAATAATTCAGTAATTAAAAAGTGAATATACATATATATGTATATTTGCTTAAGCCTTCCATTAATAAGAAATTCTTTTGGGGCAAAAAATATTATAACTCAAAATTTTTTGTGTGTCAGCTGAAAGTTTTAAAAATAATTTAAAACCAGAATAGGTAAGTATGGTTAAGTAGCTTAGCTTTTAAATACAATGAGTTAATACCTTTCTTTATAATATTATTTGTAGGGTTAGCATTGATCTAGAATGTTTATGACTTAAATAAATGTTTATGACTTAAATAAATACCTTTTGATGGGTTTTTCTTAACATTGAAAGAAATATTCAGATATGTTTTAGATACCACGATTTTAATGCATTTGTCCCAAAATGTTCATGTTCATTTTTAGCACAGCATTAGAGCTATGCTAAAGCTGCAAAACTTTGGGGCATTAAAAGAAAAGAGCTTATAGTATACTTTGGGTTCTTAAGATATGTACATCCTAGTTAATGTATTTGATCATGTCACCCATGCTAATGTACAAGGAAGTAAACAAAAGGCAGCCATTTTTTTTCTTACTGCATCACTTCAAAAACAATGAAATAAAAAGGTTGCCCAATGGAAGGAAAGAATCAGCAGAAAACTAAGTTACGTGCAAGTTTTTAGAAAGTGAGAGTGAGAGAACAAGAGTTGGGAAATTGGAAAAAAAAATCCACATATATGTGAAATTTGTGTGTATATATGCAAAGGAATAATTTAACAATATGAAAGAACTATAAGTAAATACAAGGAATATGAAAATAGCTAGCAATTAAAACAAATTACCAGTAAAATTGTGAGTCTACAATGTGAAGTCTATAGTGTATGGTATTAAATATAAGAACTGACAATTTATTCATGTTGAAAAAGATATTTAAAGGTGGGTATCAGAACTAGAAAGAGATAGAATGAATCATGGGATGGTAATGATCTCTCCAGGTCAGCTATTGTCATAGATGACCTTGGTGAGTTATTCCAGCATCTTATGCCTTAGTTTTCAAGTCTGCACACCAGGAACAGAAAAGTCTCTGGAAAGTATGTCATGGAAACCTATAGCAATAATTTGTACTTCAGTTCCTTAAATTGGCTTTAACCAAGTATTGTCAACTAATATTTATAAAATGGAAAGATATGATGTAAAATCTAATGATTGCTTAAAAGAATTTTTAAATAAATTATTCTAAACACAGACAAGTATAATAAGTAGATAGGACTTTTGGAAGTAAGAGGTGATTTTTTTTTTCTAATACATGCAGAAAAAAATAGAATTAAATTTAAGAAGTACTATAATTTGAAATCTCATAAAATTGCCTCAGGATAAAAACAAATTACAAAATATGCCCATCCTTCTAATCAAAACTCTGGAATCAGTGAGATTGCAAGAGGATAGCCCCAGAGATTCTCAAATTACACAATGAACAATGGTGGCTCTGCTTATAAAACAATTTTATGGGCCAAGAATTTTTTAAATATGAAATTAACAAAGAAACACAAGATCATAGCTTTAAGAAGCAAATTCCATCCAAGATTAAAAGGATGTTTTAATTTACTTTGGCATATGAAAAGCTGTGAATTGGAAAAAAATTATGTCAGCTCTTACAATTGACTCTTTATTAGCTTGTTTTTTCTCTAAAGACAAATAGGCCTCATAGAATTCTTTTATTTACTCCCCTTTCCTACAAAATAACCAAACCTTATCAGAAGTAATCCAAAATATTTGCTATCCAGTTCTTGCAGTAATTTAGACATGAACTTATGCTAACTGGACGATCTCTTGAACATTCTACTGCATGAAGAAAGATTTACTAACACCATCACCTGTGTTTCCTGGAACCATATTAACTGGTATGTATACCACTTGCTACTATTAGATTCTCCCTTGATGAGGCTGGATTTTCTTGCTATATTTTCTTCTCCTTCACAACACATTCAGAGAAGTCAATACATTGGCTACGTCACCCTCAAAATCCAGGACTAATTCAATTCAATTTAACAAGCATTTATTGAGAAGCTACCATGTACCAAGCTCTGAGACAGTTGCTAGGGATGTAAAAATGAAATATACACTGTTCTCAAGGAGATCATAGTCTCTTTAACTTAAAATTAAAAAAACGTGCTGAGCATGTTATGTGAAAGTGTTAAATGGTACTTTTTCAAAAGTTTGCATATTTTATTGAGTGAATATGTATTTTATGTATATATTTATTTATTTTCAATGTGTCTGCTAAAATCAGAAAAATTCTTTTTGTAAGTAAAAATAATTTATCAAATGTCAAATTGTAATTTATACTGTTCCTTTTGGATATTATAATTTAGAAGAGACAAAACTTAATAATAAGATATTTTAAATAAAATAAAAATAATGGCTACAAATTCTTTGCAATTCTTTCCAGCAAGAGGTGGAGTCTAATTTCCTCCATCTTTATTCTTAGTTGGTCTGAGTGATTTGCTTAACCAGTAGAGGCTGCAGCAGTGATGCTCTGGAAAGTCCAAGTCTAGGTCCTAAGAAACCCTGTGGCTTCCACTTGAGCCTCTTGAAACACTCTGTCCAAGAACTCTGAGCTGCCATGTAAGAGGGTTCACTACCCTGAGGCTGTCATGCTGGAGAAATCACATATAGGCATTCTGGGAGAAAAGGGAGTTCCTAGTAGTAAGTGGTACTTTGGGAAAAGCCCAGAAACGAAGGCAAGAGCTTTACTAACTATAATAAGAGGGACTTTGAAGAGACTTGGGTGACAGGAGATTTAGGCGTGTATTGGGACTTTGAAGGGGGATGTCTGGTGCTCTCTTAGATCCTTCTGAGGCTGAGGGTGAGAAGATGTTTGCAATATGCAGGACATTGTAAAGTCACCAGGGGATAAGATAAGAGGTATGGGCAAAGTAATGAGTAAAGAAGACAATTTTGGCAGTTGAGGAGAGGCTAGCCTGGTGGAGCACTGGGGCAGCAGCTGGGATCTGATGAAGAATCAGGGAGAAACAATGGGGGCATGAAATAAAGGCGGTGACAGAGGAAGGAGAAGAAAGGAATCCATCAGAAAGAATGATGACATATTTAAAATTGTTTAGATAAACCGGTCTCTGATCTTATTGATAGCCTTAAAAGTCAATGGTTCAATGATTAAGCTGCCAATTAGACCCAAAAGAGCATTAATTAAACTAGTTTTGTTACATAGATTCAGTAATTTCACAAGTATTTTTATTTGTATTTGCCTCAGTTGGTTAAACTTTCCAGCACTGTGAAAAATTATTAGTATCAAACATGGTTAATGTTCTGTTTGGGAGGCTGAGAGTAACTGTAGAACAATAGGACCTCCCTTAAATAAAGTACACAGTGGACAGTGTTTATATTTTTTTCTTGTGTCTGATTTCCAATTTAGGAAAAAAAACGTGTGGAAAAGACAAATGTGTTTAGTTATGCAAAGATAAAAAACAGATAATTTTGGATAATGCAAACTAAGACTTAAAACACAAACACACGTACATACACACACACGCCACCATTACCTATTGAAGTAAACAAGCCTACTGGAGTTTTATCCTTTCAATTTTTCATTCTATTTGGATATTAGACTACCAAAGCAGCAGATGTTAGCTTCAGTGGCCAGTGAATGGCCATTCAGAATGTTGCAGGTTAAGTGGTAGGGATAGCTCTATAATTGCTGTTACTGCATCTACAATATGTACATAAATCATTTGAACATGGCTGTAAAGAAGTCTTTATACAAAGTGACACAGAGAAGAAAGTATCCAGATTTTTTCCCCACCCTTAAGTCTCTATCATTACAAAGGCATTAGAAAACAGCATTTATGGAGAGAAAAGAATGAAGCAAACCTTCTCTCAGAGAACACGAAAGATACATTTATTTCTTAGTGACCATAAATGTTGACTGTAATGATTTCTTCTTATGCTGAATTAGATGTCTAACCTGTGACAAAATAAAACATGGAGTAAAATAGCATACGCTGAAGTCAAATATGAACTGAGCAGGTTTAAAAAAAAACAGGACTGATGGTTTTTCCATCAGTCCTATTATTGGTTGCACCATAAGTAAAAGGGTTATGACACTGCCTTTGGGGTCAAGGCATAAGAAAAAGAGTTTTCTATATTTTATTTCACCAATACAAATCCACAAGTACTTGGCTAATAGAATGAGCATACGTTTATTTGTATCACAGAGATATACAGAAACAACTTTGGCATATTAATCTACTGGGTTCATTTATTGATTTATGCATTAATTCATACATTTATCCATTTCACATTCACTGAGTTCTATACTCTTGGAACCAAGTTCGTTATTCTGCTATGTTAGGGAGATGGAGTCTGCAAGCTAAGTGGCTCTCCATCTAGAGGCAGGGACAGATACAAAGAGATGTTACAGCATAATGAAACGAGTTCTATAATTGAAGAATATATAAGAATATACAGCCTGGGCAATGCAGTGAGCCCCTGTCTCCACAAAAAAAATTTAAAAATCAGTTGGATGTGGTGATGTGCAAGATACTATCTAAAAATAGCTAATAGTTATCAAGAATTTACAAAATCCAAAGGGCTCTGCATGTATTAATTACCTTGTATAACCGTCACAACAAGCCTATGAGGTAGCTACTTTTACTATCTCCATTTTACAGATGAAACCATTGAGGCATCAAGTGATAGAGACTGTAATCCAACCCAGGTAGTGTGGTTTTAACCCAGTATGGCTCTACTGTGACATCTTATCTAAGGTAGTCGTGGTGGGCTTTGCAGCAGAGGTGACATGGGAAATAAATCTTCAGGAATGAGTAGGAGTTCTTTTATGGAAAATAAGGGTATTCTAGGCAGAAGGGCTAGAATGTACACAGATATTGAGGCATGACTAATGTATGTGTGAAGGAAACTAAAAATCACTCCGAAAATGCTAAGATTTTTTTTATCTCGATAGGATTGTGCATTTGTAATGCTGGGATGTTTGAAATGCATCTTAGAGTCTGTCTGTAGTCATACAAGGTATTTGACTGGTTTGATTACAACTGAGTTTTATTAAATAACTCAGGAGTCTCTTAAAAGAATGAATTTGACAGAGGGTTTGGAAGATGGGAGATTCACAGATTTTTGTCTATGAACTCAGATAGACAATTCTGTCTGTCACAGTTAACTTTTAAAAGCACAGAATTTCCCTCAGTGGCCCGATTAAAGGTTAAGAAAGAACAAAGAGTGCTTACTTTGTTTACAATAAAACTTCAATTGAATTTATCTTGAATACCATCAATTGAACTTAATTGTAATGCTCATGTAAGAAAATTATATAAAAGTATTCTGTGCAGATTAAAATCATGCTCCTGATCAGGAAACCCACCTCCATACTTTCTATTAATCATACAACTCGAATAAATACAAGAAATAAATTAAATTTCTCCTTTAGGCAAATGTTTTAATGAGCTTAATTCCATGGCTTGCTATTAATGCTAGTGGCTGGCTTCTTTGATATGAGGCATGCATTTTCTTTCTTGTTCATATAGTCAGCTTCCTATTTAGTATTCATTATTCATGTCTATTTTTATCAAAGAGCACTATTACACGAAACCATGATCCAAACATATTTGGCTCTGTTTTTTATTTATGGAAGGAAGGGAATTATACAGCCTTCTTACACTGGGGTATGACTGTTATATACACATGTTGTTACAGTACGCATGTGTTCCTTCATATTAGAAGGTAGTGGCATTTAATTCTCATGGTCTTACTAAAGGACAGATATTCTTTTCACACCTTTATTAGTTTAGAACATCAACATTTCATTCAAGAAAAGCACTTAGCCTTGTAAACAAACTAGTTAAAACAAGTTATTTTGATAACAATCTCAATAAACTCTACTTAGATATTCTAAGACTTTCTTATGTGAATAGCCAACTATGTGGTATTAAGCACAGAGAGAAGTATAAACACATTTTATTGGAATATTATGGCCCCTGATAACTTTAGCTGACAACCGTGGATACTACAGCAACCGCTACTCTTTGTAGGCCATAGCATGATTTGGATCTTTGCCTCTTTAATTACTGATGATTATCTATGGAACATGCAATTATGATAGCTGCGACAAAACTGGGCGTTATACTGCTACTGTTTCCCAGTCACTCACAGTGAGGTGCTTTAAAGTTGTCGCTATATATTCATTACATCATATTTATACAATATTTATTTGCCCTAGGAAGCCTATGGCTACATCACTCCGATTTACTATATTCTATGGCCACTGTGGAACCAGGTAGCAACAAGAAGAATGCAGCTTTTAAATACAAAAAAATCTTAAGAAACCACATTTATAATAATCAAAGCTTTAAATCACCCAAATATATTTAACAGATATTTATATATAGTACGATATATAAGTATTTACTATATATAGTAGGACATCAGATAGCAATTAAAATCAGTCATTATGATTTTGTAAAAACAATAAGAATGTTTACAAAACAATAATTAGTGAAAAAATTGGCCAGAAATACAAACAAATACGATGACAACTAATAGGAATAGAAAAAGACTAAGGAGAAATATAAAAAATTTAAGGGATTGTGTGCTAGTATAAAACAATATGCACACTGTGATCTCAGTGTTTTAAATATACATGAACATAAAATAATAGGAAAAATATAATCAAAATTATAAAATCTCTTAGAATTACATAATAGGTCATTCTAATTTTCTACTTGGCTTTTTCTATATTTTCCATCTTTCTGTTATTAATACAATGCCAAATTTAATATTAGAATTATTATTGTAATGGAATTAGTTGTTTTAAAATTATTTTAATAAGAAGAAAAGCATTTTTTAAAGGAATACTGTTTAAATAATTGCAACTGCTGGTATATTTAAGCTTTTAGATCTCAAGGAAATTGATCTTTGCTACCACTCTCCACTCATAGGCTGAATTTGAAACTTGATACCATACTAGGATCCCTAAAGACTTGATTGCTTTGATTGATGAACAGATTTCTTTGGAAATTTTCTGTAAGAAATCACACACTATGCTGCTCTTCTAAATTTGCTTCCCAGGTACTGCAAGGGGGTTCACGTAACTGTTTCCATTCTTTCCCTAGGTGGCGATAGACCAAAAGGGGTGATTAGAGGTGGCACATTTAGGTGTCAGGGAGTGACACCACAGAGCCAGCTGCCAAACCCTACATGATGATAAATTAGTTTACTTGTCTGGGGGTAGCGAGGGAGATTTTATTTTCATGAAAAATTACAAGGGTGCTACAGGGATGTGGTACTTGTTTAAGTTGGAGGAAGATCTTCAGAAGCTACAAAAATTTGTAGCTGGCATTATGTAGTTTCACATGAAATTTAACAGCAGAAACATCAGAGAAGGCCTGTGGCACATGTGTCTAATTGGAAAAATATTAGTGTCTTAATACTATGTCTCTGTTATGCTCAGAGGGTGCCTGGAAGACAAAAGTCCAGCAGCTGAACTCGTGCTTTCTTGCTATCCCAGAGAGACCTGGTGCTGAAGTTTTCTGAACCTAAGCATATTGTCACTGAATTTTGTTATGGTTATTAATTGTGATAAAAGAAAAACTTCAGCCAAATTAGATTTAAAGGAGTTTAATTGGGCAATGAACGATTCACGAATTGGGCAGCCCCCAGAATCACAGCAAATTCACAGAGACTCCAGTGCAGCCACATGGTGGGATAAGATTTATAGACAAAAGAAGGGAAATGAGGTACAGAAACAGCTGGGTTGGTTACAGGTTGGCGTTTACCTTATTTGAACACAGTTTGAACACTTAGCAGTCTATTAGTGGTTGAAGTATGGCCACTGGGTTGCCCAACACTCAGTTATTGTTACAGGTGCATACTCCTAAGTTAGATTTTCAATTTTGTCTGACTATTAAGCTAGGTAACAGTCCATCCACTCCTCCACCAGGATTCACATATAGAAGTATGGGGTCCTTCTCAGCCATATTTAGTTTGCTTTAACAATTGTGTACTAAAAGAGAACCAATCATTACATAGTGTTTCCCAGGCAACAATTTGAGAGGTAGCTTTTAATTTGTGTTGCCCAATAAATCTTTGGCTACAAATAGGAGAGTCTGGTATAGAAGCACATTTTCAGTCTATAGCACAGCAGTAATGTTAACATCATCCTCTGACTTCTCACACTGTCTTCTCTCCTTCATCAAGTTAACTCTCCCACCCTCTTGAAGGCTCAGCTTTAAAGGGCCCCTCTTTAGAGCCTCTTCCCATATCCTTTTACATGGAGTGAAAAAACTTGTCCCTTTCACTCTTTCATATCTCTTTATTATTCTACTATAAATTTTATAACACTATGCCTTGTTAATGTGTTTGTATTTCTAGAAAGATATTAATAAACTACAATCTCAAGAACAAAGGCCTTGTCTTATTCATATTTATATCTTTAGAGTCCACCTCAAACCTTTACCATGAGAAATGCTCAACACTATTGAAAAAGTTTTTGTGAAAGTGCTTTTAGAATATAGACATAAAGTGGACACAAGCTTTGAGACAGCTATCTTTAGAATGTGCTGGTAAGATTCAAATTGCTCAGAGGACAGAATTATTGTTTAACACTTACTTCCAGTTTGTGTTTTTCAAGCTTGTCTAAATGAACCAGATGAAAAGCTGGAGATACTGCATACACTTTCTCCCCCAACAACAGGGTTATGAGAATTGGATCAGACAAAATGTTTTGCAATTTGTCCCCAGTTGCAGCTGTTCCACAGCTGGTAACACATTTTCAGCCTTGTTAAAAATTTCTCCTACTGATAAAACTTCTTGGGCCCTTCTCTCAAGCACCAATCATCATTATCATCCCCATTGTCAATGACTTTTCTCCTTTCCCTCTTTTTCTTTCAAATGCAGAAGAGATGTGCTTCAACCTGTCTGCATGTCTGTCCAAGACCAGTTCTGTGATTTTGCACACAGTTATCTAACATAGTCTCTTTGGAGTCACAGGGAGATTTCTTTTAAAATAGGGACACTTGTACATCAGGGGGTGTTCGGGCTTTTCTAATGGCCCTTTGTAAACATTTTTACATTTTGGATCAGCACATCAGCAAATACATAATACTACTTCTGTCAACAAAAGCTTTCTGTCAACTCATGGCCGTGTGTTAAATAAAAATTGAAGTTAGAATAAAATGTTCATGTGTTAATTAATATTACATATAAAAGGAATTTCCATGTATATTCATTCAGAATTAATTTCACTGGACTTTATTCATATTTAACATAAGAAATACTTATTGAGACATTGATTAATAATGAGAATCCCTCCCTGCCCATCCCAGTTAAACCTACAACAAACAGACCAGAAAGAAAAAGGGCTTACAAAATAGAAATTCATTACTGGCTTTTTGCCTATCACAACTGTCTATTCTTTCCATTTAAGAGAAAGAACATACTGTGGGGTAGCAAATATTAAAATTTCAGCTTGTTGTGGAGAATTTCCTAAGACAAAAGAAATTACAATGTGAACTGTATTGCAGCAATTTTGTAAACATTGGCATTAAATTCACTGAAGAGGGAGTAAATGTAATATTTGCAGAGAGAATACAATCCAAATGAGCAGTCCATTTTGGATTCAGTGAATAAATTACCAATGCTAAAATGACTTTTTGTAGAATATCAAGAAACCAGAACAAACAGAAGAATCGTTACTGAATTGAAAAAGTAAGAAATTACTCTTGAAGAAGAGAAAAAAAAATCAAACATTCTCATTTTTTGAGCTCAATTTCATATGGTCTTTTAGGGGGTTCCTGTGTCCTAACCTGAATATATTCAACCTTTGATGGACTCAAATTTTCTCCTGAGAAGTTTTAAACATTTGCTTTCATCGTTAGGTAGACATGAAAGGTAGAAGGACCACTTACCTCAGTTTTACTGACAGCAAATGTAAGGCATAAAGATTTCAAGTGGCCACTTTCCTAGTTTAGACTAATGCTCTTTTTGACTCAAGTATTCTGACTTTTTATTATTTAACTGCAGAAAAATTTAAATTTTATTCAAAGGCAGAATTTGACAAGCAGTAGTCCTTACTAACTAATATAAGGAATTAAAGTATTTCCTTTGGTATGTAAGACGGATAGTATTTAAAGGCATGTTTTCTGGCCCTAAATCCACTATGCAAAAGTGGACAGCTATCACTAAATATAAAAGTAATAGCATTTTTTTGCTTCTCAAATGTAAGCTCCACTGAGCCAAATCAAATCATGAACACTAGTGAAACAAAGAGTTTAAAGCGATTAAAGACATACCACTAAAAGACTAGATCTGCAAGCCAAGTACATAAACGGAAAAAGTCTGGTTTACCATAAGGATCTGCATTTCACATCTGATCAAGCAGTTAACAAAATTATACATAGATATTTTGAGCTTTGCTTTTAGAGAGTACACCTGATTACTGAATTGCTTTGCTTCCTACCTAAAACAGAATGATTTGAATAACTCAAACTGCATTTGGTAGCAAATGCTACAAAACTGCAGTTATGCTTCCTGTGGTTTAGGTGGACACAATCAGAGTAGATAAGATGGCTGTAGGGAATAGAGAGACTCACTCAGTGGGAACCAGATGGCTTAAGGGCAGAGAGAAAAGACATTGTAAAGCTTGGGTTAGCTACAGAGTATCACGACAGAAGAGGGTGCAGGAAAAGAGATAGATGAATAAGGATTGTTCATGATCATTATAAAAGTTGTGGTTGAGGTGATTGCTAGCAAAAGGTAGTAACTACTCAATTCTCTTCCTGCACAGGCTAGTGACATGGGTAATTTTCAAAATGGCTTTACAAAAGTCACTGAGCAATTTCTTCTGCTTCTAGGGATGGCTATATCTATACTATTTACATTGATATTCCCATTCAATAAACATTTTTAGGAAAGAAGTCCATCATTCCACCATATAACAAGGGGAAAATTTCCTGGTAAAATAATAAGAACATTGTGAGCTCCCTAAGGAAAGCAATAGAAACGAATTGTAATCTTTGTCTTTGGATAAGGAGTACAAAATGATCTGTCAGTTTAAGAAAAATTTTTGCTCACATCTGTAATCCCAGCACTTTGGGAGGCTGAGGGGGGTGGATCACAAGGTCAGGAGATCGAGACCATCCTGGCTAACTTGGTGAAACACCGTCTCTACTAAAAATGCAAAAAATTAGTCAGGCGTGGTGGAGGGCACTTGTAATCCCAGCTACTCAGGAGGCTGAGACAGGAGAATGCCATGAACCCAGGAGGCAGAGCTTGCAGTGAGCCGAGATCGTGCCACTGCACTCTAGCCTGGGAGACAGAGCAAGACTCCGTCTCAAAAAAAAAAAAAAAAAAAAAAAAAAAAAAAAAAAAACAAAGAAAAATATTACATTCAGAGTAAATTGGGACAAATAGAATAGGAAGATACTTAAAGTGCACAATACATTTAATATTTGTTTTTATAGATCTCTTAATTGTATTATTTTACATTCTAATGTGTCAAAGCTAAATGGTGACAATGGAGCCTGATTTTCCTCATTAGTACCACTATTAGTTTCATTACACATCCCTTTTCCTTTATTTATTTGTGAATGACTCTGGGACTCCTTCTATAAAGTCTATTAATAAATTATTTTTTGTTCATTTTTTTAAAAATGTCAATTTCCCAGCATTTATCTTGGTCTAGTGTATTTAAAGGTTTATCAGTTAGAAAGCTAAAAATTAAGATAGTAAAAAGCTTGTTCAACTGAAGACCATATCCTATTTCACTTAGCCTTTATCTATGAGGAGTATTATACCATGTAGAACAAGTGATCTTAAAGGGGACACTTTCAGCAGTAGAGATCAACAGTTGAGAGACTGTATTATTTGTATTTCTCACCTTCACACACCAAGCTCTTTTTCTAGTACCAGAGAGATTTATTAACAAAACTGGCAAAGTACCAAAGAGCTAAAATTTTGAATATAATGAAAATAGTCAGAAGAAATAAAAACTCCTATATTCCAATTTCTATATGATTAACAGGCAAACTAATTTGCTTTTTTTCTTCTCTGCATATTTCTGTCTCTCTCTCTCTCTCTCAGTAGTCTCTGACACATCACTTTATTGAAGCCTATGCTGCCCTCTAGTCTATGCTGTACCATAGATGATTTAGATGAGTTTGTAGATTTGGTTAGCTGGGAACTATACCACTGTCATCAGTCACATTAGAGTATCCCTTTCAGCAATCTATGCCTACTGGAAGATTAATAATGAGAATAATCATGGCAAGATGAATGTCATTATAGGTCGTCATGTGTACAGCTCCCTTTAGAGATGCAAAGATTGATTGTGGGAACTAAAGAACATTAGATAACTGAGTGCTGGCAAAATTAATTTTCCCATTCACTATAAATTGAGTAATAGGTAAAATCATTGACACTTTCACATGCATGCTGTTTACTTTAATTTTTTAAATTTGTAATTATTGTGGCTACATAGTAAACAAGAGGGATCTGGTGATTTGGCTAATCAGAGTAAATATGTGTATATTCATGTAAATGTGTGTGTGTGTGTGTGTGTGTGTGTGTGTGTCTTACAAACTCTTTTATTACCTTACCTGAACATTTTCACCTTGTTTAATGGTGGAATGATGGATTTCTTTTCTACAAATGGTTTTTAAATGGAAGTAGCAATTTAAGTGATACAGATATGGTCCTCCCAAAAGGCAGAGAAAATTGCTCACTAATTCATGTAAAACCTTTGAAAACATACATGCCATGATAAAAGGTAAACCTCAAGCTGGTCATGTGGACTGCTCTTGTGCTTTCAGATAACCCGTCATCAGCAATTATACATTTAAATTCTTTTAAGATCCAGGCTGGCAGTATATTTGTATGAGCAGGTATAAGGCACCAGCAACTGTGACAATGGCAGTGAATGAGTAGAGTATACCCAAGGACATTGATATTCAGACTCTTAAAATCCACCATGCTGGCCAAATAAAATAAACAAGTGTTGCCATATTCTCTACTCCACAATAGTTTTTTTCCCCCCTTAATTTTTCAACTCTCCCTGTGGTCCTGATTTTCTTTTTACATTATTAGTGGCTTTTTAAAAATCTGCATGAATACCTTCTCTTTGTATAGTGTTTATTCTCAAAATTCCCTTAGTAACTTATGGAACTATTCAGATTGAAAAAAGGGAAAAATGGCCAATATTAATAAGAATATTAACTCTCTCTAACAATATTGACTCCATTTAGCAAAGTGAAAATTAAATAAGAAACCAGATTCCATTTTCTTCACACCTCTAAACATAACATCAAACTTTAATAAATGCAGGCTACATAGTAAGAGAATTAAATGCAAGCCCCTAAGGGCAGAGGTTTCTAGGAATGTGCTTATAATAGAGTTTCACCTGGGATTCAATTAAATATTTAGTGAGAATGGCTGAAAGGAAGGCACTGTGCTGAAAGCTGTGCGGGAGGCAGAGATGAATACGACACAGTTTTTGTCCTCTAAAATGTCATGATCAATGGCAGCCAACACATTTAACTTAGAGTGTGGGGTATATATGGTTGTGGGGGGAGCTCCCTCGTCTTTCTCCTCCAGCACCAACAAACTGATCTATATTTGCACAGTCCTATCATCCTTTCCCCCAGTTTTACAAGATGAAGTATCCTTTTATTCTTTTCAAGGCCAATCTTTCCTTATATGCCCTTGATCCCATTTTCTCCCTCTCTCAAACTCCCTCTCCCTCTTTCTTCACAGATATGATACTATAAACCAGGAGTCAACAAGTTCTTTCTGTAATAAGCCACACAGTAAATATTTTAGGCTTTTGCAAAACATATGGCTGCTGTCACAAGTACTCAACTCCATTGTTTTAACGCGAAAGCAGCTGTAGATAAACAAATACATAAATGTATGTAAACGAATGAATGTGTCTGTGTTCCAATAAAACTTTATACGTAGACATTAAAATTTCAGTTTAATAAAATTTTAATGTGTCATGAAGTGTTCTTTTCTTTCTTTTTTTCGATCACTTAAAAATGTAAACCACTATTTAAAGGCCATACACAAACAGGTAGTGAGGCAGATTTGTACAACAGGCCATAGTTTGCTGACCCTTGCTATACAAGATTGCCACTTTTGCCACCCTTCCTTTTCGACTTCCCCTCAGCCTATAATCACACTGAGGAGAATATTAAAGATATTTAGCAATGACTCTGGTTTCTAACCAATCCAAATGGATAAGTTAGTCAATTAGAGCTGGTACCAGCTGTAAACAACTATTGGGTAATTTCAGTGTGTTCAGGCTAACTATCAGTTCAGATCACACCCTCTCATTTTATTCAAAAGCCAAAACAAGAGAAGCTCTTCTTGCATTGCCATATTGATATTGTTCCACCATCATTTTATGTCCAATATTTTTGAGAATTATTCTACTTTCTCATCTCTCACTCAGATTCAATGAATCTGCTCCCACTGATCTTTTCAAACTGACCTTTTCAGTACAGATTTTCTTTTTCATATTTTTCTCAGACCTTTGGAAATGTTCTATTTTTGTCACTCACATTACATTCTCCTAGTTTTCTTCCACCTCTCTGACTTTTGATTCTTGATTGCCTTGCAGGTCCCTCTTCATCCAACCTTCTCTCCTGCAACCATTCCCACTTGGAGGTCCCCAAAGTTCTTGACCCACTACTTCCTGCTCCCTTTCTGTTTGCCTTGGCAATCTAATCCATTCTCAGGGTTTGACTTTTATTTTTTTGTAGATGACCTCCATATCTACATCTCTAACCTTGACATCTCTTTAGACCTTCAAACTTGTTTCACCACTTGGATTTGCCTCAGAAATCGCAAAGTCAGTGTGTCAAACAGTGAACCTATAGTCATTGCCATCATACATCCCTCTCCTCTTGCATCTCGTATCTTAGTCTGATAACACCATCCCAGTTGCTGAATCCAAGAAACCTGGAATTACCCTCAATGCTTTCCTTCCCTACCCCTAATTTGACTTATTTAGTTACTAATAATCACTGACTTTTCCTCCAAATGTTTCTCAGTTCTGCACCTTCAGCAGCATCCCTGCTACTGCTGTCTTCCCCTAAAGAGACCACGGCACCAGTCTAGTCACTGGTGCCCCTTTTCACAGTGTTACCAGGTAGGCAATCTAAAACACAAATCTAAACCAAGGAAGTCCCCTGCTAAACTCCTGAGGGACACACTGTGAAGATACTAGACATGGCAACAAGTCCCTCCACCATCTGGACTCCACTTCCTGTCTCAGTCTTATCTTTGATCATATCCTATGTTGTTTTTTATTCCCCAATAATAGAAGCTGAACATAAAATGCAACCTTATGCCTTCATGACATTGCACATGCTCTTCCTATTATCTAAAATAGCTCATCTTTTCTTCATCTGACTAATGCCTACTCACATATTAAGATTCAGCCTCCGAATTCACAAAACTGGGATAAGAGCCTTTTGTCATTGTTTCCATTTTATTTGCCCAGTTGTATTGAAAGTGGTCCTTCTCGCCTATGTAACCATCTCAGCTTCACCATCAATGAGTAGGCAAAGTATGGTAGGTTAGTCATTGACTACCCAGCTTGTAGTCCAGTATCTGGCAAACAGGCCCAAAAGAAGAGGCTGAATGACTTGGCAAGCCATTTAGAGGCTGCTAGGAGAAAAGGATCAGAAAGTATGCCACAGGAGTCATATTGCTCGCATTCCATTCTTAGTGGCACAGCTTACTTGCTCTATGGTTTTGGGCTTTGTACTTTTGAAGCCAGTTTCCTCATCTGTAAAATGAAAACTCAATTCATTCATGAAAAAGTATCTATTGAGCACATGCTATCTATATTACAGGTATTATTCTAGGCACACACAAAATGTCTTATCCTCAAGGAGCTTTCATTCTGGTGGAAGTGGAAGAAAAAGGGGAAAAAGCAAATAAGTAGGCAAAAAGAAACTAACTAAAATATACAGTATATCAGATAGTGGTAAGTGCATTGGAGAAAGAAGTAGAGTCTTGTGTTGCAGGGGGTGGTAAGCAATTTTTTTTCTGAATAGGGAAGGGTGCATTGAGAAGCAATATTTGAACAAAGACATGAAGGAGGTGAGGAGGGAAGCCAAGAGAATATCTGGGGTAGAGAGAATTCCAGAAAGAAGAAATAGCAAATGCAAAGGATCTGAGATGTTCAACGACTAACGAGGATGCCAGAGTGTTGAAGACGAGTGAGCAAGTGAGGGAGTGAGGAGATGAAGTCAGATGGGGGTGATGTGATCGGGGAAGTGAGAAAATCAGCAGACAGTGTTATAATTTGCAGGCAATTGTAAGAACTTTGACTTTTACTCTGAGTGAGACAAAGTCAGTGGAGAGTCCTGAGCAGAGGAATAAATGATCTGCACGAGGTTGCAGATGACTCTGGCTGTTTGAAAGGAGAGCAAGGTGGAATCAGGGGCCTCATTAGGAGGCTATTGCAAACTTCCAGATAATAGATGATGGTGGCTTGGATCACACGGTAGTAAAAAAATGATTTATTTTGAATATCTGTTGGAGTAAAGCCAAAAGAATTTGCTAAATGTTTGGGTGAGGAAAAAGAGAGGACACAAACTTGAGTCCAAGGATCCTCACCTGTGCAATTACAATAATGATGTTAGCAGTTTGTTCTGGGAAAGTCTGCAAAGGTCTTCAGAATGATGGGTAAGAACAAGAGTTTAGGTTATTTCAAATTAACTTTGAGATGTCTATTACTCAAGTGGAGATGTCAAATAGGTAGTTCTATCTATCTCTCTATATAAAAGTTGAAGTTCATGGAAGGATTTCAAGCTAAAGATAAAAACTTTCCAGTGAACAGATAATATTTAAAGCCTAGGTAGGAAAAAGAGGCAGTCTAAGGACTAAGTCCTGTGTACTCCAATGTTTAGTGATTGAGGAAATGAGGAAGAACCAGCACAGGAATATAAGAGGCAGAAAATGTGATAGGAGAAAAAACAGGAGTGTGATTTCCTGGCAGTAAAGAGCATCTTAAAAAAATGAGGAGTAAGGGGGATTGTGTAGTATGCATGAGGGCATGAGGGAGTGATCAACTCTCTACAACTACTGATGGGTCAAGTAAGTGGATGGCTGAAAATTTGCAATTAGACTTAGAAACACGAAAGGCACTGTGATCTTCACAAGCAGTTTTGATGAAGTTGTAAAGACAACGCCTGATCAGAGGATAAATAGCTCTTTGAAGGAGTTTTGCTAAGCAGATGGGGAAGAAATGGGGCAGTAGATGGAAGGTGACATGGCGGAAAAGAAACTTTTCATTTGTAAATTTTTTAAAAAGCCAGTATATTTATATGCTGATAGAAATGATATAGTAGAAGGAGATGATGATGTAGGACAGTGAGGCATCTGCAGGGAGCAGTGTCTTTGGGTAGCCACCAAGAAATGAGACCTACTGCACCAGTTGAATAGCTGGCTTTGGATAGAAACATAAACATCCATAATGACAAATGGAAGGTAGAAATTTTGTGGAAAAGGCTATGGAAGTTCTATTCTGCTTTTATTTTATCAGTGAAATGGGAAACAAGATCTTGAAGATGAGGGCGGAGAGAAACTGAAGTTTTGCAGTAAGAAAAGAAAGAAATCTTCTGGATAGGGAGGAAATGAGTGGATCTGGGCAATAAGAATTGGTGGCTACCACCTACATTCAGCTGAAATTAGTGGTTATGAATTTAAATGGAAATACCTTAGCACAGTTGTGCACTTTCTCCAGCCATGTTTGGCTGTATGAAAATAGGTATAGAATATGGGGTCATACCAGGCATATACTATAAAGCAAGAGAGATGGGCAAAGGGAATTGAAAGTAAACTTAAGGAAGTGATTACAATGATAGACCATGAAATTTAGGTTATTTTAGTAAAGAAGGATGGACTTGGAAAGGTGGTGGGATCAATGCAGGGTAGGTCCCAGTGAGGTCGAAGAGCTATAGGATTCTGATTGCTGGAAGAAGAGAGCTAGAAAGACAGGAGGTAGAGGCTAGACAACGACTGCTTGAGATTGAGATAATGAAAAGACTACAGTTACTGGTCATAAAAATGTCTATGGTACATACATAGGAAAAAAATGAAATGTAACAGGGTTGGAGAACATAATCACAAAACTACCACTGGAAGAATCATCTACATGAACGTTGATATTACAAATAATTATGAAGGTATGGCCAGGCACATTGGCTCAAGCCTGTAATCCCAGGACTGTGGGAGGCTGAGGCAGGCAGATCATCTGAGGTCAGGCGTTCAAGACCAGCCTGGCCAACGTGGTGAAACCCTGTCTCTACTAAAATACAAAAATTATCCAGGCATGGTGGCACACACCTGTAGTCCCAGCTACTTGGGAGGCTGAGGCAGAAGGATCGCTAGAATCCGGGATGTGAAGGTTACAGTGAGCCAAGATTGCACACTCCAGCCTGGATGACAGAGTGAGACTCCATCTCAAAAAAAAAAATTTGAAGGTATGGTATTAGAGAGAGAAAAACAGTGAGACAAGAGCTAACATTTTCAGGGAAGGAGAAGGTGATAGAGGGTCTCAGGAGACTCTTTAAGAAGATAATGACAATTTGCCCCTTTTAGGTTTGTGAGGGTTAAAGGAGATGTAACTACAAAGTGATGATCAGATACCTGGTTCATGGTGAACTCAATAAATTTTAACTTTTATTATCCTATTGTGTCCACAGTTGACAATCGCCTAACTTCTTTTCCAAAAACCAAAGTATATCTCACCCTGTACTGATTGCCTGAGGATGAGCTTTGTGCTGGAATGCATGGTTGGTTTTCTGTTCAGATTACTGAAAGAAATAGCTGCAGGGTCTCAAGTGGGTGGCTTAAGAGCACCAGGAAGTGGAATCCCGTCTTGAGACTATTTTACTATATAACACATTTACATTAATTGAGAATTCCATAAGATCATTATTTAGATGTTTGCTGAAAAACTAATAGCTTTCTTCTCTTTCAATTAAATTTCCACTTGAGCCACACTGACCAACATGCTGATAAATGAAAGATATGGAGAGATAAATGTGATCCAAGATTCTGTGTCAGAACACTGGCCTCCTCAGCAGCCTGGGTTCCCCATGTTGTGATGATAAAGTTTTTCATAAAGTTTTCTTAAGCAAGGAATGTAGCTGTCTTGGTGATTTATCATTGTGCCATAATAATTAATAGGTTAGATTCCCCAATGAAAATAAATATGAATGTTTTTTCACACTTTTCATATTTATTGAATTTATGTATTTGTTTTGCAACTCTAAAAATGCTTTCTGAAGCTCTCCTTCTATGTATCTGGCTCACTTGAAAACAGGTTGACACCACAGCCTAAACGTGTTTGGAGTTCTGAGATTTTTTTTTTAATAATTTCTATATTCTTTTTTGCTAAAAGGAGCAGAGTGGTAACCCAATGTTTCACGGTATAGCCATACAGTTTGCAAATCAGCACTTTATTAAACATAATTTATTTTTACTTGTTATGAAGTGCCACAGTTTTAAATTCCTCTGGGAATACAACTTTGTTCTCCCAGCTTTCTATTTTAGCAGTGAACAGCTAGAATTAGACAGGAATAGCTATTAGCAAGATCTGCAGTGGCTTTTGAAACTGACTGCTGCTGTTACTGGACACACATAAGATACATATAAGAGTTTTTATTTTAAAATTTCTCCATCTCCACTTGTGATTTAGCACCAAGGGACAACAGAGAAAGAAAGATCAGTGGCAGACAGAGGGCAGCAGGAGTTCCCACTATTCACTTGGGTATTGAGGGAGACTAAAAGATTTTGTGAAAAATAAATAAGACATCATGGAAATAAGGTGTGAAGGAAACTTCATTTTCTCCTGGTGGGAACTTTTCCAGTGTCTGTTTCAACATTGTTTTATAGAGCTCATATTGGGGTTGGGAGAACACGTAACAGTATGTCAGCCTAGGGCTCTGAATTGAGATGAAATGACTGGGGGTATTAGTTTGAGTTAGCAGGGGTGAAACAGGAACTTCAACACTCCATGTGGGAACAACCTTGGAATTAAATCTAAAGCTCGGGAATATTTGGAATCAAAGAATGATAGCATAAGAAGGGGGCATAAAAGCTGTCCAGTTGTGGAGGCAGATGATAGAAAAAGGTAAGAGAAAGTAGATCTAAGAGGTTGATTTCAGAATTGAAAAAAAAAAAAAGTAAATCTTTGGAAGGGGAGGTAGAGAATGGCAGGTTATGTGGTAAAACTAAAAATGCAGGGAAACCACATTTGAGAAAAAGCTTATATCCATCATCTTCCCGAATGGCCATTCTTGCACAGAACAACCGACTCTGAAAGCATTCCTTGCCCAAGGAAGGATGGTAGCCTCCCAAGGACTAGCCAGGGAGCATGTGCAAAGTGACAGAGGGAGAAAGTAGGGCAGCAAGGAATGGGCAAGATTCAGGATGGACTGTGCCCCATTTATCCAGTGAAAATATACCTACATTGCTCTAAATATAGAAACTGAAGAATAGTGTGCCTTGATGGTGTTCTGGGAAACAAGGATGAATGAATCTTTATTTCTGCTCAGCAAATGAAGCCTTTTTTGGTTTGCTCTGTTGTCAACAGGAACAATGTAAGCATATTTTAGTTCACATTTATGTGAAACATAAAGCAAATTAGAACAGCTAGAATTTATTTGTCCCAGGAAGACAATGACTCTTAGCTAATTCTAAACTGTTGGCACTTAATTGAGCTGTTAATACCATTCCCACTCTATTCAAAATAAATTGTCCACTCTGTTCCCCTTGATTTTTCTTTCTCCCACAGGACCACATTATAATTTATCCATAGGCTCACTGATATATTGAAATGCTCCCTAAAATAGAGTCTTATTTATAATAATATTCTACAATATCAAAGTAACTTTTTGCCTCTTTTCATTTGGCACCCATATCTTTCTCTTTACTTTTTAAAATCTTTTTGTTCGTGCATTGCCATTGCCATTTAAAAATGTGATGGATTTTTTATTAATGTCCTTGTTTTTGTCCTCAAATCATTAACAATGATCAGCATGGTTCTGAGAGGAATGTTTAACATTTCACTACATCTGAAATTCCTTGCTAAGGCTAGGGATATTTAGCCAGACCTTAGAATATTCAAGGTCCTACATGTATAACGGCAATTTAATTGCTAAAGATTTAAAAAATGCTTCCCACTCTAAAATGTTATAATTCCTCAGCGAGGTGGGACAGACTATAGAAAAACCAAGGACTGAACTGGTATCTTTTTTTCATCTCCACATTCTCAAGGTCATTTTGATGATTATCTCTAGACATCAATACAAATGTGAAAGGACACGTTGTCTGCACCATATGGACTACAACAAGACTGAAAGCTCCTGCAGGCTGCCATACAATGAATCTTCATTTCACTCCAGGGCCTCTATGGCCTTGTCGCGGGTTTTAACGGGTAGAAAAAATATGGTCTTTATCTCCTTGCCATGCTACATTGTATCATAGTTTCCACCCCTTCAATTCTTCCCAATTTGAGTGTTAGTGAAGAGACGTGTCTTTCAGTGATTTTGTGAAGATTTAAATGACATAGATAAAAATGAAACAGTTCATCGAGAAAAATAATGTTATATATAATTGAGAGCTACCACATTTAGGCTTAAATAGGGTTGGGTAAGTTACTTAGAGGTATAAAAGAGTAAAAAACTGGATGGAACCCCTGTGTTTTCTATGCTGGAGAAACCAAGTTCTATATCTGCCTAATTTAGTAACCAGTTGCAATTAACTTGTATTAACTGACTACAGGTATAAACTTTCAAATTAGTCTCAAATTTAAATGTACATTTACTACCCTGACTTTCAACTCTCCCAACAAACTGTCTAGATTTCAGTTGTGAATCTTGGAAAAGCATTTATATTTTCATACTAGAAAACATGACAACTATTTCTGGCCCTTACCATATTTCATAGGGTTCTGAGGTATACATTCCCTAACACGGTAGTCTCTATTACCACAGATTATAAATAAAATCATCTTCACAATATGAATCACCAGCTCAAAATTATTCCTTTACAGTTTTTCAGGGTAATCTCAATATAGCTAAGAGTAGATTAGCTAGCCAGGTTTAAAGCATTCAAGAATTCAAAAGCAGATTGCCTCAAGTAAGCTATAATAACCTTTACTACTTAAAAAAAAAAAAGACATTACCTCAGAAAAACAATTTTAAAAAAAAGAAGTTAAAAGGAAGGTAAGCAGTGGGAAGATATTTTTAATTGTTAATTCTTTTTATCCAGACTAGAATAGAAATTCCTAAAGGAGTAGTTTTGAAAATGCCATGAATATGGATCATATTAATTTTTGACACAATTCTGGCTAAATCTGCTATTTAAAGACTATCGAGTCCACAACAGATTCATCACAGAAATAGTGAGATACCCAGAATTAAATAAGTCACTTAAAAAGACCAGACTGGTTCCTGGTGGATTTTACGTACTTGCTCATTTAGGGTTATGTTTCTCTTGATTTTTAGGACATAATGATTTCCATACAATTTAGACTCCTTTTGTTTGAAAAGAATATGTTATGACCTAGTGAAGTGTTTATGTTCTATACAACACTTAAAAAGAAATCTTGTTTGCCATCTTTGTGATAAGACACAGACTATTGGATATAAATCAATAAGGTCAATATAATATTTCCTGTATAAACCTAGCTGTAAGATAAATATAGTTCTATAAAGTAGTTTGCACAATTCAAATTTAAATAATATTTACTGGATACTTTCCCGTGTGTCAGGTAGTATTGCCATTTAATCCTCAGAGTAACTTGGAGAGTTATGTGTCACTAATCTCATTTTACAATTGAGGAGGCTGAGGAGGGATGAAATAATAGTTGAGATCCTACTATTAGTAAGTGGCAGAAATGGGAATCCAATCATGTTAAGACCCCCAATCCCATGTTTTAACATGATATTTTTGGAGATGCAAAATTCTGATTATTTCCAGCAAACATTTTCAGAGAATTTCCACCTCACTATTTCCTAAGTAGTCCTTCTAAATGGTTCTGAATGCCAAAATGGCAGACAGTTTTTGAAGAAGGAATTTAGCAAACCACAAATTAGTTTTCATAGTGGAAGGGTGGAGCAGAGACTTTTGCATTTCACATCACACATTTTTAGTATTTGCATGCTTTACTAGAAGCATGCATTATTTTCACAATAAAAGCAAAATAAATTAGGTTTGAAAACAACACATAAAATCTCTGTCACCTTTGTAAAATGATGTACTAAAAACCCATGTAAAGCATAAATGTATAAGTACCCAAACCTTAACAGTGGGTAACTTGAGGTCATTATTGCAAGTGGTTTTCAGAATTTTCTTAATTGTGTTCTTAATATTTTTTATTTATAATTATCTGCATATCTGAATCCTTTTTCTTACCATTAGTATGGTTACTTTTGTAGTCAAGAGAAAATATCCTGCAAAAAGAAATTATTTCCAGCTTGAAAATAACTACAAATATACTCTTATTTCCTTAGTGGAATTACAGTACCCTCTGAAATATTTCAGTAAAACCTAAAAGAAGAAATCATTGAGAAACTGGGCATATTTTGCGTACTGTGCAGGTACTTAATAAAAAAAAAAGAAATTCAAACTGCCAATATATGTATGAAAAGATGCTCAATCTCTCTATAATCAAGGATACGTGAATTGAAACCCAGAGATATCAATTAAACAAACACACACCAGACTGGCAGATATTAACACTGACAATATTCAGTATTGGCAAGGGACTGGGAAGCAGGCTGTTGTTTACATCATTGGTGATACAGTATTTTTGTTCAGTAATTTGGCATTTTCTGTGAAAGTTTTTTGAAGCACAAAACTTTTGGCCGATAATTCCATGTCCAGAAACACATGCTCCAGAATTACACAGGTGCTTATTGTAGCATTCTTTGTGATACTGAAAATTTGAAAAAAATTTCAAGTGTCCTTCCTTATGGAAATAGTTAAATGAATAGTGACATCATAATAAGGGATGGTCTACAGATATAAAAATGAATGAGGTTCATCAGTATGTTTCAAAGCAGAAAGAATACCAAGAAGGCATTTTTTACGGTCCACAGAAAAAGACTTAAAGACAGGCACAAAAAACATTGACAGTGGTTATCAATTAAGAAGGGAGTAAATTGGAGAAGGATATGAAGGAAACTCACTTTTTGCTTAATGTATTTAATATAATTTGAAAATATTTTTACAATACTTACTAATGTACTTCAATTTAAGAAAATCAGAACATAGCTGAAATTGACTTAAACTCTGTACTTCTCTCTAAGTCAGTTGTAAATCCATCTTTGGAAAAAAGTATAAGTAATTCACTTTCTGATTTGTAATATTTTCCAGGATCCCAAATTATAGATAGGTTTTCATAGTTTAAATCCCTCCTTTCTTCTAGGTAATAACGATATGTACCTATTATTTCAAAAACCTGGTTATACATTACATCATTTGAGGAAAATTCTCTGAACTCATTCAAATGTGCTCTACATTTCTTAAAAGACTACTAATTAAAAACGCTCTTTAAGTCAAAATAAAACCTCCAGAAAATAGTTCTGAATTTATGTGGTGAAGAAATTGTTTAGAATGAATCTGACTCGAAGAAAATATGGCATTGAGCTTTTAGTTAGCATTTGTATGTAGAGTACCAGCGTTACAGAAGACAGAGAGGCTGGGCTTGGTGGCTCATGCCTGTAATCCCAGCACTTTGGGAGGCCGAGGCGGGTGGATCACGAGGTCAGGAATTCAAGACCAGCCTGGCCAACATGGTGAAACCCCATCTATACCAAAAATACAAAAGTTAGCCCGGCCTGGTGGCGTGCGCCTGTAATCCTGGCTACTCGGGAGGCTAAGGCAGGAGAATTGCTTGAACCCAATTGAACAGAAGTTGCAGTGAGCTGAGACTATACCACTGCACTCCAGCCTGGGCGACAGAGTGAGACTCTGTCTCAAACAAAATAAGACAAGACAAAAAATCAAAAACAAACAAACAGAAGACAGATATTTGCGAAGAAGGGTATTGAGCATGGAGTTAGACAGACCTAGCTGCAGTCCAGGTCTTCAACTTCATGTTATGATTTCAGGCAAGGTACTTAACATTTCTGAGCCTTGGTTTCCTCATCTATAAAGTGGGGATAATAACACATAATTAACTTTATGTACTGAAACAAATAATAACAAATAATAGGCAATCTAGTGTCAATTTTTATTTTGATTCTGCCTTATAGAGTGTTTAGCAAATTACCTGAGGTAAATTATCATTCAAATATTACATTTTACTTGAAATGACTAATTATATCTTCCTGGATCTATTTATCTCTTTAAGATCAGCAATGTTTATTATTTAATTTAAAAAGTAATACATATTCATTTTTCTAAATTTAAGAAACACAAACAAAAGGGAAGAAAATAAAATATTCCCATCACCAAATCAGTTAGCAAATATTTATTAAATATCTATTTAATGGGCCAGAACTCATCCTAGGCACCAGGCACACAGAGTAAATAAGACAGATATGGTCCACATCCCCATGGCCCCTGTTAAGAATTCATAACCTTGAAATAAGTGACAATAACCCAGATACGTCTCTACATATTTTCCATCTCCACCAGAATTTTGGACTCTTTGAACTGCTCATAATGACCCTGTCAAGGTCAATGTATATTACAAATTTATTTAATATGCTCCTTGCTCCTCTGTGCCAAATCCCATCCTAACTTGCCTGCTCAGGGACACTGGGCCAGCAATTCTCTTATTTTCCTGCATAATTAATTTTTCACTCTCCACTGGATTATTCTCAACCTACGCATGCTGTTATTTTTCCCACTTATAATATTAACAACCTTCTCACACCATTTCTCCTGTAGTGACTGCCCCTTTTCTTTGCTCTCCTTTGCAGCAAAACTCCTGGGATTAATTGTTTATACACACTCTAAATCTTCTCCACCCATTCTCTCATAAAACCATATAAATTAGCCTTTACTACCACCAGCTCACTGAAACTGTGCTTGTCAACACCACCAGTGGTCTCCACGGTGTTGAATGCAATGGTCAATTCTCAGTTCCCCTTTTATTATCCATCAGAAACACTTGACACAACCAGTCGCTTTATTGTCATTGATGCACGCTCTTTACTTGTGGCCTTACTACCCATTCTTTTGGGTTTCCTCCTACTTCACTGATTGGTGCTTCTCTTTCTCTTTTGCTGGTTCTCCTTTTCTTCCTGACGTTTTCATTAAATTGTAGAGGGTTAAGTCTCAATTCTTGGTTCCTTTCTCTATTTACATTTACTTTTTTTGTGATCTTACAGTCTCTCGTGGTTTTAGACATCATTTTCATGACAATCACTCTCAAGCTTATATATTCTCTCCAGACTATTCTCCTGAACTGCATGTCCCAGGACAACTACTTTCTTGATATCTCCACCTGAGTGTACAATGGATATTTTAAACTTATTTTGTTCTCACGTGAACTTCTAACTTTCCACCCTTTTCTAGCACCTCACAAGCTATCAGGAAATCCTGTTGGATCTACCTTCAAAATATATTCAGAATCAAATCACTTCCTTCTCCTCTACTCTCTCACTCTGGTCCAAGCCTCCTGAAAAGATCTCCTACATTTTTTCTCTTTTACAGTCAATTTTTAACACAGTTGCAAGGTAGATCCTTTTAAATATCTAAGTCAGATCATGTCACACTCTTCTCAAAACCCTCCAATGGTTCTCCCTTTTAATCAGAGTAATAATTAGTGTTTCATTAGCCAAAAGAACCGTATAACTAGGTCCACTGACTATCACCTACAGCACTCTCCTTAATCACCATTTCTAGCTGCCTACGGCCTCATTGCTGTGCTGTGAAGAAGGAGGCTTGCTCCTGCCTGACAGCCATTGCTTTAATTCTTCCCTTTTCCTGGAGCACTATTTCTCCAGATGACTCCTTGGCTACCTGCTCAATTTCTTTCAATTCTTTTCCTCTCTTAGTAAAGCCTAATGTGTCCAGCCACTCTGCCCCTCTATTCTGCACCTCAGATTCCACTTACTTAGTTCCTGTTTTATTTTATTCCATATCACTTTCTAACATACTATATGATATTCTGCATATTTTACATATACAGAATATATATTATATTCAAACATAGTGTGTGTATATATATATAAAATATACAAACATAATATAATATTTCATTAACCTTGTCTATCTCTCATCACTAGAAAGTTAAGATAGTGGAGGGCAAGTATCTTGATCTCTTTTTTTATTGATGTGTTCAAGGCCCTAGAAAAGTGCTTTGCATATAGTAGAAGCTCAGTCATATTTATTGAATGACTGGAAACCACTGATTTTATTGCAACTTCAAAATAAGCTAAATCCTTTGGGGAGATGGATACCCCATTTTACATGATGCTATTATTATGCATTGTATGCCTGTATCGGGACATCTCATGTACCTTATAAATGTATACACCTACTATTAGTATGTACCCATGAAAATTAAAAATTAAAAACTAAGCTAAATCCTAGTATTATAACCACCTTCTACATTTCTTAGAAGAGTATTAACATAATCTTGAAAAAAAGAATTTAGTTTGATGATAGAGATGTCTTATTCCTCATCTCCCATGCCAAATTTTTAAAAATAGATAGAAAACAATGTATTTGAACTGTAAAAGCTACAACTAAATAATATTGGAAATGTGGTAATAACTATATATCCAGTTTCAAATCTTATTAATATATCATTTAAATGTTCATAAGATTGTAGGTAAATATGTTTAACTTTTATGTTTCTGTTTTTTTGTTTTTGCTTTTTTTTTTGAGGTGGAGTCTCGCTCTGTCGCCCAGGCTGGAGTGCAGTGGCACGGTCTCGGCTCAGGCTCACTGCAAGCTCCGCCTCCCGGGTTCACGCCATTCTCCTCCCTCAGCCTCCCGAGTAGCTGGGACTACAGCACCCGCCACCACGCCCGGCTAATTTTTTGTATTTTTAGTAGAGACGGGGTTTCACCATGTTAGCCAGGATGGTCTCGATCTCCTGACCTCATGATCTGCCCGTCTCAGCCTCCCAAAGTGCTGGGATTACAGGCGTGAGCCACTGCGCCCAGCCTATGTTTCTGTCTTTACTAGCTGAATGTATTTTTAACTTGCATGCCATGGTTACGAGAAATTTTCTTTTATTAATTAAAAAAGTAAATTAGATAAAAATATCATTAATAAAAGAATAACAATGTAAAAATACACGAAGAGCTTAGAGAAGAGCTCTGCAGTCCAGTTAGATTTCTGGTATAGTTAAGGAAGACAGATGAGGCAACCTGGTCTAGTAAAGTAGAAGAAAATCCCAAGGCCTCAAATTAAGCATGAGTCAATGGATACTTCAGCCATCCCAGCAAGCCAGCTGTCACCCTCAGTCTACTCAGGAAAGGACACAGCCACATGACATATTTCAACTGATAATAAGAGCCAACTGCTTGCTTGATCTATCTCAGAGAAGAATGAGAGTCTACTGCTACTTACTAAACCACAGATTCTCAGTAAATTCAGAAAAAATATTGGGATTTGCTACTTCATATTTCATACAGACTTAACATCAGAGATCTTGAGAGCTGTGAATATTCCTACATAATCGTATCTATTCCAATGTAAAAATTCTATCACTAAGAGAGAATACTATGATAACTTGCAATTAGAATATACAAGATGAATTTCCATTGATTTGGCATTTCTTATCAAAAGTCTTAAAATTAATTTTTAGGAATTTATACAGAGAGAATAATCATACATGTATTTAAAGATTTAACTTTACAGATCACTATTAATAGTGGGAAAATATAAAAACCTTACTATTCAGTAACAAGGAATTGATCATACATTTTGATACATTCATACAGTATAATATTATGCAGCTATTAAAATTATGAGGTCATTGGATATTTTCATGATATAGTGAAGGTGTTCACAAACTACTGACAACTTAAGAAAGTAGTTTACATTATATTATGAATTGTTGGAGCCCTTTTGTTTATTATATGTTTATGTACATGTATGCCTACACTCATACGTACACACGTACGGACATGCATCTTCACCAGTGCTGACAAGGTATGCACTAAACAGTGAGTTTTAAGAGATTCCTAAGCACTAGGAAATAATATGCACAAAATTGTATATGGGCATTTTTCTTTCGAAAGCTTCATCTAATTCTCAAAGGCCTAGTTCTCAAGCTTTTGACTTTCTCCATGCCATTTACTAGCACAGATCAATCCCATCAGTGATATTCTGCATTAAGCAAACTAGTTTCCCAGAGAAGGAAATGCTAGGAATATTAGGATGTGCTAGGTAAGTGAGGATGAAGTATCAAAAGTTCTAGAAGTCAATGAGCAATTTGAAAAACCGTGTTTGAAAATTCTAATCATTCCTCAAAGGTTGTGACAGTACATTTAGTTACTGTCAGCATGGACAGTGCTGTGGTGAACAGAGTTTCAATTTCTAGACCTGGCTAAGATTAGTTTCCTCATTAATAAGAAGGCAATTTTGGTCTCTACCTATGTGATCTTATTTTTAGGACATGATAAAAATAATTAGAAATCTATAAACTCTGTAGAAGGGAATTGTTGGCTGTATACCCCATTACCTTAGCAAGTATGAGCAGTCACCCTACACTGGGGTGATCAAGGCTTGTGCCTTCATTAAGTGTATGACAGGAGAGATAGAAACAACTGCTCAGATCATGACACCAGGTTCTAACAGTAGAATGAGCTGATCGTGAGTGTGAGGTCTACAGTGGTCACATGAGAGTTTAGGAGATATTGCATTATTGCATCTAGATTTGTGTTCTCTATAGGCAGAGATTATCTAATTCACCTTTGTATCCCACGATGTGTGTCACCTGGGTTGGCTGTCCCTCAGGGCTCTAAAGTGGAGAGAGAAGAACCTGTGCTATACATGCGCAGAAAACTTTGAAGGCAGGCACCACCCATTATGTGGTAGAGAGACCTCCAGCTTCAAGTCATTTTGAAGTAGCTGAAGACAGAGGAGAGAGGCCTTAGGACAATCTGTGTCCTATGGGACAACCTCTGTAGTGCTCAGGAGCCACTGAGGGACAGAATTCTAGAAGCCATATGAAAAGTGATCTGGTAAAGAATAAAGCAAAACAGTCTTTCCTTTATAAACCTGTATAATATCCAATATGTGAATTATCCAATTAAAAAAGTCCTTCCTCACTGTCTAAAAAAAATGCATTTGGTGTAGAGGATGTGATTACATAGCAGCTATTCAAGTAGAGAGAGAAGGGCAGAAACTCTAGATGGGGATTGAGCTAGAATTCGAACTACAAAGAGTAATTGACCCTTCAGATAAATATTCAAATCCAAGAGGTTGATTGTTTGGTGATACATAAAATACTGACTCTAAGCTCAAGCAGTTGGGGCAATACAAGATGTTATAATGTAAAATTTTCTTTGGAAGGCCATACTTTTCAGAGAAAACCCCGCCATGTAAAAATATTTGATTTTTACAAATGTATACAAAATGTTCCTGTGAAGTTATTTCTAGATGCATAAATTACACAAATTACACAGAAACTATATTAAAGATAAATACAGAGGGACTACCAAACTACCAGGTACAGAAGATGGATGGTCCTTTCCAGACAGGGCCAGGCAGGTGAATTACCCCTCTAGGTCACTAGAACCCAGAGTTCAGGCTTTAGAGATTTAGACTAAACTGGTAATTCAGAATGTAACCAGAATCTTACAGGGACAAGCCAGCAGAGATTCCTGGGGGAAAAAAAAAAGAACTGGTGCCATAATATGGGAAAGATCAGTGAGGTGTGTTGTAGAACACAAGGAATGTCTGCGTGAGTCTCCAGGGCTTAATGTGCAGAGAACAGTGAAGAGAAGCTGACTTCACAGTTAAGCTTTTGAAGGAGATAAGGAGCAGACTGCCTTGCCCAGCAGTAGAGCACAGACAGGATCACAGGTATTAATTATGTTTCTCATAGAATTAAGATAATTTTAAACGTAAAAATAAAGACTTGCAAGTTATTGGGTAAAAGACTACCAAATAGAGGAAAAGAGAAATTTTATAAGCTTCTGTCTCAGAGAGAATATCAACTTATCCAATATTGTTTACACTAGTGGAAATGTTAAACACTGGGCTGCAAACCAAAATTAAAACACTACCAGTACACTGAATTTAACAATAAAGACAGGGAGTAATTTGCCAAGGCAAGCCACTGGAGCAAATAATATAAACAAGTTCAACAGCCTATTCGATGCATTTTAGAGCAAAAGAGAGGGAGAACTGGTTGCCTGCCAACGCCTTGCCTCAGTCAGACATGCACTCTGCTATCCAGGAATAGTAATAGGTTAGAGGTTTGGGCTGGAGAGTCTTGTCATTTCATGTCGTTTTATTGGAGATAGACTACAGGTCAATCACTACTGGCATTTTATCCTTTGGGTTTATTTGTGCATTAGCAGCAACTCTGATGCTTTCCCAAGTTCAAGGAGTAGTCTTCACCTGTAGATTTATTCAGATTTCCAGCACCTCTAGTTTCTTACAATTTGCTCCAGCATAGCTGCTAACAAACACCCTTAGCAAAAATCAGTCTCACATGAAAATTAAAATAACTCATGCACAGAATTGAATTAATTTTGAAAATTTATACCACTTTTATACCAGCAATTATTACTGTTATTCTTACTTCTGACATTTTGCTTATTGTTAGCCATATCTCTAGCAGGCAGCCACTTGGAGTGCAAATATAAATTCACGTTAATTTAAATAAAAAGGTCGCAGAAAGAGAGGAGTGGAAAATGAATTAAAAAGTCATCATCAAAATGCATTTCTTAAGCATCTTTTTATACATCAGCTGTTCGAGACACACTGTAAATTATGCAACAGACTAAAGCCTTTGTTCTCTTTAAGTTCTTAGTCAAAAACATCTAGAGGAGCTATGCAAAAATGTTTAAAATACATAGCCATTAGGGGAAAATAATCAAATACTGGAAAACAATAAAGGAAGCTTTTATATGTCAGGTAAAAAGTCAGCTCATTCTGGGGTGAGGGGAAAAGTAGGTGTGTATATGACTGGGAAGAAAATCAAGTAGGTTAGCCATGAAAATTCAGTGTACTAGTTGGGCAGAGTGAAAGAAAAAGTAAATTCTTGTCTATTCCTGCTTCCCTGTGAGAGGAGGCATATTGGACTTACATGAAGCCACAGAGTAAAAACAGCGCATATTGATCTGTCAGTTTTACTAAAAATACTTAGAGAAAATTCTTTAAGTAATCAAAATATCATCTTGCATTACAACAAACATAAATATACCATCGGGTTGAATGCAAAGGGTTGCATAAATTTTAAAGGAAAATGGTAAGACTCAATGAAAATTTTGAGCCTGTCTTGGTTGCTTAAATAACATCTTACCTTTTCAATCCATATTCCAAAATAACTCATGCTTCCTGTAGCATGAGCTATCGTTAGGAGTATTTCTTTTCCAAATGTGGAAAATAGAAAACTCTCTCTGTATTTGTGGTGATAGAAATGTTAAACATAGTTTTTACCACTTGAAAATTGGCGAAACAGCTACCTAGCAGTGGCAAAATGCAAGATCCTTCATAAGTGAGAAGTGTATCTCTAAGACAGTATTCACAAGTGTATTGCTACATGCCAGAAAATATGTCAAGACTCAATGCAAAGATAAATCATTTCATCATTTAATTAAGAGGGGGAGCAGGCACTTCAACAGAAATTAAGGGAATAGAATATCTATTTCTATTACTGGAGATGACTATGAAAAAAATGGGAGAAATGTCAAGGCAAGTTACTAGGGAAGATGCCATTGAAAATGTCAATAATTCATTTCAAAAGCAATTCCACACAATGGCTCTTTCAGTCCATATGGAAATAAGAAAGAGATATGTCCTTTCTTCGCCATGAGTTGTGAGAGGCTGGATGGAAGTGGGGACACTGGGTAAATGGGATAGAATATGCACCTAGCTACTTCATGAAGTATATGGGAAAAGAGAGGCAGCAGATATAAACTTCAAAGAAGGGGAAAGCTAGTGAGAATCACGAAGGTATCACTGAAAATTAGAATCCCACGGCCTCAAAATGGCCTGTCCCACTTTCCTACTGGTTTTGGGGAAAATAGCACAATTAGAGACAGGGTGGTATGTAGTAGTAATAATAATTAATAATAATAAAATATACAAAGTGTCATGGGAATTGCACATAAGAAGAGCTTAATTAACTGGATTTCTCTCTGGGGTATTTTTACATGCAGATATTCCTGTGTTGTGGGATGAATAATCTTGCCTCTTTAAGGAATTGTAGCCACCAGTGAACTGCTGAAGGTACTGCTGGAGCAGTGGGTCCTTGCTAATAATGCTAAAGGTACAGGCCACTCTGTTTTCTTTCTTTATCCACAGACATTCTAGTTTTACTTTTCTCATCTGTCCTCAGGAGCTGAAGGGAAAAAAAAGCTCACTAGTTTCGTCAAGCAGGGGCTACCTCTTCTTCATTTAAGATTCTCAGTGCCTGTGCACATGGTAGACAATAAATGTTTCTGAATTGAACAAATCAAAAAGAAAATGGAAGGCAAGTGATAATTCTAGGTCATACATTTAATTAAGGTAAGGTAAAGAAACTCTAAGATCAATACAAAGAGAAGAAAATAGAAATTGGGGTGTGGAGAAAGGGAAAAGCAAGAGAAAAGAAGTATGATAACTTGAAAAGGACACAGTTACAGAAAAGAAAGTTTGGAGTGAACAATATAATGATATTTCTTTGATGTACTATAAATGAAATTTAAAAAAAAATTGTGAGCTCTCTGACAGGAGGTGTTACACTCTGAATAACTGCTAATAATTCTTAACAAATCAATGTAAAGGTAATAATAATTTTTCCATTTACACTTATAAAACTGACATATTAATTGATGATAATAAAACCTTTTCTTTGAGCTACTTATAATATGACATTGATTTGATAGATCAGATAAATAGCCTTCATTATATACCTAGGATGCAGGGATATTTTCACTGGAAAATTCAAGGTGAGGTTCCTGGAGTTAAGGGCCTTTAGGTCTCCTGTGGTTCGCTGTCTGAATGTCTTTACCAACAAATCTGTAAAGCTCAGTATTCACCAGGCCAGGATCCATAAACTCACTGGCATTCAGTGAGTAGCTTCTTTCACCCTTCCTTTGTCCCTGTGCCATAAACAGGAAAAAACAGCACGAAGTTGAATGTGTCAGTAACAGTTGGGTTTGTTAGCCACCATCCTTCTCTCCTGACATTTAAAGAAGGTGACTTATCTTCTGTCCTGGGCAGCAGAGACAATAGAATGATGCAAAAAATAGAGATCTGGACTGCTGTGGATGGTTCTTTTGGAGACATAAAGGGAGGAAAGGGAAGGCAGAGTTTCCTGTTTGAGTGTTTGTTTTATGTATCCTGTTTTCAATTTCCCTTTGGAGAATACCATACATAGGATACATATGGAAACAATGACTATAGCCAGTGCAGCATGTGGTCTTATAGCAGATCTTAATATGTATTAATTAATGTTAATCCATATTATCTTATTCATCTATTTAATTGAAAACACAATTTAAAATCTTGTTATCCTGCAATATAACATTTAATGTATTCAATAACTGGCACACATGAAAGAACTACATATAGTGGGTTGTGATTAAATATTACTTTTGGAAGAATGAGCAGATTCTGCCAGAACTATCTCTCCATGGCAGAGTCAGAATTCAAAAAAAATCTTACATACATTTTCTGTTCACTGCATTGAGTTGAAGAACTTGACACATGCTTAACATTAAACACTCTAGAAATCCTAAAAGTAATCTTATAAAGGTGATGTCAATAAACACCCAGAAGAATATAAAAATCTTAGAGACCATCGTTATTTACTTGTGACCTGACAAAAGCAATACTTTAAATAATAAGGTGTGGTTTTTATGTTGTCATTGAGTACTAGCATGTTTCTTGACAGGCAGAATCATGTGAAAACCATATTCAGCTGAAATTTATGGAAACATTGTGGAAACCTTAGTCAAATCAACTCTTAGGAAAGAAATAAAAACCATAATCAGATGCACTTGGAAGAGACTTGTTTAAGCATGGTTAATATTTATAACTAGATTAACAAGAGTAATTTGAGGTCAGATGAATCTGCATTTTCAAACTCTGAGGCTGCCAGTACTGAACTAATAACAAATAGAATACATAAGACACTATTATATTTAAACTGAAAAAAGCTTAGAAAAGTTGTATTGACAATATTTGGTTGAGATTTAGTTACAATGGTTTTGGAAGTATATTATTGGCACACAAATGTGCATATAGCTTGGAGTTCAAAACCAGACTGTCCTTCATATCTCTAGTGTTAAGAACATTATTTTAAAGTAGAACCAGGGAACTATGGATGAATGACCTCTGATTTTACATGCAAACTTTTGTGTACATTTTTCTGAGAATAGAAGTCATTGTTTCGTGGGAAACAGAAATTTTCAAATCCTAATAATTCTGGTGTTTCTAGAATGATTAAATATGGCATTAAATCAACAGTGTAACTATATATCATACTGTCAGCTTCCCATGTGGATTTTATAACATCAGCCTCACCATACTTAATTTATTTTCTTTCATCTAGCAGGCTCTCAATATGTTTGCTGTTGATAATGATGACAATAGTCCAAGCCATGATCTCATTTTCCAGACCATGCTCCCCTCTTCACTTTCAAGTTTCTCTCTAGGCCAGCAAGGTTTTTATTCTCTCTCATCATAGCAATAAACCTGCCATTGTCATCAGGTCAGACATAAAATTTGCCAAGGCCAGCATACAAATTCCTTTCCTTACAAGTAAGCTTGCCTCATTCTTGATTCTATCCTTGATGACAGGAAGGCCATCTTGTATATCATCTGTCCATTTGTAGACCAAATGGTCTACAAGGAAAGGGCATCTAAATTTTGCCAAGCTTATTTTGTAACCCACTGCCTAGTTTGTGATTAAGGTTGAGATGACAAGGTTTTCTTCCCAGCAGCAGAAGGAATATGTTCTTTTTTTCCTTCCAGAACAGGTTATTACAGAGTTTTAAAATGTAGGTCAAAGAAAAAATAAAAGAAAAACCAGCTAAATTATTTAGAATATACCTAGTCCCCAGCATACTACTTTTCATGAAGCTCCAAATATTTCTCTTCTTATGTTTATGAAAAATATGTATCTAAATATTTTTCTTCCTCCTAAGAATGAGTCATATTTAGCAATTTTACCTATATCTCTAAAAATGCGTTTTATTTAAATAAGAAAACAAAAAAGCATCAAAAAGCTGGTAAACATAATCTAACAAGTATTTAAATTTGGACTATATTATATACCATTATTCTTACAGTTTCAATAGCCAAGCCAAGTCTCAAGTATAATATAGAAAAGTGGCTTCTCATCTGATAATTTTTTATAGAAAGTTTTGGTGACTTAAACATCTGCATTTACACTTTTTATTATGTGTTATGTATACTTGCTTTAATAATTTAAATGTTACAGAAATATAGGTTTAGAATATAAGAAACCCACTATAATCCCATCCAATCAAGTACAACTTCTATTATCAGTTTGATACATATTATTAATGTACTAAGATATTATTATTTTAATATTATGGGATTGTTTTTTAAAGAAACATGAAAATATTTCACCACTTTCCTTTTTCACTTAACATTTACTTGATTTTTTTCCATATCAGTGTATATTAGAACCACTTCATTTTTTTGTTAAAGAGCTATATAATATTTCTTTATAAGAATTTATAATTTATTAAATCAACACCTTATTTATAGATATTCAGAAGTTTTTCAATTTTTTACTCACAACCAATGTGTCAGTGAACATTCTTTATGCACCCATATGAGTCCTTCTGTAGAATGGCTGCAGACATATGGAAGATTCAAAGGAATTAATGTTTTAACAAATATTTCTAAACATATTCCAAAAATATTGTAAGGAATTTACATGTTCACCAGTAGTATATAAAAGAATCTGTTCTACACACTTTTCAACTTTTTAAAACTCACTCAATAGCAACTTTCTAAAGCAGATGTCACAAACTCAGATGACTTCAGAAACAGATAGATACCAAAAAATGTGCGTTAGCACAGAGTAAAAAATGGGAAGTAGTAGAAATTCAGCAAATTAAATTTTAGTAAATAGTATGAGGGCCAAAACAAACACATCTTCAGTTCTCAGGCTACCAGTTTTCAGCCCTTGTTTTAATGGAATACACCCAGTTTTGATTTTATAAAGCGCAGAGTTTCCTTTACTTGAGAAAACAATACAACCTTTGATGAGATGATTAATTTCACTGGATGCATCTTACTTTTACCTTATTTTCTTTCTTTACTTTTACTTCAAAATTTACAGTTATGAGAAGAATTCATTGTTTCCTAGACAGGATTCATTATATGTTGTATTAATTTTTATCAATACAAATCTTCTGTAACAGATATGTTGAAAACAGCAAAATGTATTGTCTTATATTTCCCCACTTATAAAAACAGTTTTCTTCCGCTTATCAACTTGCTAGAAAGCCTTCAAACTCACATACAAGATCATTTTAATACTCCTACTATTCCCGTATCAGTAATAGAGAAAAAAATATGAAAATACATTACTTGTCTTAAACATAAGCAATATGCTGCTAAGGTTTATGTTGAACCTACCAAAGCATCCTTGAATAGAAAAAAAGAAATATCATTATTTTAGCTTGACAAAAAAACAGAAGAGAAAAATTCTTGTGTCCTTTTGATAACAGTGGTTATCCTGTGGTCTGTGAGAAAGGGTGAAGGCCATGGAGAAAATTGGTTCTGCTCTCATTTTTCTAGTCCCACTGCATCAATAAACCTCTGGAAGTTTCAACACAGAGCACACAATGTGAGCATGGAGCAGCTTGGCTTCTCAGCACTTTGTTATGTCCTTTAACCTTATGAGATTGTCAGTAAAGATGATGGCTAAGTAAGGGATTCCCATTGCTACAGTGTAAATGGAGGATTGGCTTTCAAAGCAGAATAGCTCCTCCATCAATTTGAGATTGGACGGTGACAACGATTAGGAAAGTGAGTTTGGAAATGAGTTGTTATTCTAATTGAACTTTTGTATTTACAACTGTTATTCATGCCATCTTTTTTTCTTCAGTGACTTAAAAAATAAAACACCTACACATAAAATGAGGCATAAAACTATAGGCATTTTTTCAATACTTTTGATTTCTATTTAACAGAAATGTTGAAGCTACCAACTCTACTGGATGTAAAAGAAAGTTATACAATGTTGACAATTGGAGATCAAACCCCTGTTGAAGAAAATCTCTCAAATGTTCACATTTAAAATATATCATATTATCCTGCCTTGAAAAATCATTTTAGGGAAAATAAGAATTTTAAGGAATTATTTTAGGTGTTCTAAATTACAGTCCCATACCTTAGTTTTTATTTTTTTTAATGAGAAATCTCTCATACTATACATTTTCTTCTTTTGATTTTTAAAGGTAATCATGAGTGATACAAAAATAACTTCGTTTCAGGAAATATATGCCTTAGAGTAGGGAAGAATTGTCCAAGAGTAACACAAATTTTTAGATATTTATTTTGGCTTGATGTTAAAAATCTAAAGAAACAACTAAATTGGAATCAGCTGTGCTTAAAATACAGAAGCAGCAGAAAAGATAGGACTATTATATTTCATAAGGAAAAAATGCTAGAGAGCCTCCTAAATTCATCATAGTCATGAAGACTTTTTAAAAAATTAATTAGGAGAGGAAAAATTCCTTTCCAACTATCTCATGTTATATGCAGATACATACATTCAACTCTACCGTGAAAACAACCCTAAAATACATATAGCTTGTAAATATTTTATTCATTTGTGTATCCATTCATCCTTACACAAATCATAAATATGGCTTTTCTTTATATTTTTTCTGCATTCTTCATCTGGAATTGTAAATAACGGGAGTTACAATTTTATTAAAATTGGGAGAGCCATTTGCTATATGATAATCACACTTATTTCATTGGAATTCTCTCTGGTTTAGACTTCTGGCCCCTTTTTTCAGATTAGTAATTGAAACTGATTGACAGATACCCCAAGGCATATATAAATACTATATAAATTGGGGCAGCTCCTTGTAAAGGGAATTTTAAGAGGACTTTTGTAGTTCTGAGCTTGGAGAATTGAGGTTACCAAACATACTTTACCTTCAAAATTTCATTTGCTTTAAAAATAACTACTCCCTTTTATAAATCCTCATAGATTTTCTAGTCTATGACAATGTTGCATTTTAGCTACATTTGGCAAACTACAAAGATACATCTGTTAAAACTGCATTCCTCATGATTTTTAAAAACATTTGCCATCATGAAAGTTCACTTAGCATTAATTTTCTTCTCTATTACTTTCCATTTCTTTCTCAAATTCTCTCTAACTCTCATACACATCAAGTTTAGTAGGCAAGATAATTTTCTCTCCTAATCCAAATCTTTAAACACTTCACAAACACCTTTATAGACAGGAATAGGAGTTTGCTAAAATTTTAATTTTGGTTAAATTCCACAGAGTCACCTGGGTGCCCAACACTATGCTATATGTTCTGAATAAATAAGGCATATTTCTTGCCCTTGAAAAACTTCAGAGCAATGGTCTTCCAGCATTTTAAATTTTAATTCATACATCCACTCCGGTTTGAAAAAAAGAAAAGTTTCTGCATGCACTCCTGTGCATGTGTGTATATGTATTTATACATGTATTAGTATACAAGTGAATTAGTTCATTTCCATGCTGCCAATAAAGACATACCTGAGACTGGGAAGAAAAATAGGTTTAATGGACACACAATTCCATGTGGTTGGAGAGGCCTCACAATCATGGCGGAAGGCAAAAGGCACTTCTTACCTGGTGGTGGCCAGAGGGAATGAGAGCTTGGGCAGGGAAACTCCCGTTGTTAAAACCACCAGATCTCATGAGACTTATTCGCTATCATAACAACAGTACAGGAAAGACCTGCTGCCATGATACAATTACCTCCCACAGGGTCCCTTTGGGAATTCAATATGAGATTTGGGTGAAGACACAGCCAGACCATATCATTTCGCCCCTGGCCCCTCCCAAATCTCATGTCCTCATATTTCAAAACCAATTATGCCTTTCCAACAGTTCCCCAAAAGTCTGAACTCACTTCAGCATTAACTCAAAAGTCCACAGTCCAAAGTCTCATTCGAGACAAGGCAAGTCCCTTCTGCCTAGGAGCCTGTAAAATCAAAAGCAAATTAGTTACTTCCCAGATACAATGTGGGTACACGCATTGGGTAAATACAGCCATTCCAAATGGGAGACGTTGGCCAAAACAAAGGGGCTACAGGGCCCATGCAAGTCCGAAATCCAGTGGGGCAAATTTTAAAGCTATAAAATGATCTCCTTTGACTCCATGTCTTACATCCAGGTCATGCTGATGAAACAGGTGGGTTCCCATGATCCTGAGCAGCTCTGCCCCTGTGGCTTTGCAGGGTACAGCCTCCCTCCTGGCTACTTTCATGGGCTGGTGTTGGGTGACTGTGGCTGTTCCAGGCACACAGTGCAAGCTGTCAGTGGATCTACCATTATGGGGTCTGGAGGATGGTGGCCATCTTCTCACAATTCCACTAAGTGGTGCCTCAGTAGGGACTCTGTGTGGGGACTCTGACCCCACATTTCCCTTCAACATTGCCCTAGCAGAGGTTCTCCATGAGAGCCCCACCCTGCAGCAAACTTCTGCCTGGACCTTCAGGCATTTCCATATATCCTCTGAAATCTAGGCAGAGGTTCCCAAACCTCAGTTCTTGACTTCTGTGCACTGGCAGGCTCAATACCATGTGGAGGTTACCAGGGCTTGTGGCTTGAACCCTCTGAAGACATGGTCTGAGCTCTATGTTGGCCCCTTTCAGGCATGGCCAGAGTTGCTGGGACACAGGGCACCAAGTCCCTAGGCTGCACACAGCCCGGGGACCCTGGGACCAGCCCAAGAAACCACTTTTTCCTCCTAGGCCTCTGGGCCTGTGATAGGAGGGCTGCCATGAAGGTCTCTGACATGCCTTGGAGACATTTTCCCCACTGTCTTGGTGACTAACATTTGTCTCCTCATTACTTATGCAAATTTCTGCAGCTGGCTTGAATTTCTCCTCAGAAAATGGGATTTTCTTTTCTATTGCATTGTCAGTCTGCAAATTTGCCAAACTTTTATGCTCTGTTTCCCTTTTAAAGCTGAATGCCTTTAACAGCACCAAAGTCACCTCTCGAATGCTTTGCTGCTTAGAAGTTTCTTCCGCCAGATACCCTAAATCATCTCTCTCAAGTTCAAAGCTCCACAAATCTCCAGGGCAGGGGCAAAATGCTGCCAGCTGCTTTGCTAAAACAGAGCAAGAGTCACCTTTGCTCTAGTTCCCAACAAGTTCCTCATGTCCATCTGGAACCTACTCAGCCTGGATTTCATTGTCCAAATAATTATCAGCATTTTGGTCAAAGCCATTCAACAAGTCTCCATGAAGTTCCAAACTTTCCTACATTTTCCTGTCTTCTTCTGAGCCCTCCAAACTGTTCCAACCTCTGCCTGTTACCCATTTCCAAAGTTCCTTCCATATTTTTGGTTATCTTTTCAGCAGTACCCCACTCTACTAGTACCAATTTACTGTAATAATCAGTTTTACACTTTTAAATCACACTGCTGATAAAGACATACCCAAGGACTAGGCAATTTACCAAAGAAAGAGGTTCAATGGATTTACAGCTTTACATGGCTGGGGAAGCCTCACAATCTTGGTGGAAGGCAAAGAGGAGTAAGTCACATCTTACATGGATGGTGGTAGGCAAAGAGAGAACTTGGTGCAGGAAAACTCTCATTTTTAAAACCATCAGATTATTCACTATCATGAGACGATCACAGGAAAGACCCATCCCCATGATTCAATTATCTCCCACTGGGTCCCTCCCATAACACGTGGGAATTATGGGAGCTTCAAGATGAGATTTGGGTGGGGACAAAGAGCCAAATATATCAAGAAGCATATTATATAACTTGCATTATACATAAACATAGAAATTAGAGATAATATGACATAAATATAAATATTGATATTCTAAAATTTACCTCCAAAGATCTTCTGGCTCATTCCATCGGTGACATGCATTCTGCTTTGGAGTTCACTGGTATAGAGGTGAGTACAGCATGTACACAGATAATTTCAATAAAGTTGTCACTTATGTGATTAACAATAAACAGACAGTGCTAAACATGGAAAGAGCTCAGAAAAGACTGTCTGGAGAAGGAGACACTAGAGCCCAGCCTTTAAGTATAAACAGGAGCTAGTAACACAAAAAAAGGAGGAAGAGAATGAATAGACGAACATTCCAACCAGTACAAGCAATTTATGTAAAAGCAAAATGGTGCGAAGACAAGAGGGTGATTATAAAGGAATTCAGGACTAATGAAATGTAGAATCAGAGATGGAGCAATGATGTTGAAGAAGAATGGGGAAGTTAATTTTAAAAAGTAGCTTCGATCTTATCAAGGTATGGAAAATCTTTGAAGAAATTTAAGAGGATGAATGAAAGTCATGATCAGATATTTGTTTTGGATTAGCCTCTAGGCAGCTGTATTGGGAATGGATTTGAAAGTATGCAAATATCACCAGGGAAACTCATTGGTAGCCTAGCTCTATATCCAGCTGAGAAACAAAGAATAACAGAATTAATGTGGTGGCAGTGAAGACGCAGTACCCAGGAGGGGATGAGTAGTAACATAAGGAAAGAAACCAGTAGAATTTGGTAGTGATTTTCTGTAAGTGACTGGTAAGTAAGAGGGAATAATCTCAGCTATTTTGTAGTTTTCTAATTTAGATGACTGGCGACTTTTAACTGAGATGGTGAACATGGCACAGTGGCAGAAAAAGATTTAATGTTTAATGTTTTGGGGAACCTCCATACAGTTCTTCATAATGGCTGCATTAATTTGCACTTACACCAACAGTGTAAAAGTGTTCCATCTTCTTGACAACCTTGCCAGTACTTGTTATCTTTTATTTTTTTGATATTAGCCATGCTGACTGGTGTGAGGTAATATCTCATTGTGATTTTAGTTTGCATTTCTTTTTTTGCACTTTTAAAGTGATTAATAATGTAGAATACTTCTTCATAGGCTTGTTGGCCATTTTTATGTCTTCCTTAAGAAATGTCTATTTAGGATAAAAACTCTGTGAATTAGGTATAGAAGGAATGCACACAATACATCATACATGTACAATGTACACAACACAATACAGGTCATATATAAAAAGCCCACAGCTAACACCATACTTAATGGTAAAAAGTTGAAAACTTGTTCTCTAAGATCAGGAACAAGGCAAGGATTTTCACTCATGCCACTTTATTCAAATAGTACTGATGGTTTTTGCTAGAACAATTAGGCAAGACAAGAAATAAAAAGCATCCAAATAGGAAAGGAAGGAGTGAAATTGTTGCTGTTTGCTGATGACATAGAAAGCTCTAAAGACTCCACCAAAAAACTATTAAACTTGATAAACAAATATGGTAAAGTTATAGGATAAAAGATCAACACTCAAAAATTAGTAGCATTCTTATAGACTATTCAAAAAACAAATCAAGAAAACAATCTCAATTATAATAGTGCCAAAAAAACTTAGGAATAAATTAACATGGAGATAAAAGATTGTGCACTGAAAACTATAACACATTGAGGAAAGAAATTGAAGACACAAATAAATGAGAAGATATCCTATGTTCAACTTTTCTAGAAGAGTATAGATTGGAAGAATAAATATTGTTAAAAATTTCCATACTGCCCAAAGAGATCTACAGATTTAATGCAATCCCTTGTATTGGAATAAAAATTCTAATGTCACTTTTCACAGAAATAGGAAAAAAATTCCAAAATTCATATGGAACCACACACACCCAAAAACCAAATAGCCAAGACAATCTTGAACAAAAAACAAAACAAAAACAAACAAACAAACAAACAAAAAACCCAAAGCTGGAGACATCACAGTACTGTTAACAGGATACTTGGGGTGTCACTTTTCTGGCAGGAAACCTGTGGCCAGTAGTGCCCTTGCCTGATTTTTGCTTGAGCCCATTGAGTTCATTCCATACACTCAACCTGGCAGGCTGCACTCAGCTCATGCTACCAACCTGGATCCCATGCCTGCCAAGGGTGAGCCAGGTGTGGAGTGGTGAGGGGTGTGTGAGCAAGCATGGGGTCCGGCCACTGCGCAGTCAGACACTGGCTGCTGCAATGGGGGAGCATCTCCAGGTGCCGGCATAGGCACCAGCTCTCTGCAAGGCTATAGCTGGACCAGGAACACTGTAAGCAGCTTCCCTGGCTGGCACTGGGAATGTGATGGTGCCCAGAAGCTTGGAGATGCCACGAACCACAGAGCCCAAAGATGGAGTCACAGCCCTGGCTCTGTGAGCTCCCAGGTCTAGGCTTCCTGAAGGGCTGCAGTTCGTCTCTCCTTCTCTTTGCCTGCAACATGGTGAAGAAGGGGCATGTTTTATCCCTCTTTGTGTAACAGATCTTCTAGACCCATCATTTTGGGGGTCCCAAGTTCTTGTCCTGTGTCCAGGAAGAATGTGGTACATGGACAAGTGGAGCATGAACAGGGCAAAAAGGAGCTTTATTGAGTGATAGAATAGCTCAGAAGAGGCCCTGGAGTGCATAGCTCCTCTCTGCCAGACAGGTCATCACATCCAGTGTTCAGCTCTCAGCAGGTAGTAGGCCCTGAAGTAGGTAGCTCCTCTCTGCGGGCAGATTGTCCCATCGTCTTCCCAGCTCTCAGCAGAGAGTAGGCCCTAGAGTGGTTTGCTTCTCTCTGCAGGCAGCTCATCCAGTTATCTGCTCAGCTCTGGCTGAGACCTGGGCTTATATGGGCCTCAGAGTGGGGGAAGTGAATGCCGATAGGTCCATGGGAGGCCATAGGGCAGCAGGGAAAAGGCACTCTGGTCCATGGGACTGGCAGCCTGTCGCCCAGCCTTCAGGTCCTCCCTGGCTTAAAGGTGGGGCTTCACAGGGGATCCACCCTCTTCTGCTCAGGAACCTGTCTACCTCCTGCTGCTGTTCATGGTGCCCAGGCTGTAGGTGTTAACGGGCACCTGCAGGACAGCACCAAGCTGCCCCTAGCCCCTCATCAGTTTCCCTCCTCTGCTTGTCAGTGCCCAAAGTCTGGAGAGAACCAAGGCAGCAGAGGACTGGTGTGTCAGCTCCACCCAAGCATGTGCACACCTGGACAGGCTGTGATAGCACCTGGGCTTGGCCCCGACTTTGCTCCAAGATTGGAGTGGGCACAGACAGCAGGTAGAAGCCAAGCAGTGGGAGCAGGCATTTCTGAGCCTGTGAGGGCAGGGGGCCTTCCTGGGCCCCCAAGAGTGCAGGGACACCTGGGTCCACAGCCGTGGTTTGGGCGGCTGCAGCTGCACCCAGGAGGGCAGGGCTCCCACCTGCTCTGGCCCCAAGATCACAGGGATGCCCAAGTCCACACCTATGACTTGCGTGGCTGCAGTGGCACCCGGAGAGCTCCTGCCCCAGCTTGGAAGGAATGGGGCTCACACTTGTCTCCAGCTCCTGCTGGACCCATGGAGCATGCAGACCCAGCTGCACCTCCCTGCTGTAGCTGGCATGATAGCAGCAGCCACTCCAGATGACCCACTGCTGCCATCACTATCTGACTTCAAAGCATATTACAAAGAAATAATAGTAAAAACAGTATGATACTGACATAAAAATGGAAAAATTGACCAATGGAATAAAATAGAGAAACCAGAAATGAACTTAAAAATCCATGGTCAATTAATATTTCACAAAGCTGCCAAGAGCACACAATGGGGAATAGACAGTCTCTTTAATAGTGTTGAGAAAACTGGATATCCACATGCAGAAACATGAAACAATCTTTATCCTTTTATCTCATATTAGTTACAAAAGTCAACTTAAAATGGATTAAAGACTTAAACCTAAGACCTGAAACAGTAACTGTACTAGAAGAAAGCATAGGAAAACACTACATGACACTGGTCTGGGCAATGATTTTTTGGATTTGATTCTAAAAGATCAAGCAACAAAAGCAAAAGTAGGCCAAAGGGAATTATATCAAACTAACAAGTTTTGTACAGCAAAGGAAGCAATTAATAGGATGAAGAAATAATCTGCAAATTAGGAGAAAATATTTGCAATCAAAACATCTGATAGGGAGTTAATATCCAAAATATATAAGGAACACAAAAAACTCAATAGCTAAAAAACAAATAACCTGATTAAAAGATAGGCAAAGGACTTAACATTTCTATCAACAGTATATGATGGGGAAACAAATATGTAATAAAAAAAACTTTGCTAATTTGATAGACAGAATATTACATTATTTTATTTCCATTTCTTTGACTACTGTTCAGTATAAACAGTTTTTATTATTTATTAGCTCTTCCTCCTTCTCTCCCTGTCCTTTCTCTCTCTCTCCCTTTTTTTCTTTCTCTCTCTCTCTCTCTCTGTCTTTCTCTCTCTCTCTCTTTCTATTGCCCTTTCTTTTCTTTTAGCCCATTTTTCTACTGGGGTCTTGTTGATCTTCTCATTAATTTGTGGATATCCTTAAATAATAAGGCTACTCAAACTCCACTGTCATCTATGAAATAAACATACTTTAAGTAGTTGGCCATTTATCTCTTTATGTTGTTTACGATTGTCCATCCCTTCATATTCTATACTTTACCTATTTTTAAAAATAATAATTAGATATGTTTTCAGGAAATTTGGAGCCTACTGAAAAATACCAAGAAGGCAATAAATCTAATCTATATCCCACCATCCAGACATACCGCTTTTAATTTATGCATGTGTGTGTGTGTGACATTTATATGTGTGTACATATATAATTATCCTTTCTTACATGCACATACATCATTTAAGAGTACAAATAGTGGCCGGGCATGGTGGCTCATGACTGTAATCCCAGCACTTTAGGAGGCCAAGCAGGGCGGATCACGAGGTCAGAAGATTGAGACTATCCTGGCTAACACGGTGAAACCCCATCTCTACTAAAAATACAAAAAATTAGCCGGGTGTGGTGGTGGGCACCTGTAGTCCCAGCTACTCAGGAGGCTGAAGCAGGAGAATACCGTGAACCTGGGAGGCAGAGCTTGCAGTGAGCTGAGATAGCTCCACTGCACTCCAGCCAGGGCAACAGAATGAGCCTCTGTCTCAAAAAAAAAAAAAAAAAGTACAAATAGCATCATACTTGAAATACGGTTTTCATAAACTTATTTTTCACTTATGTGTATATTTCAGATAACTCCCTAATCATAAAATACGCTGTGAAAACACCTTTATTTAATACCTCAGAAGGTTTACTTTGCATAGATATTTAATAATTTATTTAAAGACTTCTTCGTTTTTGGACATGCAAATGTTTCCCATTTTATTACTTTAAATATTATCTCATAAACCTCTTTGTACATATTGCTTTGTGTTTATAATTATTGCCTTAATCTTTTCTTTATATTTGGAATTCCTAAGTCAGAGAGCATGCAGACTTTTAAGATTTTATGATACATAACGACAAATAGTCTTCTAGAAAAGTTGAACCAAATTCCTGGCCCATCTCCGTAGGAGGACATGGTCCATTTCTCCACATCCTCATCAGTGTTGAATGTATTTATGATAGCCTACATTGAGTGTTTACAATGTGCCAGACTCTATGCCTACTTTATTGATGAAGTATATGAACATCAATAAAGTTTCAGCAGTTTGCCTAAGTCCTCACAGATAATTGGACAGTAGAGGTATACTCAAAGTTCAATAAGACCTTAACAGTGATGCTCTCTCAGTATGCTATATTGTTTCCCAAAGCTTTATATTTTCAGATGACCATTATAAAGCTAATGTTTTTGATTCCTAATTATGTTGAGTCTTTTAATTTTTAAGTTTAGAGGTCATCAGAACTTTTTTGTGAAAAGCTCTCACAAGCCTTTGCCAATTATCCTAATGAGATTCATATTTATTTTTAATGATATCTAGTAATCTCCATATTTTAATAATATTGGCCATTTGTGTCATATATGCAGTGAATATTTTTTCAAGTGTTTTATTTTGAAAATAGAATTCAGAGGATTTTCTAATGTGCATAGATAAATTTTCCAATCAAAATCTCAGCAGGCTTTTTTGTAGATATCTATAAGCTAACTCTAAAATTCATAGTGTAATACAAAGGAATTAGAATACCAAAGTAATTTTGTAAAAGAAGAGGATTCACACTATCTGATTTCAAGACTTACTGTAAAGCTACTGTAATAAAGACAGTGTGATAATAGAAAAAGTATAAATACATACATCAATCGGACACAATATATATTAGAAATATACCTGCACAAATGTAATTGATTTTCCGATAAAAATGCAAAGTCAATTTAGTGGATAAAAAATGGTCTTTTATAAAAAAGTGATGAAACTATTGGATGTCCGTAAACATAAGTAAAATAGTGAACTTCAATCTTTCATAATATGCAAAAATTAACTCCAAATAGATCATATGACTAAATACAAAACATAAAATTATAATACATTTAGAAGAAAACATAGTTGAAAATCATTGTGACCTTGGGTTAAGCAAAGACCTCTTAGATACAACATCAGGCTGGGAGTGGTGGTTCATGCCTGTTAATCCCAGCACTTTGGGAGGCTGAGGCGGGTGGGCCACTTGAGGTCAGGAGTTCAAGACCAGCCTTGCCAAGATGGTGAAACCCCGTCTCTACTAAAAATACAAAAATTAGCCGAGCGTGGTATCACACACCTGTAGTCCCAGCTTTTCGGGAGGCTGAGGCAAGAGAATCACTTAACCCAGGAGGCGGAGTTTGCAGTGAGCCTAGATCGCACCACTGCACTCCAGCCTGGACGACAGAGCAAGACTCTGTCTCCAAAAAAAAAAAAAAACACCAAGAAGAAAAAAAAAGAAATATATAACATCAAAATCATAATCCACAGAAGAAAAAAACTGATATCATGACTTTACCAAATTTAAAACTCTAAAAGAATGTGGTCAAGAAAACAAAAAAAAACCACACCACAGACAGAGAGAAAATGTTTGTAAGTCACATATTTCCTACAGGATTTTTATGCAGAATATTTACAAATAACTCTCAAAACTCAAAAATAGAAAACAACTTAGTATAATTTGGGCAAAATATATGAATAAACACTTCACAAAAGGAAACAAACAGATGGCAAATAAGCAGAAGAAAACATGTTCAATGTTATTATTCATTAAGAATATGCAAATTAAAGCCAGAGTAATAATTAGAATGGTTAAAATAAGTAAAATAAAAACTGGTAATACCAAGTGTTGGTGAAGGCGTGGAGCAATGAGAATATTCATCCTTTGCTGGTAGAGATTTCGGATGGTTTGTCATTTTGGGAAACAATTTTGCAGTCTGAGAAAGCTAAACATACACTCATCATGTGATACACAATCCCTCTAGGGTATTAGCCCATGATAAATAAAAACTTCAGTTCTCACACAAATTTCTACGTGGATATTTATAGCATATTCAAACCACCAAAAACTAAACAACCTAAATATCTTTAAGTGGATGGATGAATAAACAAACCATGGTACAGTCATACAAATAAATACTACTTAACAATACTAAGGAAAAAAATATTGATACATGCAAGAGCATGAATGAATCTCAATGCATTATGAAAGAGGTCAGATGGTAAAGATTACATTTTCTGTGTTCCATTGATAAGATATTCTAGAAAAGGCAAAACTGTAGTGACCTAGAGCAGATTAGTTGCCAGGGATGAAGGTAAGGATAAGTTGACAAGGGGAAGTGCAGGAAACAGTAATGGAAATGTTCTGTAATTTCATTGTTATGAAAGTTACATGACTCTGTACAACTGTCAAAACTCACAAAACTGTACATCAAGAAGTGTGAATTTTACTGTTTATAAGTTTAAAAACGAATAAACGACTTGGCTTTCTTGCATTGCTTAAATACTTTTCTAGGCCAAAGTCACATAAATACCTATAAGCTATTGAATTTATTCAATGTTCAATAATATTTTAAAATATTATTTTAAATCTTTATTTAAATTTTACTTTAATATTGTGTAATGCACAGATCACACCTTATTTTCCCCCAAGTAGTTAAAGAATTGTTCTAGTACCATCTACTCAATAAGCCATAGTCCTTCTCTCCTCCCCCTATTTGAATTGTCTCTTTTATCAGACACTAATTGTGTGTACCTGGGTTTGTTAATTGACTTCCCATGGAGAGCTTCTTCACTAAGCTGAGTTATGATTATTTTGGCAGTGCACTTTATGATCGCATGTATGGTTTTGGACTCTTTATTTTATTGTTCTGATGTATGCTTTTGTGTGTGTCCTTGTTAGACGTTGATACTCCATAGACATTTAGCATAACTTGTAATTTTGTAGCTTAGCTGAAGAAGAGGGTTGGAGGCATTGACCTCTATGTCATTAACAAAGTCATAATAACAGCTTTGCTTGATTAGGAAGAACAAGAAGAACCAAAGAGCAATAGACTGAAGATGCATCTCCAGGGAGCACTGTCATTTGAATAGGAGTAAAATATCAAGAACTTTTGTGGGCATGTTGCTTGACCTCTATAGTGTTTACTGTTTTCAGTTAGCCAACTTCACTCATTTATACTACCTATAGCCACCTATTGGGGTTTCAGTTTGTGGTCTGTGACTTTCTGGATGGAAGAATAGAGACAGAAGAGCCAGTGAGAGGGGTCTTTACAAAAAGATCCACAAGATGTGAGGGAAACCAAGAGGGAGCAGTGAAAGAAGAAAAATGTAGTTAACAATGTCTAATACCCATGAGAGAATCAGTCAAGATAAGGGCTGTGGGTCATCTGTGCCTTTAGAAAGTGCATGCTCTGTTAAATGGGGTTAGAAATCAGATTGCACTGTGCTGAGGAGTAACTGAATCTTAGAAATTGGAGATAATGAATGTAGACTACTGCTTGGAGAGCTTGAATGAGTCGAAGAGGACAGAAATTGGATGGTGGTGAACAAAGAGGTTGGTTTGATTTTGTTTGTCAATTTGCTTTTTTTGGATAGGAGTGTGAATGGCTGAAGGAAAAGGGCCAGCAAGGAAGAAAAAGTTGGAGATAAAGGACAAAAAAGAAATAATTAATGGCAAAAGGTCTCAGCCTCAGTGATGGGAAGTAAAATCAAACATAGGCTTTGCCTTGAATAGCAGGAAGGACTCCTGAGCCCTCTTAGAGATTGGAGGAAAGAAAAAATGTTTATAGACCTAGTTGGTTTGATGCTGGAGGGGATTGCAAAGATTCACAAGTAGTTGCCACACAATGACCTCAATTTTCTTGTTAAAATAGCAGGTGCACTAAGAGTGAAAGGGAGAGATTGTGTGGCTTGAGTGGGGTAATGAACTTTTGAAATAGTGGCCAACCACAGTCAGAATGAAAGGATTAGTGAATGCTATTAAGGGGCTACCTCAGATTAGAACACCATAAATCTGCAGAGTGGTGTAATTGCCCCTGTAGCACTCATGAATATGAGTACAAGAAAGGATTCACTATAGCTCGGGTTCATGGTTGCATGTACTGTGTAAGAAAGGAGTGGCTGGAGAGCTGTGGGAGGTAAGCTGCTAGTTTCCAAGCAAACTTCCAAGCACAGCTAGCAGAACATGGAAATATTAAAGGCACTAAAAGTCTAATTTTATTCTAAGCAAAAGAAGTGAAAGGAAAAGAGTTTATTACATTTGTAACCTAACTTCACCCCGCTGATTACATTAGTGAATGCTATTGAGGGGCTAGCTCAGTTTCAATGTAATCACCCCAATGATTGCATTAGGGGTGGAGTCAGGTTACATATGTAATAAACTCTTTTCCTTTCACTTCACCTATTTTTACCTTATTTCTTCTTTACCATTGTTTTCCCACTTATTTTATGTTGTATTATTTTGTAAAACATGTTTTAGATACAAGGCCAAGTATAAGCAAATAAAAGTAAAATAAAAACATACAGATGATCAAATAGAGGTGAATTTTACTTTAGCAAGGGAAACTGATATTTAAAGTGTATCTGTTAAGCTGTTTTTTGTTTGTTTGTTTATTTGAGACAAGGTCTCACTCTGTCACCCAGGCTGGAGGGCTGGAGTGCAGTGGCATGATCTCAGCTCACCACAACCTCCACCTTCCAGGTTCAAGTGATTCTCATGCCTCAGCCACTTGAATAGCTGGGACTACAGACACACACCACTATACCCAGCTAATTTTTTTGTATTTTTTGTAGAGATTGGGCTTTGCCATGTTGCCCAGGCTGGTCTCAAACTCCTGGACTCAAGTGATTCACCCGCCTCCGCCTCCCAAAGTGCTGGGATTACAGGCAGGAGCCACCATGCCTGGCCTTGTTGAGCTGTTTTAATTGAGAACAAGATGCTGGAGGTGCTAAGGAGGTTTTGTGGTTGATGTAGTAGAGTGGATGGAAGTTTACTGAGATTGTAGAAGTTAGGGCTGGCTTAACGCTTCTCAATCTGGGCTAATTTTTGCTGTGAGGGGACATGGGTCAATGCCTGAAGACATTTTTGTTTGTCATAACTAAAGATGAAGTGCCAATGGCATCCAGTACCAGAAATGCTGCTAAACGCCCTACAGTGCAAAGGACAGCTCTCTCCCCTCCCCCAATAAAGAATTATCTGGATCCAAATCTCAACAGTGCTAAAGTTGAAAAACCCTGGATTAGATAAATTATTTGCCAGAATGATGGAAGAATAAGAATGCTAGGAAATTACTTGGAGAACTTGAAGACAGGGTCAGAGAAGAAAGAGCCACCTAGAGCGTGGGCATACCGGGTAATGTGAAATTCATGTGGATGTTGGTTTGTGAGAGAATGGAAGAATCATTATTTGGAAAAATCCTAGGGAACTGGATTTGTGGTACAGAGTTGCAAATGATTCCTGGGTTAGCAATTTTGTAAAGCAAATGAAGGGAGGATGAAAGCAAGCGAATTTAAAGAAAGCATATGCTATTTTCTGCCTGCTTTTGAAAAGTCAAGTTTCAGTTATCCTCAACCAGAGTTTCTAGTTCTTTCCATTGACGTTTCCAGATGAGTACAACAAAGGTCAATATTGGTTTGGAAAGAATCTATCCCTAACAGAGAAAAACTGCATGAGAAGTATTTGTTTCCCCTATAACCTTCAACCAGCCCACTGCATCTCTAATTTTCTTTTCTTTCTTTTTTTTTTTTTTGGCTTTGCCATAACAGACAACACAAGCTGTCTCTTTGTGGTTAACCTTACAGAGCTGATCATCAATTCTTTCCACAATACGGCATGTAATTAACACTCTCTACTTTGGTTTAATTAAGAAAGAGCCTCTTCCAGCCTGAGCAACAAGTAAGACCTTGTCTCTACAAAAATTTTGTTTTAAAAATTACGCAGGTATGGTAGTGCATGCCTATAGTCTCAGCTACTTGGGAGGCTCAGAAGAATCACTTGAGCCCAGGAGGTTGAGGCTGCAGTGAGCCAAGATCCTGCTACTATGCTCCAGCCTGGGCAACAGAGAGAGATCTTGCCTTAAAGAAAAAAAATATATATAGATATAGATGATATAGATATAGATATAGATACAGATATAGATATATAGATATAGATAGATGGATAGATAGATAGATAGATAGATAGATAGATAGATAGATACAGAGAGAGAGCCTCTAAACAATTGTGAGCTTTACTTTGTGTTTCTTTTAATAATCTAATATTGGACACGTCCTTTAGATGATACACTGCTTACAATATCTGCTTTTTGGAAGACTGAAAAAAACACAATACTTAATAGATTTTGAAATCTCTTAATCCAAATTTTGTTTTATTTATTTGCATGGCCAGGTATTTAATTCACATTGACTTATTCTCAATGAAAACAAAATGACTCAACTACTTTTTCAGCATACAAAATCAGCTAAACCTCTCAACTCCAACTAGTAAAGTCAAGACTGAATGACTTTTAAAATAACACCACTTTATATGATGAGTTCTAAACTATAGATGGATTTCAAGAAAACAGGCAGGAGTATTTAGGCCTTCAATATTTCCAGACTCCTGTGCTCAGAACCAAACATTGAATGAAAATATTCCAACCAGATTACCATAAAAAAACCCTGATCTCTCATTTGTTAATGATTGCACAAAATTGATTTAATTTCCAACTCTATATATTTTCTAATAAAAATGCACATAGACCTATGTCCTTTAATATTATCTCATTTCATATACTTGTACTAACTGTATCATCATTTCTAAAAAATAATATTTTTTCTTTCTGGTGAAATTGAAACTGATTTTACATACATTTACAACACATATCTTACTAATGATTTGGAAAACTTACCATCAGGTGTTGTATTTCATCGTCCTTGTTTTTAGTTGGTACTATGTGAACAGAAGTGACATCTATCTCTTTTGTGTAAATTATGTCATGCAAAGTCATTAGATTTATTTAAAAATTCTACCTCTGCTTACACTCTACATTCCCTTTCTTTTTCCCCTTTTCTCCATGGTACTTACAACCATCAAACACAAGATATAATTAATTTTGTTTTTTATTACCTATTTCCATCCACTAGAATGTAATTTCCACTCAGGCAAGAATAGTTTATTTTATTCACTGCTGTCACTCCCCGGCAATTCACCCTAAACCCCCGTGCACATAGTAGGCACTTGACAAATATTTTTTGAATGATTATGGTTGTTATATAAATTAATTTAGCTGCTTCTCTAATGGCATAATGAGGCAAGGAATCTCTTCACTGGTTTTTCAAAAAAGAAGTTTACTATTTTAAATTACTTTACTTGCATTAACTTCTTAAGTCACTACCCTTTTAAAAAGGTTTTCTTGAGAAGTACAGTGCTGTGCAACTTCATTTCAAGCTGAGTCTGCATTCCCACCCATTTCAAATCCCTGTACTTACCTACCTACTATTTGCATATGATCCCTTACAGACTTATAGCATTCAATCCCTTTCAAACCTACAAGTCTTTCTAGGTCATTGGGGAGACGATTTAATTCTCTGATGAGCTTAGTAAGGAAATCCAATGTACTTGAATTAAAAAAAAATGTAGGCAATGCCACCTTTGCTCTTTTCATAGGTGATTGCACAACTATATTCTATAACATTAGATTTGCAGTTGTGTCAAGACTTTTCTTTCCTAAAATCTCATATTTCTTACTTGTGTTGTACTTCAAGAGCTACTTTAATAAAAAAATCAGTTGGGTGTGGGTTGTAATGGAGCAACATTTACATTGGTATAAGCTGCCAGTATTCTAGGCTAATAGAAGCTATGATGTGAAAATACAAATAATCCCCAAATAATTCCCATTTAGCTTTAGAATTAATTACATGCCCTTATAAAATCTGGCTTGTCTTTTTAATTATATGTTGCTTGAGTTAATATTAAAATTAATTTCTAAGTAACATATTGGTTGGGAAATTTTTGAGAACAGGAACCATATCTTATTCATTTAGAAAGAACCAAAGTGCTTAGCCCATTTCTTTGCATATGCTAAGTCCTAAATAAATGAATAAACCCTTGGAAGAATGAGAAATAGATACAGCTACTGAAGACATGCCTGACCAAGACAATCAAAATGAAAGATCACATTTTTTTCTTTTAAAATTATGAATATTTGGTATTGGGTCCCACAATACAAACACATCAAAAATCATCTACTTTTTCAAGGTATCCAATTAGACTAAACCACTTTAACCTACATTTATAACTTCTAAATGTATATTGTACACTAATTTGTTATTACAATAAGGTGCTTAATAATGGGTAGGCTTATTCTTCTTTTCCAGTTATATCATCCTAAACAACTTAGAAAAGATTCCCAAGATCCTCCTGTTCCTTCATATTAATTGTCATTTTATCGAAGCCACATTTTCCAATGACAGCATTATTTATTTGGCTGTAGTTAAAGAAAGTCAGGGAATGGAATTCAAGGAATCTCAGAAGGATTGCTGATTAGCTATCCTTCTAAACTACATGTATATGTGTGCATATTGCAGCCAAAGATACAAAAGAAATGAAAAATTCACTAAATAGGTTTATATTTAACAATCAGAAAGAAAAATGTATAGAAATGTCAAATACTTCTTTTTATGCTAATAGTGTTACCCTTTAAAATGAAGCAAATTATAACAACCAGTAGTTCTCTATTAAGGCAACTTTTTATTGTCCCTAATGAAACTAAATACTGTATGTCTGATATAAATGGACTTTTTTTTAATCTTGAGGAGACTTTGTTTAAAACATGTATTTTAAGTAAGACCATTTTTCCTTATTATCCAATTACACATTAGAAACTTGAAACAGATGCACAGATTATATCCCCAATCTGTAAAAGCACGAGAATAATAATGTATAAACTGCTAACCTTGAGATCTCAGGAACTCCAGTATTTTCCTGAAGACTCTATGCCTCTGAAAACATATTTTCAGTCTGTTGATATTTCCTCATTTTTTCCTTAAAAAAGAAAATACGTTTCAGCATGTTATGTAAGGTTATGTTTTCAAAGAGCAAACTTACTAAAGGTGCCAACATCATGATTACATAGGAGAAAAATCAATAGAAATCTTAAACTGTAAGTAAAGCATTAAATACAGAACTGAATAATCATATGGTATATAATTTAGCAAAGAAAGAATATTCTTCTTAGAACAATGGAGTAAATTTCTAATGATCCGTACATAGTTTAACTCATTTATTTATCTGGTTTTCAATCAACAAATATTATTTGGGACAGTAAGTTAAAGATGTATCCATTTTATTAACCACATTACACTAGGCTTACGCAACTTTCTAGTCTTTAGGAGATTCATATCTTCGAAACACACAAAAATCCAGGGAAATCAACCAAAATGTTGTAGCTTTTGACAGTCAATAAAAATCACAATGAATATTTGTTAGAGTTCTTGATTTATTTGATTTGCTTAAAGGAAACTATTTAATTATAAAATTAACTCAAATATTTATATATTCATGATTTAAGATAACTTAGGCTTTAAGAAAATATACAAAATATTATTTAAAATTACATACATTAGCAGAAATGTTGCTCTTTAAAATTACAGTGCCATAATTAGAAGTGATTAGTGCAACCCTTTGGACAGATGATGAAACCCAGGCAGTAATGATATATACTTTTTATTTACCCAGACTAAAATGTATATAATCACATTTTCTAAACCACTAATGAATTTTCTACTCTTGTATGTCAAGGTAATATTACCAAGTCCACATAAAAATGTAAAAATTTTCTTCAAAAATGAGATAGAGAAGCTTGTTCATTGATTATGTTTCCATAGTAGGCAGAACAGAGCTATCATTGATCATAGCCAATGACAATAGCTAGTGTAGAAATTCTACAAATATGTTACCTGAATGAACAAATACCCTACACAAGCAACTTATTCTGCTGTAATTTGAACAAACAAAATACCACAATCTTTAAGAAAAAAATTTGTCACAGGCAAATTGTACCTCCAGGATTCTCTTTTTTCCTTTAAACTTTATCAATATCAACATAGATATGCTGAGATAAAGATTTGGAATAAACTGGATTAACTGTGATACAACAATAGCACAGAGATATCAAATTGTGATTGGAATTACAGAGCTAATAGAGGTTATTGAGTCAGTTTGGTTCTGAGCAACCCCAGATTTGGTAGATGAACTTAAGAAACCTCAGAAAAATGCAATCAAAATTCAATTTTATTATTTTTAATGATTTTTAGATTTTTAAAAAATTGACAGATAACACTGTATGTTTTTATCATTTAGAACATGTTTTGAAGTATATATGCATTATGGAATGGTTAATTCTAGCTAATTAATAAATTATACTACCTCATATAGTTATCATTTTTGTGGTGAGAGTATACAGCAACCTCTCTGTTTACGTTTTTCAAAAATACAATATAGCATCATTAACTATAGCCACCTTGCTGTACAATTTTAGGTATAATTTTAAGTATCTTAAAATTCTATTGAGAACATTACACATTCAAATGATGGCATACTGAAGACCAATGAAGACATAACTTGAATCATCCTTTGCACTTATTTTGAGGAACATTTAACAATGGAGCTTTTCCTGTTTTCTCTGTTAAAGATGAATATCCTGAGATTACAATCCAAGAAATTAAAAACCAACAAGAAAGCAGCAAGCAAGGATACAAACAGATCTCTGTGTCCACTAAATATAGACTTTAAAAAGTTATAAAATATTTGTGGCAGGGCACAGTGGCTCATGCCTGTAACCCCAGCACTTTGGGAGGGCAAGGTGGGCAGATAATTTCAGCTCAGGAGTTTGAGAGCAGCCTGGGCAACATGGTGAAACTTCATCTCTACTAAAAATACGAAAATTAGCTGGGCATGGTGGTGCACGCCTGTAATTCCAGCTACTTCGGTGGCTGAAGCACAAGAATTTCTTGAATCCAGGATGTGGAGGTTGCAGTGAGCCGAGATCATGCCACTGAACTCCAGCCTGAGTGACAGAGCGAGACCCTGTCTCAAAAAAAAAAGAAAAAAAAAAAAAAAGAAAGGAAAAGAAAAACATATTTGCAATTAAAACAAAATAATTAAATTAGATGTTGAGTTGAATATGTCTATAAATAGCATTCATAATTTAAGGTCAACTCTTCTTGTTAGTGAAAATAAATTCCCTATTAAATGTAATTTCTTATTAAGATACCATTTAAAATTTCATCCTAGAAATAAAAGTTTCTGCTGCTGTAAAAAGAAAATGAGGACGCTATTTCCTTCAAGCTGCCTATTTTACAAATAAGAAAACTGACTGTATTTGTGATCTGTGACTAAATCTAAAGAAAAAAATTACGTATTTTTGACTACCCATTATTAAAGTTGAAATTCGAAGACATAATTGTATTTGACAGCCAAATAAATAAAAGTCTTTCTTTAGGCATTAAGATATTCTATTGAGGAAAGCAAAAATATTGAGAAATCTAGTGATCTAAATTTATATATATATATATTTTTTTTTTGAGATGGAGTCTTGCCCGGTCACCCAGGCTAGAGTGCAATGGCGCAATTGGCTTACTGCAACCTCTGCCTCCTGGTTCAAGTGATTCTCCTGCCTCAGCCTCCCAAGTATCTGGGATTACAGGCATGCACCACCACACCTGGCTAATATTTTTTTTTTGTATCTTTAGTAGAGACGGGGTTTCACCATGTTGGCCGGGCTGGTCTCAAACTCCTGACCTCATGATCCACCCGTCTCGGCCTCCCAAAGCACCGGGATTACAGGCCTGAGTCACAGCGCTCGGCCACGTATCTATAACTAACCTATAATTTAGACAGAGGCAAAGGTACCCTGGCCTATAGAAGAAAGGAATTCAAACTCTAACCTGTTTGAAAGTCAAGGATATAAAAATAAATCGTATGCATAAAACTGACCCTAACTGACGGCAGTGAAGCCACCAGGGGGAAGTCTATCAAAAAGGAAGAAGGAGTTACTGTGTGTGGTGGTGCAAACCTTGTAACCTCAGCTACTCTGGAGGCTGAGATGGGAGGATCACTTGAGCCCAGAAATCCAAGACCAGTCTCTAAGAAAATGTTTAAGGAGGAGGAGGAGGAGGAGGAGCAGGAGGAGGAGTTGGGAAGAATGACATATTCAATGCAAAGGTCCAAGTATTGGGGATCTTGTGCTTAATGCCTGTTCTGTGCACAATGCACAGTAGTTGATGCAGGTGACCATTCCAGTTTAGCCCCTGTGCTGGGTGGATGTTACTTGGGGACACCGGCTATGTAAGACTGTGTTAAAACAAAGTATGTGTGCACACATGTGAGAGACAGAATTTTAAAAGTTGTGCTAAGATCTACAGCGCTCACCCTGAGGCAACTTTGTAGAGGAATCATCCAGGGATGTAATGTAGCTCAGGAAGATTAAGGGGCAGCTACTCTTCCTTTGCAGGCCCCCCGGGCAATCACAGAAGATCAACAGGAACTGCCATTTTTCCTGGAATCTTGCCTTTATGAGGTGATCACAACCAAATTGGGTAGCCTCAACATTGCCTTTTCATACCACCTGTGAGTGGGATCCACACCCTATGGTTGGGCTTAGCGGGGACAAATGTCCTCTACAGCTGATTCAAAGATAAATATAATCGTCCCTGGTACTATGAAAAATGTTTGAGGAGTTTAAAACTCATAGAAGACTGATAAATGTATACTTATATAAATATAACATCATTTGTCTTCAAACAACTTTGTTATGCTCATTTAAAGAAGCCCAGGGTCAGATGTCTGAATATAATTTTAATGAAAAATAAAACTGACATAAACCCATATCATCATTTAGAAATGTGCATCTAACTCCTATGATTCACATCTGCTCTTTACTAATATTTGGGGCTTAATTGAAAAAGTCATCTAGAACCAGTTTTTTAACTTGTGGAAATTCCTTTAATATTGCAATGCTGGTGGGGAAAGTAAAGACAACCTTCTTGTTCCAGCCTCTTTGGCTTCCTGGTTGCCCATGGAAATCACTGCAAATTGTCCTGCAAATCCCAGCTGCTATCTTGATTGGCAATGGTCAAGGCACTCTTCCATGTTTTCAACATTTTCTCTAAAAGGGTACCTTTAGTAGGTCAGGGAGGCACATAGCTATTGTTGGTATGTTTCAGTCAGTAGCCAAGCCAGCCTGCACTGAGATTACTGAAGGTCATATCCCAATGATAGCATTGACTAAACTATAAAATTAGCTTGTAATATTTTTAATAGATGATTCAGTGATAAGCTATAAAGAAATAGAACTTGTTTGAAAGGCTGTCATCTTGTTCCTGCTTTTAAAAACATCTCTTTTGCCAGTGCTGGGGTTTTGAGAATAAATCTGTTCCCGTCAGAATCACAGAATCTGAGACCTCTAAGTTGACAACTTCTGCATGTCTGGAAGCCTGGCACACATCACAGCCCAAATACGTCAAAAGGGAATGATGGTCTATGAACACAAGTGGAGTAATTGTCTGGTGTTCTCAAGTGATAATAAAACTTGTAAATTCAGTGAAATAGTTTAATTGCATCTGCAATTGCATCTCAAAATACAGCATTGCATAATGAATATGCCTGCAACCAGCTCAAGCATGATTTACTCTGAAGGACAGCTTCCTGACAGAGCAAAGGGCCTGGGGCAAAGAAATCTAGCAGGAGACAGCAATCTTCTATGTAGAGTTGACCCTATTTTTTTTTTTCTTTTTGACACAGAGTCTTGCTCTGTCACTCAGGCTGGAGTGCAGTGGTGGGATCTCAGCTCACTGCAACCTCCGCCTCCTGGGTTCAAGCGATTTTCCTGCCTCAGCCTCTCAAGTAGCTGGGACTACAGGCGCGTGCCACCACACCTGGCTAATATTTTTGTATTTTTAGTAGACATGGGGTTTCACTGTGTTAGCCAGGATTGTCTCAATCTCCTGACCTTGTGATCTGCCCTCCTTGGCCTCCCAAAGTGCTAGGATTACAGGCGTTAGCCACCATGCCCGGCTGACCCTATCTTTTTAAGAGAAGAAACTTCACTGACAGTCATGTTAATTCTATTTATAATTCTTTTTAAAATATCAATACCACTCCAATTCTGTACCTTCACATACATGTTGAAGTACAGCTAACAAAAATATTGCAGCCCTAATCGATTCATCTACCAAACAACAAAAATGAATTTCCATTGTGTTCACATATGTTGAAATATAAGAAACATTATTACATGACAAAAAATGTTTCCAAAAGAATAATAGTGGCTGGGCACGGTGGCTCACGCTTGTAATCCCAGCACTTTGGGAGGCCGAGGCGGGCGGATCATGAGGTCAGGAGATCGAGACCACGGTGAAACCCCGTCTCTACTAAAAATACAAAAAAATTAGCTGGGCGTGGTGGCGGGCGCCTGTAGTCCCAGCTACTCGGAGAGGCTGAGGCAGGAGAATGGCGTTAACCCGGGAGGCGGAGCTTGCAGTGAGCCGAGATTGCGCCACTGCACTCCAGCCTGGGCGACAGAAAGAGACTCTGTCTCAAAAAAAAAAAAAAAAAAAAAAGAATAATAGTACTTAGTCATTCTATTTCAGTAAAGTGTACAAGAGTTATATAACCAAATTAATCTTAGACTATTTATAGATGAGGTGGTCACCATGGGATTCTTCCATTCAATCACCCGTGTTCAAAAATGTGCAAACAATTTTCTAAAATTGTTCAGGTAATAATTCTCTATTTAAAGGCATAGGAAGAGGTATTACAATTTCTGGAAATCTGTTAGAATTATAAGAGAATCTAGGTGACAATTTAGGTAAAAATTATAAAACTTAAGGAAGTAGATGATTTTCCAGAAAATTATAAATTGGTAAGACTGGCCCTAGAAGAGGTATAAACTAGACTAGACAGATTACCATAGAAGAGATTGAAAAACACGTTTCAAGTTCTACCACTGGAAAAGGTAAATAAGATCAACAGGGTATAAAGCCTTACAGAAGCTTTATAACGTAGGTCTCCATATTACTTAAATGATATACTTCACTAATAAAAAATTTTCTTGACCTGAACACATTTTTCACTGATTCCACAAATGTTCACACTTCCTTACCTACCGAATTTAGAGTTTAACTAAATACCATTATTCATCATGGTAGTCTCTTCCTTGCATATAGACTCACCTCCAAGGCCTTTCTCTCTCTCTTCTTCAAACTAGGGTGACAAAAAAACCCACCTGATTAAATTCAGTTCTCCTCCTGCTATGAACCTGCCCCCTAGAAGCTAAACAGATGACTGCAACTAGAGAAAATGTAGGTTATATGAAAATAAGACATAACTGTTGGTATATGACCACAAACATAAGCGGGTCCCCTGTAGTGCCTGGCAGTCTTATCACACTTTCTTTGGTAATTCATGGCTTGGCTGTATGATATTGCTTAAAGAGGCACCTTTGCCTCTTCAATCAACCCACATTCCTTCCCACCTCCTCACTCTCAGTTCATGATACTGCTTCTAAGAAAATGGAAAGAGCCACAGTTAAACTTCCTCCCTTTTTTATCACTGTATCCTCTATACACTTGGCATTTGTGATCATGTAGTCTGTCTTCAATCATGTTATGATGAAGAAACGTCCTTCTCTTCCCTAAGGCCAACCCCTTCTCTTAAGACTTAGATTCCATTTCTCACCAACTTAGGTTTTCACGACTTCAATTATACCCTCTCTCTTCCACATCATCGTTTTCTTCTATTTTACTAGATTATGCCCATTTGTATGCAAATATGTGATAATATCTCCCATTTTAAAATAGTTATTTTCTTTTTCATCAGCTCACCATCTCACTATCACCCTAATTCTCTGCTCTGCTTTTTAACAAAACTTTTTTAAAGAGTGCATTCTCCATTCCTCAGCTGAAATTCTACATTGAATTCTTCTCAATTAGGCTTCATTTCCACAGCTCTACTGAAATAACAATTATTGAGGTCAGCAGTGAACTTGAATATTGCCAAATCCAATGGTAAGTTCTCTGTCATTATCTTCCTGAATTTCTCAACAGAACTTGACTCTGATAATCACTTTTCCTTTCTTGACATATTTCTTCACTTGGCTTCTAGGATACCACACACTCCTAGCTTATTTCCTACCTCATTTGTTGCTTTTCTCAACCCCTTTGCCTGATTTCTTCCATTCTTCCTGAACTCTACATCCTTTAGCAGATTCAGTTCTGCGACTTCTCTGACACTGTCCAAGGAAATCAAACCCAATGCCATGTCTTTAAGTAGCACCATTTATTGATGAATCCAAAATTTAGATCTCTAACCTGAACCTCTTCTCTGAGCTTTAGACTCATATCTACTGTTTACTCTATTCTGCAACTCCATTTGAATGGCCAATAGGCTTCCCAAACATAGTATGTCCAAACAATAACAATAATAAGTAATAAGGAACAAAGGACAGAAGACACATAATCCAGGCTTCTACCCTCTCTGGGCTTCTTTATGTCAGGAAATGGCATCATCATTTACTAAAGTGCTCAATTAAAACCTAGCTCCTTAGTGAAAATGGCTGATTTTAGGACCAGGAAAGAGGAAATACAAGATGAACCTGAAACATTGTGTAATACCAGAAAGTAAGGAAGAAGAAAAATAAGATAGACCAAGGCATGTCAAAAGGATACAAGAGCAAACTTGAAAGAGCTCTCAATGGTCAGAGTTGAAATAGTTGAGGCAACAAATATTAATGGTAGTATTATATTATAATCTCAAGAAAAAATTAATATATATGAGTCTATATGGATCTAAATAAATGACTGAGTAAACAAGTAAATGAGAGAGAAGAGAAAAATTGTTCCTTACAAAAGTTTTCCAAAGAACATATACAGATCATCCCTTAAGAAGTAAAGCTTGATCACCACCATCGACCTTGAGTGTGAGCTGGGTTTGATTAGTTGTTTCAAAAAAACAGAGCATGAAAAAATAAAAATAGTAATGCTACAGTGGATAAATCTGGCAGACAGTATCTCAACCAACTGACTAATGTGAATATTACCAGTGATACATCATGCTGATATTATATATCCCTGATATGATTCAATATGAAGAGTACTTTACTTCTCTGGTGTTTTCCCAAAAACCCTTACACAAAGTCTAATCATTAGAAAACATCAGAGAAAACTAAGATTGAGGAACATTCTAAAATAACTTGACTCATGCTCTTCAAAAAATCACGATAATAAAAATCAAGGAAAGACAGGCACTGTCACAGATCAAGGGGACTAAGGAGACAAGATGACTGAATTCAATGTGGTATCCTTGATTGGATCCTGTATCAAAAAAAGAATATTTATGGGTAAAATGTGAAAGCTGAAGAGTCTGTACCTTGTTTAATAGCATGATACTGAGTGATAATTTCTTACCTTGACAAGTGTGCTATTGTTATGTAAGAGGTTAACACTGGGGGAAGCTGGGCAAAGGGTGCATGGGAACTCTCTGTGATATTTTTGCAACTTTTTCAAAAATCTAACATTATTTGAAAATAAAGTGCTTATTTTAAAAAGCCTATAAATAATTCATGTTCATCTCTTTCTCTCACACTCCACAGCTAAACAATCAGCATTGCCTTTCAGCTCTGCCTTCAAGATGCATCCCAAATCTGACCACTTTTCAGCATCTCCACGGCTACCACCTTAGGCCAAGTCCCCACATCTTTCACTTCCACTACCTGACAATAACTTTGTATCCAGTCTTCACACAAGTGTCAAGCTCTTTTCTGACATTTTACATTTGTTATTATTTCTCCTGGAAGCCTCCTCCTACCCCACATATTGCATGGCCTACTCCCTAATTTCATTGAGCCCCCAAAATATTCCTTTTGGAGTGGCCTTTTACAAACATCTTTATTTAAAATAGCTACCCCCATTCCTATTCCTTAACCCTATTTTATTTTTCCTCACAGCACATTTGTGACATTATGTAGCTATGTAGTTATTATCCATCTTGATGACTAATGTAGACATCATGAGGGGAAGGGCTTTCTCTTGTTGAATGGATAAACAAACACCTATTACTTGGTATTTATGGGAAAAAGTATAATCTTATCCAAAGCTGATAGGCGTATGTATTTTACTGCCTTTTGGAAAAAGCAATACGCTAATATCTGTTAAGTCAGTGTTAGTCCATAAATGTCTGTCTCATAAAAGGTAAAGTACAAGTCTATAAGGATATTTTTTAAAGAATATATATTACAGCCTTGTTCATAGTAACATAAAAACTAACCTGAAACAAATGAGCACCCACAGGGGAAAGACAGACTAAAATGTTAAATGTCCATACCTTGTAATATTATGAAATTATTAAACAAATAAAAGTTACTAAAATACAGCTATGACAAATAACTTGGGGAATTTCCATAAGGTGGTGTCCAATGAGAAAACCAAGATGAAGAAAAACGTATAGATATGATCTTTTTTTTTTTGACAGAAAACCCTCATAGACAATATAGCCCATTTTTTGAGTAAAAATTCCTCTTAGAGTATGTAAATGTTTATGATTATTCAATATTTTAAAAACACATGAAAGAATATAAACTAGGTTGTCAGTAAGAGTTACTCACAGGGGCAAAAGATGTGAATGAAGGACAGAGGGCAAGAAGATGGAGAAGTCAAGTCAAAAAATAAAAAAGAAGAAAGAAAAGAAGAAATATTAAACGAAGTCTGTGGTATGATGATATCCATGCTTTTAACATAAAATTCTCTGTATGTGTGCATAAAAGAGAATTATTCAGGGAAGTCAATTTTAAAGAACAGAATGGCTTTTGGACACGGGGCTCACAATTTTTTCAAAGAAACATCAACTTTTAAATATAAAATTAATTGCAGGGTTACTTAATCTCACAAAGAAAACAGAATTGCTGGTAGAATTGATCAGATTCCCAGGAAATGCATAAATTCTTACAGATGGTCCTGGGAACACAGCTAAACTGCAGACTATGTTAGTCAGTGTACTTTCATGTTCAGCTGCAGAAAATAGAAATCTATTCTAAAAAAAGAAAAACTGACATCCACTGATAGGAATAAAAGAGGGAGACCTTTACAGAATTTGTTAGCTCAACTTTTAGTTAATCAAGCAGTCGATGGCACCTACCTTAAGTATTATCATGGATATGTTCCTGCATGGAAACCATGCGATTTTTGTCCTGGAGTACAAGAATGCCCAAATAAGCTCTTGAATGGTTGCTAGGGCTGCCCTGACAAGTTTCATTCTCTTAAAAAATGTGAAACAAACCACAGGCTTTCTAACAATAATATGTCCGTATCTTTTCTGCCACAATAAGATGTTAGGAGTATCCCAAATAGTCCCCTGTAGAAAGTGCTGAGCACCTAATAAGTATTTATACATGTTTAAGTACTTTCATTACGCCCCAGAAGCATTGCATGTTGTGGCAGACAGGAGGGGTATATAATCATGTAATTAGTCTGACCCCAATTGGTCTGTTTGTAACAACATGGAGTACATGATGCCAATGTCAAATATAAAGTGTAAATAAAGGAAAAAATGTATGATATCCATTCTGGATATCACAGGAGGGAATTTTATCACAGAAGTCTCTTTGTAAATAGACATCACAATAGATGCCTTTATGATAAAGTGATTTTACCATAGGGTGAATACAGAGGAGCCCTAAATGAAGATTTTTTAAAAATATCATTAGAGAACTGCAGATTCAATGCTGTTCAAGAGAGAAATATTAGTGGCCTGATGATGTAATAAAAGATGCTTAGGTTCTGGAGTACCAAAAAACAGAGGTTGCCATATTTTGGAAATTTCTAACCTCTGTGACTTTTAACAAATTACTTAACATCGGTCTCTTCATTTCTCATATGGGCATATGAACTCAGATTTTATACTATATAGTGAAAATAAATAAAACATTTTACTTATTTTTATATCATGGGACTTACAACATATCCTCAATATATTAGTTCTTTTTATTAACCAGAAAATTAAAAAACGGAACAGAATGTGATAGAATATTTATAAATTTAATAAGCAATTGGCTATTAGTAATTTCCACTATTCACTTACAAATAATTTTATTGCAGTGTTGTTTTGAAAAAATATTTAGTTTAGTTTTTTTTTCATGTTTATGAACTACGAGATCAAAGTGAATTACTAGCATGGGGTCCATTGTTATTTGTGGCCCAACACATTTTTCTTCCTCCTATTTTTTCTAGTAACATATTCCATGTCTCCTTTCTTGTTACCACTACAAGGGAGAAATGAATGAGACAGCCAATCAAAGGACCTCATCCACTGGTGACAGTGTTTGATTCAGTGAAGGGTATGCGGCCCAAGCTAGGGTTGTCAGTCAGGTTCCAGTTTAGAAAATAGAGTCCATGCCAGGTGGTCTAATGATTCCTGTGTGAAGAAATTTCATACAAGGAAGTAGTTACAATGGTTTTGAGGGAGCTGAGACCCCAAACAAAAAAGGAAAATGAAACTCAGATATTAGCAACAGTGGGTAGATGCCGCCACCCCTCAGACTGGAGGCCCAGAGGAAGAGGTGATGTAAGTCACCAGAGATCAAGAGTGGGTGCTGCCTTCTGGGAGCCGAATCCCTGGGGAGGTTGTTGCATGGGGCCTAGGAATATAAAAGTTGGGCCATTGCAACAAGGCCTGAATCATGAGAAGATGTGGCAGCCACTGGATATATCATCTGAGGCACGGATGGGTGGGTGAGAATATTCTGGTGTATCCCTTACCCCTGCCCTCCGTTTTCCCACCAATGCATCTTATCTGCTGAACCCATCTGGAAGGGAGTAGGCATGGAAGTTGGGAAATGCAATTTGACAGAGATCCTATCTGAGCACAAATGGACACATACTTGACACATTAAAATAATCTTGGAGATCTAAACTATTGGAGCTAGGGGTGGAAGAGATGCCTTCTTGTCTTCAAGAAGAGAGCAATGTGTATGTCTATAAGTACACAGACATCTTCTGCAGATCATCTGGGGAACCCATAATCCCATATACGGTAGGAGAAAATGAGTCCTTCCCATAGTGAAGAGTGATCCAAGTCATGGTGGACAGGGTAGGTATTGAGGGTATCATTTGAACCCCCAATCCATTTTGGCCTAATGTGACCTACTCCTGACTATCTCGATTACATGAGCCAGGATATCTCTGTTTTATCTAAGTTAGATAGTATAGGGCTTTCGTCATTTGCAATAAAAAGTCTTGACTAATATAACCATAATCATTAACTTTGACTATTTTAAAGAAATGCTAGGACAAATGCCATGTATTACCAGTAAAAGAAATGAAATTAAAGAATGCTTGTGGTTTTGTATTACCAGCAAGATAAATTAAATGAATGTGGTTATGTTGACAAGCCTTTGTTGCCACAATACTGAATGAATTCTCTCTCTTTTATCTTAAATAAATAATTTAAATTAAAAAAACCTCCTGAAGTTAGAAAAGTAATTCCTCTCTATCTTTTAAGATAGAGGAGCCAGTTGTATTCCTTGATTCATGTCTGGTAATCAGACAAAAAGAATGCAGATTAATGCCAGATGAAGGCTATCAAAACAAAAATTCACTACAAAGAAACAAAAATGAATCTGAAGTTCATCTGCAGCTATAGAATATGAGATGCTAAACAGAGCAGTGTTGTTCTATTTTATCCTACCTCAATAATTGAGGATTTTTTAAAATAAAGTAAGTGAATAATTTATTGTTTAACCCATTTGCAAAAAAAAGGTACAGGAGGCCCAGTCAACTTCTGTATCTATTTGCCTCCTGAAATCTAATGTTTTGAGTTTTTTCTTCTTCCACTTCAAGCAATGCCTTTATCTTTTTATTACTCTCCAATTAAGTGGAAAATAGACAGAAATAAATGGGTCTTCCTTTACAGGACAGAAATCACTGGAAACCCAAAGTTGGTTAGTAGTTTTTGTTTGCTTGTTTGTTCATTTTGACTCCCTAAAACTGAGAATCAGGTCTTACTTGTCAAGAAACATTTTGTTTGAAGAATGAACTTATAACCCCAATCCCACAAAATTTGCTTCCATTTAATGATGTACTTTCTCCAGGTTGAAGTTTTCTGGAAATGAGAGTTAATTTTTCTCCAATCCATACAATGTACTAGTTGACAATTATATTTTTTAGCATGGTTGCATGCTAAAACATGTCATGTCTATTAGTCTGAACTTCTCAAGTAGAGTATAAGTTCCTTAGGACAGAAACATCCTTTTCAGTCTGCTCATATGCAGCAATACGTCTTCAGTGTAGTCTTTAACATGTGGTGTGCTCCATTAGCCCTTGCATAAATAGAATTTTAATAAATTCTTGAGATTTGTAAAGAATTTGTATTTCTTCAGTCATGTGAGGGACCAAAAGCAGGGACATGAGAGTTTCAGCATTTTACAAAACTAATTTTAATGGTAATCAGCATAGATGGTTAAACTTGATCAGAATCTCAATCTCTATCACTTCCAGTGGTACCGTCATTTTATTCTAATTAATAATACTATAGATAAGAACTAAAGGACTGCTTGTATTTAATGCAGAATTTTTTAAATTAAAGATTTTGAAAACAGTTTTGTTACATGGCATGGAAATGAAAAAATTATTTTTATTTTCTTGTAGAAAGTATAGCATACTATAGTGGTTAACAGTGCGGGCACTGGAGTTTGAGCCGGTTTTAAGTTTTTAATGCCAGCGTTTATAAGCTGTGTGGACTTACATAAGCTACTTATCCCCTTTGCATCTCAGTTTCCTTATCTTTCACATAAGAATAAACTCTGCTAGGACTACCATTCCTACTCAACTCATATGTTGTTTTGTGAGGATTAAATGATATGATGTTTCAAAAACATTCAACATTAAAATGAAGGATCAGATGCAAGAGGGTTATTGGTAGTGCTGTCTTGTATAACTTTCATCTTATTATCTCTTTTTTATGTGAATTTGAAATGTGTTTTAAAAATGTATTTTAAGTTAATCTTGAACATTTTTAAAGGTCTCTTAATGCACATACATTGCCAGATTAATTAGATACTCATGTGAAATTAAAGAAATTAATTTACAATGAAATAGAGTCAAAGGCAATTATAGTTTTATATTAGGAAGAATATTTTTCATTTTATCATATTAATAGGTCAAAATAGGATTACCTTGCTATGTACTATTAAGAATCTGATACAACTCTACATTCATTATTAATTAGAAAGAATTAATGGAAGGATATCTCCTTAATTTAGGACAAAGTATATCCTATGACTAAATTAAAGGTGAAATGGTGGAGGCATTTCCATTTTTAAAGCACTATACCCTTTCTAGTACCCAAAAAGCCTTTCAGAACATATAATTACAAAATCCCATTCATAGTAGACACAACAATTGTTAAAAACTTAGCAGGGAATATGCATTGCAAAAAGAAAAACATAAAATTCTGCTGTGCATAAAATAATAGTTAAATACAAAAAGATATCTAATGTGTTGCCTAAATTAATCTACATATTTAATATAATTCCAATGGCATAATAAGTTTACTTATTAGCTTAAAAATATTCTTCTAAAATTTAAATAATAATCATGTCAGATAATGTTAAACTTTAAGAGTATGGTAGTGTACTGTTTTTCTGTTAATAGTGGTGGGTTAGGGAAAATTGAGAACTCTCATCTGAGATAATAAAATCTACTACAAAGCCGTAATGTAACACTAATGTTAGTTTTAAAATAACCAGAGCATGTAATAAAAAGAAAACCACAAACAATGATCACACTATATGTGATAATTTAGCATAAGAACAGAATTACAAATAAATAACAAATAATATATTATTCAATACATGATTTTAGGAAAACAGGAAAATTATCTCTAAATTTCACACAATATGTCAATACAATTTTCAAATGGACTAAAGGTTTAAATACATATAGAAATTTATGAAAATCCTAGGAGCAATTATTTGTGTACAATTGATCTTGGCAGTAGAAGTTTGCCTAAACAGTTCCTAAAGCTAAATTCATAATATATTTGACAGTACAAATATATTTCACTAGCAAACCTAGAGTTAGAAGAAAAATGACAAAATAGGAAAGATATTGTGTATGCATTCACCAAATAACTAATCCTTAATATTATAAAACAATGAAAAAGAAAATCACCATCATAATAAAAAACCTGGATAGGCAATTCACACACATACACACACAAACATACACAAGGCAAATGATTAAATACATAAATAATTAGCTTCCTAGAATTCAGAGAAATTCAAGTGCGAACATTGGTATATGTTTTCACTAATCATATTAATCTATGTATGTATGTGTGTGGGTCTACAATGTGTGCATATATGAATGTATTTATGCAAACACAGAGAGAGAGAGAGAGACAGGGGAAGAGAGAGAGAGAGAGCTGGTGGCAGGGGGGAGAGAGAGAGATTCAGACAGACAGAAGACAGAGAGAAAATACCTAACCAGTTTTGCTAAGGTATTTGGTCAGGTGTTGAGGAAATGTGCACTCACGTATTAGAAGTGGGCATATACATTGGTAAAGTTTCCTGGAGGGCAATTAAAAACAACACCCTTTTAACTATGATTTCCACCTTTAGAGATTTGCTCTAAGATTAATCTATAAGTAAGTCATAAACAGCAATAATCATATTGGTGGAAAATTCTAGAAAACTATGTTAAGAGATCTAGTTAGGATAAAGTATATAAAAATAAATTGTGAAAAAATATATAGATTTTTAAAAACACCCAGAATTCTGCTACTTTTTGAATATTACCATCTATAGAAAATGTGTGTTTTTCTTTTTCCTTCTGGATTTTATTATACCACATATTTAAGATTTTATAAAAATTGATGAAATTAATATAATTTTGCAAACTTCTTTATAAATGTGAATATATTTTTATGTCAATAGATACATTTATTCAGCTGTTTTTGTTGATTATATAATAATTAATTATGTGGATTTTCAAAGATTATTCGACTAATTGCATAGTATGTACATTCTGTATACTTTTGCACCATAAGAAAAAATACTGCAAAAATCATCCTTAAAGCTAAAACTTTTTTCTGCATTTCAGCTTTTTAAAGAAACAAAGAAATGTTAAATACGTCAGTTCTAAATATTTCAATATTCTAATTTACTAATAAATGAGAACGCTGAATTCTGATTTAGTAATAAATTTAAAGGTTAATGAAAATATATGAGGAGTTTGGGAAGTTACCTAGTTCAGACTGGCAATAGTGTATGCATAAATTGGAATCTTCATGAACATCTGATATGAAAAGTTTTTTTCAATAAATCTGGACCTGTTGAAGGAGACCCTAATTATATTGTATTTAACAATCTTAATAATTGCTATACAATTGGCCTATTTCAGTTGACTTATGTTATACTTAAGATGAAGAAAACATTTCATCAATTGAATCTTTTTTAGTGAAAAGTCATGAACATGCCAATAAAAAATAAACATATTTAGCAACTAAAGTAAGGAGAATTAAATGAGATAATTTGTTTAAAGCATTGAGCACAATGCCTGCCAAATCATAAACTGCTCAATAACACTTGCTATTCTGATTACTCCCATTCAGCAATGTGGGGAAAATATAGGACAAAGGTCCTGCCATCAAGGAGCTTAAAATAATTGTAATTATAAATTTCAACTATTTCCATACTCTCACTACAAAGCTACTACAGAAGAGCTACTCTGTTGAAAATGATGTTAATGTAGGCTGTGTTTATCCTTTTTGGACTCCATTCTTTAATTTTTCAATGAAACATTTGTTTATCAGACATTGAAGGGCATTTTAAAAACATATAACTTTTCTTATTAATGTTCATGAATTACTTAGTTAACTCCCTAGGTTTCCTTTTGCAGCCTCTCTAGCTTTATGCCTATTTATAAAAATCTAAGCCAAAAGTATGACATCTGTCTTATGTAACCATGATCTTAGCATAGCATTTCACTATAACTGATTAATGACCACTATAATGGGAAGCCTAATCATCAATTCTTTTGGCAAGTAAAGAGTTCTTGAAATATATATCTATAAATGCATATATATCCGGAATATGTACTAATCTCTCCAAGCCAAAATGATGGTTGTCATAGAAACAGCAAAAAGCAGAAAGTCGGATCTGACAGAGCAAGAAGATAATGGACAGCATCTTTGGAGGAAATCATAAAATAGGACAGGCTATGTTGGAAAAATTATATATAATATTAATTTCCATTATTTCTTCCAAACCAAGGTTCTCAAAGATGGAATTAAATACCCTAGCCTCTGATAAATTTAAAGTATATACATTTTCAAAAATGTGGGAGTTGTAGGCATTAGAACAAATTTCAAGATCAAATATAAATAACGGCCAGGCACGGTGGCTCACATCTGTAATCCTAGCACTTTGAGAGGCCTAGGTGGGAGGATTACCTGAGGTCAGGAGTTCAAGACCAGCCTGGCTAACATGGTGAAACTCCGTCTATACTAAAAATACAAAAATTAGCCGGGCATAGTGGCACATGCCTGTAATCCCAGCTACTCAGAAGGCTGAGGCAGGAGAATCACTTGAGCCCTGGAGGTGGAGGTTGCAGTGAGCCAAGAATGCAAGATTGTGCCGCTGCACTCCAGCCTGAAAGACAGAGTGAGACTCTGTCTCAAAAAATATATATATGTATACGTGTGTGTGTGTATATATGTATATGTGTATACATATACATATATATACACATATACATATATACATATACACATATACATATATGTGTGTATACATATACATATATACATATGTATGTATTCTTTATTTATACGATTGGTAGGTAAAATATGTGCATTTTCCATCTCACATGATATTTCCACCAACATTATAATCCAATGGCATAAAAATATGTAACAGTTTATGTATTTTGCATATCTACATGACACAATTAATGGGACCCACCACAGACTGGGTCTCACCATGGAAATAGCTAGTGCTTTTAGCACTCTATCTAGCAATCTTTACCAGCTTTCATGTTGCTTTTGAAAATTATTTTAATTGAGTTTGAGTTTTTGGTGTTTTCTTCTCTGTTTTTTTTTTTTTTTGGTGATGCTAAGACTGGTGCAGTTGTACATTAAGGATTGTAAAGAGACTTAAGAGTTCACTATATAAATCAAGTTTCATAAAATTTTATTCAAATGTCTAGAACTGTAAATTATATAACTCAGTCTTTACTACTACTCCCTTATTATAATATTTGTGAAATAAAGGCAAATGCAACAAACTGAGAGTCCATTGTAATTTTAACTCACTGCAAATAGTTTTCTACCTGAAAATTAAATGTCATTAAAAAGATGTTTTTCCAAGTTTTTATGTGCTGGTTTTTGGTTGAAAAGCAAGTTATCTTTTTGGTTTTGTTATATTTATTCTGATTGCTATTTCTTCCTTCCATTTAAAAACTATGCTTTTAACCTTAGTCCAATTCTCAATGGAATTCAGTATTTTTGAGACTTACTTAACTATTCTAGTTCCTGCAAGATCACTGTAGCCGAACATGTAAAACATATGGTACAATAATTCTGTGGCCCTAAAACATTCCCAGCGTATTTACAAATTCCTCAAACAAAAAAGAAGGATTTCTTTTTATATACAAACATGCACTTCCTAGAGTGAAAGGATTAAATATTATTGCAGCCTGTTTAGAAATCACACCAACTGTCTCTCTCCCTTTTTTTTTTTTTTAAGCAGGACCATGTTTAATTCCTTCCTGCATTCACTTGCACACAAATACTCTTCCTCCAAGCTGTCAGAAAGCATCAGACTGCCTGATCTGCAAAGTGAATTTCAAAATCTTTTGAGAAACACAAGGACATTTGCTTCAGGCGCTGATTTCATCATCACCATCATAAACAGCAAGTATAAAGCAAGTCAATCTCTGGTATTCAAACCGAAGCTAGAAGATGGTGGTACTTTGAAGATGGTTAGTAGAATTTTAATCACCTAGATTTGTTTGGATGCATTTTTCAAGCCATGATATTTTACAGTTGGGCAATCACTTATTTATTGCCTGTGACCACTCCCAGATGGACCCAAAGTAAGGATGTGATTCTCTAACAAGAGGTTTATAAAATACAAACACTCTAAGATTTATTTGTAAATAAATTACACTGTCAGATGAAAATGTTTTGATCACTAATGTGAAGATGGTATCTTTAATATTTAATAGCAACTTTAATTCTTGTGCTCTTTATGAAATGTAGCTACACTATCAATTCCACCTATGAACATCCTGAGTAAATAATAGATGTGGGAAATTTGGAGGTTTTCTATGATGTATTTTGGATCTCATGCTAATGAAGCCATATCCTTCAAATGATGTGAGCGATAGTACCATTAACATCACCAGGACTAACTTTATATTTAGTTTTGCATGACAGCTACTTGAGAATTAAGACCACAGTGATTGTTGTTTTTCTAGATTCATTGTTGTAGATAAATAAAATTTTATTTGAAATTTGGTCCAATTGTGCTTTTGAGTTTAAAGCCAAATTTAAATGAAGTTTGTTGGGAATTAAAACAAACAAGCAAATATAAAATCCAACTCTGTCCCTAGCCAGTAAAGTTGAATATAATTACTCCATTCAGTCAGAAGCTGTGACTGAGTCCAATTGAAATGCAGGGTAAGTGGGTTTCTGAATTCTTGAATTATTGAACAAGTAATGCAAGGTCCTGGAGTTCAAGAGATAGAAAGATACTATCTTTTTTTCAGGGAGTCCAGGATATCCATTCATCCATCTGGCAAAAGTGGAATATACAAAGGTTTTACCTTTAAAGTAAATGAACTAAACTTTGATTTGTTAGCTGCTGTTAAAGATTCACACTGCATACTTCATTTCACCTACTTTTCATTGTAACATTTTCACGTTATCACAAGCAGCATTATGTCACCAAGACAAACCAATTTCTTTCATGTAAATGTAAAACAACATGTTTGCTGTAAGATATTTCCATCAATGTCAGTGACATACAAGGAAAGTCTCAACAATCTGCCCTGTCACTTAACTTACAGAAAGGGAAAGTAAAATGTTCTTTCACACTCAAATTGAATTATCTGCCCACTATTTCATTTAGCTCATTGAATTTGTTCATAAACTCATCACTAGCACTGCCCTAAAGCCACAAAAAGGCAATAAGAAATGAGAAGCCAATTACATTTACCAAAAGATAGATTCATTCTATTTATAAGAGATGCTGGCATATAAGATACAGCCATGTCTTTCACTTGATTTGTGTCCCTCTACTTAGTAGCCAGGCTTGTAACTGAACCATCAGAGAGCCGTGTGGTCTGGTAGAGAGATACACTCTAGGGATCTACATTAAAGTCCTCTTCCACCAGCTCACATTTTGATCTTGTCAAATTTCTCTCCCTAGACCTTAGTCTCCACATCTGCAAAATAAGGGAGTCAGCCTAGACACTCTCAAAGGTCCTACTAGTTCTCATAGTCTTTGAATTAAAAATGAGGTGTTTGACCCTTTACTGTTAGTTTTTGTCTCAGTTATATACAGAACATTCGATCCTCTTAAAAACACTAAGGTGGGTTTTCTTCTTCAATTCTCCCAACTTTATAAAATAATAAAGTTTTGTGTTTGCGATCAGGCTAAGAGTAACCCACAGTGATAGATAGTCCTCCGTAGGTCCTATTGCCATTTATTCTTTACCCTTCTTCCCCACTGTTTATCTCAAGTCATGGTTCTGATTACACACTCAATTACAAGTTGTTCAATGACGCATATCACCATTCCCTTCCAGAGGAGTATCAACAAATGTTTCCCTCAAAACCCTTGAAAATTCACAAAGAAAAGTACATCAACAGCACTACAGGGGGAAAAAAAACTCATCGAACTTTGCCGCTGCCTTCTTTAATAGCCTAAGTATTCTCCTCTGACCACAGTGGATATGTATGTGTTTTCTCCTTTCTAGACTAGAGTAATGGTGGTGGAGTGGAGCAGTTAAAACCACACGTCGAAATAGTTATTAAAAAATAAAACCACTCTCAACCATACAGTTCCAGGGAACTGTTCAGGTGCTCAGAACAACTGCCTGACCTATAATTTTTCAAACCTCCCTAAACCACCAGAACATACTTTCATCTGGAAAGCATCTTGAGCCATAATTGTAAGGCCTGATGGTGTTTAAATGAACATTGTAGGTACTTTGTGAACTTACAAGGTATAGAAATCAATAAGTGTCTTGCATAGAGAAGTCCTGCAATTGATTTTTCCAGGAGAGAGGCAATTTGTAACTTTAGGAAAGTCATAGACACCTAGGAGGTTGTAAGCATGCTGACGATTAAAAAAAAAAAATCACAGGGGTGTGGAAAACACTGCACTGCACTGCTAAATGAGGAAGCATCTCAAAGATACAGGGTTTTAAACTGACGATGATTTTTAGGAGTGGCTAAAGGAAAAAAAAGATTGAGAAATAGTAGGTAGCTCCTGCAGTGCTCTAGGATTTGAAAAAGAAGAGCGCTCCCAAGTACACAGAAAGGGTATGAATAGAGTGCTCCCAAGGGTCTTGAATGTAAATATGTACTATTGCTTGTCTAAGGGTAAGAATATCCAGTGGACTCATTCTCTCCAGCTTTTAAGATTTGTCAGAAAATAATTCATTCACTCAGTAAAAAACTGCAAGCATCATCCAGTGCTCAGTACTCTTCTAGGCATTTTAGGTAACGGCCCAGTAGGAAAGGCAATTATCAGTGCCATCCACAAGGTTACAGTCACTTGGAGGGAGGTGTGAAAAGGCTTTAAATACATCCCAAACAAAACCTATCTTCTGAAATTCTACTCTCTGGCCATAATTTTTCCAAGTAACTGGAGAATCATATCCTCAGAACAGCTCTTCTATTTTCCCTTCTCCCAAGTGTTTTTATATTCTCCTCACTTTTTTTATGCTTTCTAAAAGTTCCAAATAAAATAGGTTCTACTGCAGTCAAGAGATAAACATTTTTATTCAAAATTATTCTAACAATGATGGAGAATTATGAATACCAAATAAAATTTTGAATCCTGGGGGAGAGGGAGGAGGATTAAAAATAGGATCTCAGGTCACAGAACTACATTGGATGAACTTTAGTGTAATTTTTTTTAAATTATACTTTAAGTTCTGGGGTACGTGTGTACAATGTGCAGGTTTGTTATATAGGTATACATGTGTCATGTTGGCTTGCTACACCCATTAAGGCTGTTTTGGTGAGTTTAAACTCCCCAAATACAAATACCCCAGAAAAATAATGCTAGAAAAAAACTATTGTGAAAACAGTCTCTCCTGAATGATACTCTTTTATGTTGAATAATTTTTACCTTTACTCGTGGAATACAAAGTTAAAAGGAAGTTACACTATCATCTCATGAGGGGTGGGTGAAGGTAAGGGGCTTTCACTTCATTTAGTTTTGCTTTGCATGTTAACTCTTCTGAAATATAATTTTGAGATTCCTTTTCCCTTAAAAATTGAGGTTGAATGAGCACAGAGCTGTTGGAAAAGGATCACCTATTTCACAACCTTCATATGTGCATCTGTTACAAGGACTGCCATTTGAAAATGGGTAGACTTTTAAGTTAGAACATATCATACTAAGCTAGATGGTATTATTCACATGAACTGCTTGGGAGAATTCTACACATGAAGAAAGCTGCCCTTACTCAAGAGCATGAACTTGGCCTTCAGTCTGAGTTTTACCTGTGTCCAAACAACTATAGGATCTCAAGGCTTTCAAGGCCTTGATTTCACATAAGCAATCTTTTAAAAAATAAACATCATTTTCTCATCTAGGAAGTAAATGTGTTACACTCAGCACTGTAAATATTCTGTAACTCATTGACCAATCTATAGATGTTCAAAATGGCTTAACTGATTAGATGCCAAAAGATAGATTTCAGCAAGCTGAAGACACTTATTAAATTATTTCCAGTTGCTGTCTGCTTACCTCCAATTAGACTCATTTCTGCCTCCTATATACTCACTCCATAGAAATGAGAAGAAGTATACTGCTGAAGTTTAATTAACCAAAATTATGTCATGTTTTACAAATATTTTGGTATGAGGAAGAATTTAAGAGCAGATACAAGCCAGTGAATTAAGCTAAAGCCCCCAAGAATGGCCCATGCACACAATTTAGAGCACAACTGAAACAGAGCTTTAGATACTCACTGGTAAAATCATTAAAACTGAACGATTGACACTATCAACACTCTCAGTACTGTCACAGCTGAAAACTTCATCATCTGATTCCTGCACTGAAGAGCAGGGTGAGGAGCCGTTGACTTCTTCAAACTTCCCCTTTAAAATTCCACTCATAGCTGCAGCGCTGTCACATGTACCTGTAACAGGAACAGGAGCAATGGAGCATTGAAATATTTGGCTGCTGATTGCATAGTCAAAGTCTCAAAGTCATTTGGAGGGGCTGTAAATTTTTGAACCACATTATCGTATCCATGCAGAAATTATTCTTCCCATAATGTTGGAAAGCACTGAAAACTATTCTACCCTAAGTCATTATTTTCATTCTCATTCTGACAACAGTGTCTTATGAGAAAAAGTAAAAATTAAAAATATGAATATATTTGCTGCATGAGGAGATATGGCTTACTGTTTTGAAATGTCAAAATGGGAGTCAAATACACTTATTTGATTTGTTCTAGTAAATCGTGTGTTGTCATTGACAGAGCCAGAGTTCAGAACAAAATAGATCACTCGCTTGCATGCTGTCATATCCAGAGCATACTGATTAGAGTATGTCTAGCTTGCTTGGGATTTCTTTTTTCTCAGGTATAAAGGTGTCTATTTTCCTGGGGCTCTTTGTCCATCAAAAATCAAATTGGTTGCTAGGAATGGCGATACCTGCAGAATTTAGATGCCTTATCATGTTTCCAGTCAATTTAGCAGAGCTACAGGGAATACTTGAGTCCTATGTCAAGGAGGTTGGCTGAATAGATTTTATACATGGTAAACCAGAGTCCTGAAATCTTTTATTGAATAAAATATTAATTTAAATCTCTTCACTCTCTGTATTAACATGGTCAGTGAAAACCAGTCATATGTAGCCTGATACATTTCTCAAAATTTGTTTACGTCAATTTAGATGAATCACTAAACTTGAGAGTAGTAATTTCTTCATAGCTATGTAGAGAAACAGTGAAGGTGATCGTGGGTTGCAAACAAAAATTCCTACACTGGCAGGTAACCTCGATAAGTAAGTTGGGTCATATGTAATAGAACCATAGTCATTTTAGTCTTCTCTTTTGCCTACAGTTATTTGCAACAAGGATACCAAGAAATATTTCACCTGAAGGAAAATGATAGCATAAGTACAATAGTAAATGACCTCTTATTCAAGGAGACAGTAGGTAGTAAGAAGTGGTGACCTGTGGAGAGCCAGAGAAAGCATGCTCAGGCCAAAGGGTGAAGCTGTTACTTGGGTCCAGGTCATTTTGCTCTATGCTTTCCTTATTTAATCTCCTCTAACTCTGGCCAATGCTCCATTCATATTCAGATTCTGCATTTTTCTTTCTCTTATTAATTTTGTTTACAAAGTCAAAGGAGCAATTTTTAGACTGCAGTGCAATTTAAATCCCAACTTGAACTGGCTCTACAAGATAGCCCAAGATTGGTTTGGATAGTAACTTGGAAGGGTTAACAGACTAGGGAATCAAAACAGTCTCTTCCCCATCAACTCAACACACTATCTGAAACCCTTTTGACTAGAGATGCATCAGTTTGGGGAACAAATTTATTTTACAAAAGACACCTGCACAATATATGATATCGAGGAGAGGTGACATCTTAAGCCATCAAATGCCAGCATGGTGGTCCTATCTATAACTTTCTGGTAGTAAGAATCAAGTCTAACTGAAGTGACTTTTTTTTTTTTAGTAAAGTAGCAAACTAGGGACTGACCACCCTCCTTGTGCCACTCATGGACATCATGCTCACCCTTGATTTTAATGCTAAAATTCCTTGGGGCATATTTATTCCAGGTCTTTCTGTTGACTGGCTTTCTCTGTTTCTTTATTTTCTGCTTTCTCGTATTTCCAGCTTATAGATGGCTTTGGCTTCTAACAGACTTACCTCTACCTTATCGTATCATCATATTCTGTCGGCCTCTACGCTGAACACCAGTAACTCTTTTTTTTTTTAGGGAGTTTGAGTATCATCCTTTGGTCACTTATGCTGTTCTATAGAAAAGAGATCTATTTGTCTGTCATTTGTTTCAGGGCCATTCATTATTCATAAACATCTACTGAGTTTTATTATGTTCCAATGACTATTTTAGATGCTGGGGAGTGGCAAAGAAGCAACATCGCAACAAATTTTGTTTTGTTCTTTTTTTCTTTTCTTTTTCTTTTTTATTTTTTTTACTCTAATAGTGCTTACTTACTGAGTGTTATTAGGGAAAGGAGTGGACAAATAATAATAAGAAAAAATAAATTAAATATATAAACATCGTATGGAGATAAATACTATTGAGAAAATAAGCCATTAAGTGATATGGTGACTATAGGGTTGACTGAGCAATAACATTTCATTTTTAGTTGATCAGTGAACTAATGTCACTCCACCAAGAGGTAATAACACGGAGGAGGTGAGGGAACTAACAAATTGGGCTTCTTAGGGAAAAGTAGTCTAGGACAAAGGAATGGTGTGTGCCAAAGCCCAAGAGAGACACAGTGGGTGATAAGGTCAGACAGGTCTTCAGGGCTAGACTGTGTAGAGCCTTCAAGGACTTTGGCTATTTCTCTAAGTGAGATGAAAGCCACTACAGGTATTTAAAACTATAGAATTTAAGTAGTATAGTGCCAAGATCTGGCTTACATTTTAAAGGGACAACTCATTAGCTTGTTCTTTCATCAGAAAACAGAGGGTCTACAAGGTAGAAGGTAGAAATGATGGGAAAAAGGAAATTCCTAGTAGGGAGGATTTAGTGGCTCTGATGAGCAGTTACAATCAGAAAATCTGACAAGTCACAGGGCCAAAGAGGACAATAGTTCCTTTGGGGTGGGAGTTGGGGAATAAGAATTCAGGAAGAAGACAAAGTGGAGGGAAAGTTAAAGTATTTCCTAAAAGAATTTGGTTACTTAATTTCACGTAGGACCATCTCTGGTTTCTAGCATTGTTAGTTATTTGATGATGGTGGAGGCACCTTACCTACTAGATTTAAAATAAGAATCATCCAGATACTTTGTACCACTTGTGGTGCTACTGTGGCAAAATAACAACAAAAATGTAAGCTTTCTTTTATCACTCTAAAGAAATATTTCTTTTACTTCAATAGAGAAAAGGCAATATGTGATCATTCTCAAGGATTTATTTATTGATGGGAAGATGGAGGCATGGAGTTAATAACTATTTTATCTACCATTCTCCCTAAAGTTATTTACTCAAAATTTTTGAAAGTCGAATCACCACTACCTGCTACAATAGGGACTATAGGACTTAGGCTCTGGGTTGACCCTGTTTGAAAGCCAAGTAGCCTGCACCTTAAAAACTCACTTTTAGACCTAACGTAACCTTTATTTAGTTAGAGAGATGCTCATCTTGAAGTGATGTTTGACAGTTTTAGAAATATTGCAGGAAAGTTCTGAAAGACTGAAAGCTATTGTTGATTTTTTAAAATGTGGTGGTATCTTATGTTTATCAGTTATAGGAAACTATTTGGAAATTGTTGCACTATATAGATGTTTAATTGATTTCTTTATCTAATATAAAATCAATGTAAATAATTTCTATCAAGGTGATATATTTGCTCACATTTATACTTCTATGCCCTGGAAGCTCTGAAGATACTTGCACAAAGTCATTAGAGAAAGATTGAATTGTATGATTATGTATCTAAGCAAACACAAAAATAAGGTGGAAAAAATATTTTCCACCTTAGTTTCCAATAGACACAATATCTATCAGCACCTTGATCTTGGACTTCCGTCCTCCAGAACTGTGAGAAATAAATTTCGGTTGTTTATAATTCTCCCAGTCTATGATATTTTGTTGTGGTAACCAGAACTGATTAAGACACAGAATAATCAGTTTGAATTAAAATATTCAAAATGACAGTTTAGTAATTTTAAACAAAGCTTAGGAGACTCAAAAAGAGAAAGAAAGAGCGAGAGCAAGCAAGAGAGAGAGAAATTGAGTGAGAGAGAAAGGAATTGTTTTATTCTAGTTTGTTTTCACCAATCTAATTCTGTAGTACACTCTGGTTGTACTACCAAAATTGCAATGTTGTAATGATTCCATGGCAATAGAAGCAAGATCATACAGAGAACGCTAAATTGTGAGAGAGAATAGGATCCTACTTCCTTTCAGATGTCTGCAGTAATAGATGAGAAGGGAGGAAAACTATGGGAAAAGACAGTTATTATGAACATTCTTTATTGAGTTTGTCCCATCCACATAGTCAAACAAAAGTGATCATAAACAATATTTTAAAAACACCCTATAATACAGAATGCTCTTTCTGACAGTACATGGCTGGAAGAAACTGTTAGCAAACAGAGAGAAATACAGATGACTTGATTTATATTTTCTAGCACTGAAAAATTATATTTATTGTGTATGTTAGAAGTCAGAAGTTCCTCAATTCTACTCCAAGGTCCCCTCACAAGTCCTTTGTTGGTCCAAAAAGATGATACCTTATTAGGTTTTTAAAATAGATCTCCTGCAATCCCAGGACTTTGGGAGGCCGAGGCAGGTGGATCACTGGAGGCCAGGAGTTTGAGACCAGCCTGGCCAACACGGTGAAACCCCATCTCTACTAAAAATACAAAACTTAGCCGAATGTGGTGGCACATGCCTGTAATACCAGCTACTTGGGAGGCTGAGGCATTAGAAAAATTGCTTGAACCTGAGAGGTGGAGGCTGCAGTGAGCCAAGATAGCCTGGGTGACAGTGGGACTCTGTCTCAAAAATAATAAAATAAAATAAAATAAAATAAAATTGCTCTAATGGGAATTGTTGCATTATTACTGATTCCATGTACAATAATTCATTTTGAGACATATATAAAATACAATTTTCTTACTAGCATTCCTAAGATAAGAATTGTTACAATTGCTGTATTTATTCAATAGAATGCTATGGTCTGAATATTTATTCAATAGAATGCTAGGGTCTCCCTAAAATTCATATGTTGAAATTCTAGCCCCCAAAGTGGTGTTATTAGGGGCTGGAGCTTTGGGGACATAAGTAAGTCATGAAGGCGGATTAGTGCCCTTATAAGGGACCCCAGAAGAGATCCCTTGCCTTCCTGCCACATGAGGTTACAGCAGAAACATGGCTGTCTAGAAAACAGTCCCTCACCAGACATGGTATCTATCAGCACCTTGATCTTGGACTTCCATCCTCCAGAACTGTGGGAAATAAATTACTGTGGTTTATAATTCTCCCAGTCTATGGTATTTTGTTGTGGTAACCAGAACAGATTAAGACATAGAATAATCACTGTTTGAAATCAAATATTCAAAATGACAGTTTAGTAATTTTATACAAACCTAGAGACTTAAAAGAATATAAGGAGATTATTAGCATTTAAAAGTAACAGTAGAAAAGTGTAAGTTATTGATTGTTATGCTGTCGTTACAAGAAACAACTGTATTAGCTACTGACTCAGGACAGATCACTTACAGAATACAAAGGTAAAAATCTAAAATCTCCATTTTGAAGGAAGAACTACAATGAATGTTGACTACATTGACTTTTCCACAAATATAAGTTATTTTTCTAAAAATCAGATAGTTTAGAGCTCAGATGGATCCCCTGCAAGGGCCTTAAATGTGTGTTGTTACCAGGCAAGTTTTGCAGACTACTACATCCAATGGTTGAGATTTTATGATTATGGACAAGGGCACCTGAATGCCCTGCCCAGAGCCTAGGTATACTGAATAGCAAACCTCCACAACTGTATTATATATTTATATATACATAATTTATTTATAGCTATATTTTTATATATACATATATATATATATATATATACATACACACACATATATGTATGTTCTCTCTCCCTCTCCTGCCACTGCAGGGACACTTAATAAATAGCTTGGATATAATCATGGGCTTAGGTTGATTACAGGAGGTTAACTGGCAAAACCTAGAACAAGAATGGGGACAGATTCTCGAAGGTAAAGATGGATACAGAATAAAAGTGAATGTATATTGAACAGTCCTGGGAATATAAGGTGAAAGTATATTTGGAGACATGGGAGAAAAATTCTGAGAAGGCTGGAGGGAAACTCCTAAATGAGAACATTGATTTTTATCAGTTTACTCATAGAAAAGCAAGAGGTGGAAGAAACCGGCCTGGGTTGTAGTGTCTATGGGTAGACGATAGTTTCAAAAACTAGGAATTTTGGTATATCTCCCTTTGGGTTGAAAGGTAAATGGGAAGAATTGCTTCAATCTGAATTTGTAGTGATATCTGTATCCCTCAGGTAAAAGCACATCTGTTGACTGGGCATGGTGGCTCACACCTGTAATCCTAGCATTTTGGGAGGCCAAGGCGGGCAGATCACCTGAGGTCACTAGTTTGAGACCAGCCTGGACAACATGGTGAAACCTGGTCTCTACAAAAAATACAAAAACTGGCCCAGTGTAGTGGGGCATGCCTGTAGTCCCAGGTACTTGGGAGGCTGAGGCACAAGAATCGCTTGGACACAGGAGGTGGAGGTTGCAGTGATTCAAGATCATTCCACTGCACTCCAGCCTGGGCAACAGAGCAAGGCTGCATCTCAAAAAAAAAAAAAAAAGGGGGTACATCTCTTAAATTTAAGATCTGAGAGGTTAGAGCTTCAAAACCCAGTTTCACCATTTAGGAAGTGGTGAATCCTGAATAGGATCTCTTGAGCAAGTTATTTAATTTCTCTCAGTCTGAGTTTTCTTACCTGTCAAATGGGGCTAATAGTAGCTACTTTATTTTATTTTTTTCTTCTATGTTTATTTTAGGTTCAGGGAGTACATGTGCAGGTTTGTTGCATGTGTAAATTGTGTGTTGCGGGGCTTGGTGTACGCATGGTCCCGTCTCCAAGGTAGTGAGCACAGTACTCACTTGGTAGCCTTCCAGTCCACCTTTCTGCACTGTCTCCTCGAGCCCTCCCCAGTATCTATTGCTCCCGTCTTTGTGTCCATATGTATTCAGTATTTAGCTCCCACTAATAAGTGAGAACATGCGGTATTTGGTTTTCTGTTCCTGTGTTAGTTTGCTTAGGATAATGGCCTCCATGTAGCTATTTCATAATGCCAGAATGTGCATTGTAGGTGTTCTAATTTCCATACTCCCTATCCCACTGGTACATATTTTGTATTCCAGGATGCCTTGTATTAGAGCTAAAAACAAAAATCATACTCTAAAATCTTGTCTGGGTGTGTAATCTAGCCAGTTTAGCATAAAGGAGAACTATAAATCAGGAATGAGGGCTCACACCACACCGTTTCCACTTTGAGGTAGGAATGAACAGAGGCAGCACAGAGAACTAGGAAAGATGGTGCAAAGTCTTCCTGTTGAGGATGCCCTGGCTGTTTTGGTGGGTGGGTGTGATCAGTTGGTGTCAGGGCACGTTGCCTCCCTTGTTAAGTGATCCTGTCTTGTCAAAGCCCACCCCACACTCCAGGAAAGAGGCTGGTGCTCCCTAAGTAGTCACCAGCAGTCTGGTTTGAACTACAGTAATCTCAGGGGGTTTGTCAGGGTATATTCCCTCCCTCATCAAGTGACCGTAGCTTGCCAAGAGTCCACCTCACACTGCAGGAAGAAATGTGCATTGATTAACTCAGTATGTGCAATTTTACACCTGCAGTTTCTCCACTCATAACATGAGCATATAACCTTCTCATTCAATATTTTCCAATACCACATGCTTTTATTTGATTTTGGGTTTTGTGTCTAATATATTGTATTTCATTGAATAACTAGGCCATGATATTTAACCAAACCTCTAAAGGGACATGTTTGGTTTATTTTTAAGTATTTGTTACTATAAATCACAGTATAATTAGCATTTCCTTTTTTATTTAAATTTTTTTTCATATTTTTATAGACATAGGATCTCACTATGTTGTCCAGACTGGTTTTGAATTCCTGGGCTCAAGCAATCTTCCTGCCTCAGCCTCTCAAAATGCGGGGATTACAAGTGTGAGCCACTGCACCTAGTCAACATTATTTATATATATATATATATAAAATATATATTATATATATTTTATATATAATATATTTTTATATTATATATTTTTATATATAATATATATATTTGTGCATATCTCTTATTATACCTTTAAGGATGAATTCCTAGAAGTGGAAATATTGAGTCTTCCATATACATTGCCAATTTGGTTCTGCCAGTAAGGTTCTGCCAATTTACATTTCTTTAAGGGTGCATTGGGATATTACTTCACTCTTGCCAATACTGTGGCAAAAAATATTGCTATTTTTTAAAACTGTTTATGAATTTGTCAGCTACTCAAGATAATAATTATAGTCAACACACATATAGTGCTTACTATGTGCCAAGCACTGTTCTAGCACTTCATATATGTACTAGGTAGGATTCTAAAGTGGCCCTTAAATTCCCTACCATGTAATGTATACACCCTGTTCCCGTATAACCCTAGACATGTGAATACTGTGAGATACCACTCCTGCGATTGTGTTATGTTTATGTTGCTATGTTTATGTTACATAGCAAAAAGGATTTTGCACATGAATTAAAGACCCAAACCAGATAGGGAGATTATGCAGGTGGGCTTGACCTAATCACATGAGCCCTTGAAATCAAGGTCTAGAGGTCAGATACTAAGGTTGAGAGGGATTCGATGAGAGAGAGATTCTCTGGCTGATGTGGAGTAGGAAAGGGTCACATGACAGCACATGTGTGCAGCTTCCAGGAGCTGAGAGCAGCCTTCAGCCAGCTGACAGGAAGCAGGAAACAGAAACCTCAGTTCTATCAGCCCAAGGAGCAGAATTCTGCCAAAAACAAGAATGAGCTTGGAAGTAGATTTTTCCCCAGAGTGACCAGATAAGAGTTCAGCCAAGTGACACCTTTATTCTAGCCTTGGGAGGCCCTGACCAAAGAACCTAGCCATACCGTGCTGGACTCTTTTTTTTTTTTTTTTTTTGAGACTGGTCTCATTTCTCACCCAGGCTGGAGTGCAGTGGCATGACAATGGCTCAGTGCAGCCTCAACCTCATGGGTTCAAGTGATCCTCCTGCCTCAGTCTCCAAGTAGCTAGGACTATAGGCATGTACCACCATGCCTGACTAATTTTTTTGATTTTTAGTAGAGATGGGGTCTCACTATGTTGCCCAGGCTCATCTTGAACTCCTGCGCTCGAGCAAACCTCTCGCCTTGGCCTCCCAAAGTGCCTATGCAGGACTTCTAACCTACAGTAATATAAGCTGATAAATAAATGTGGTTTGAAGTCGTTAAGTTTATGGGAATTTGTTACATGTTAATAGAAAATTAGTATAATACATATCAACTCATTTAATCTTCATAGCCATATAAGATAGGCATTATTATTAATAATACCATTTAGAGATTAAAAACTGAAGCATATGGGGGCTGGGTGATGGGGCCAAGGTCACACAGGTAGTTTTAGAGCCAGAATTCAAACCCAGGCTTTTGGGCACTTGAAATCATAATTTTATCATCATGGACTTTCATGACTTTCGATATCTCACTGCTTGATATTGTTTTGTCTTGTTTTTGAATACTTAGAATTACATTTTTTCTCCCACATACTTTCTTTTTATTCTTAATGTGTTTCTGTGTGTGTATGTGTGTGCCTGCGTGACTTAATTTTCCTTTTCCTGGTAAAATATACATAAATATTGTTTATAAACATTCATAACAGCTATAAAAAAGACATATTTCATTTGTGATTTTTGGTATGTTTCAATTATCTTTACAGAAAAAGTAGGTTATGAACACTCTTTATAACCAGGTGCCTTCACAGGGTTTAATGAGAATTCTTTGGGATATTTTTCATATTGTCCATAATGTCCTGTTTAGTTTTAGTTAATAAATAGCTTCGCTTTTGGATAAACAGATGATAATAATGTTCTTGAGTTTTTACTGGGTGTTAGAAACTAAATTCTGGGAACATGTTATCTTGTTTGCCCTTACAATGATTCTGAATTAAGCATTATGCTTCTCTTTTTATCATGGAGCAACATGAAGCTTAGGATGGAAGTAACCTACACACATTGACAAATGCAATTAAGTAACTGAGCTGGAATTAAAACTCACCTTGCCTGACTCCAAAGACTGTGCTCTTTAAGGTCATGCTACACCCCTTCTATATAAAACTTGGCATAGGTTTCCTACTCAATTTCTTAATAGACTGGGAGCAACTGAAGAATGGGATCTTATTTAAAGATTCAAGAAATGTTCAATAAATAACCAGGTACTTTTGAAGAAGAAAAGTAAGGTAAATAGAAGACGAGACATGAGAGAAAAGGAGTAGTTTCCAGATTTTCCTCATGGAGAAGAAGTTTAAACAAAATGGAATCATGCTTTTGGAAGTAAAACTTCTTTGGACAGCAAATATTTTTAAACACAGGTACACGTGCTGCTTTTTTGAAGTTTAAGAGCACAACATGGGGGAGAGAAAAAGAGTGAAAATTTTAAAAAATTGAATATATTACTGTGGTGAAGAATGAATACATATGTAATTGAATAATTTTGGAAGTGTTTTCGTATTAGAAACATTGGAGCTATTTTTTTTTTTTTTTTTTTTTGAGACGGAATCTCGCTTTGTCGCCCAGGCTGGAGTGCAGTGGCGCAATCTCGGCTCACTGTAAGCTCCGCCTCCCGGGTTCACGCCATTTCTCCTGCCTCAGCCTCTCCAAGTAGCTGGAACTACAGGCACCCGCCACCACACCCGGCTAATTTTTTTTTTTTTTTTGTATTTTTAGTAGAGACGAGGTTTCACTGTGGTCTCGATCTCCTGACCTCGTGATCCGCCCGCCTCGGCCTCCCAAAGTGCTGGGATTACAAGCGTGAGCCACCGTGCCCGGCCTGGAGCTATTTTTATAGTTTGAAAATTATAAAATGTAGACCACGTTTCAGCCTTTGAGTTAGAGGCTCTTTAATAACACAGTAGATATACATCTGTCTTAAAAATGCTTAGTGAAGCTTGCATATACAAACTACAATCTGCAAGATTTTAGTAGGAGACTTTTGTGTTGGGAAGGGGTCTATGATGAAGTAGGTCTAACAATGTCCTTTTTTTTTTTAACCTTTCTTTCCTTTCTTTCCTTTTCTTTCCCTTTCTTTCTTTCCTCCCTCCCTCCCTCCCTCCCTCCCTTCCTTCCTTCCCTTCTTCCTTCCCTTCCTCCCTCCTTCCCTCTCTCTCTCTCTTTCTTTCTTCTTTCTTTCTGACAGAGTCTCACTCTGTCACCCAGGCTGGAGTGCCAAGAGGTGACCTCAGCTCACTGCAACCTCCACCTCACAAGTTCAAGCAATTCTCCTGCCTTGGCCTCCTAGGTAGCTGGGACTAAAGGCACTCACCAGCACACCTGGCTAAATTTTGTATCTTTTGCAGCGACAGGGTTTCACCACGTTGGCCAGGCTAGTGTCAAATTCCTGGCCTCAAGTGATCCACCTGCCTTGGCCTCCCAAAGTGCTGGGATCTCCTGCCTCAGCCTCCTGAGTAGCTGGGATTACAGGTGCCTGCCACCACACCTGGCTAATATATATGTGTATATATATATATATATATATATGTGTGTGTGTGTGTATATATATATAGTGTGTGTGTATATATATATATATACACACACATATATGTATGTGTATATATATACACACATATATATATGTGTGTATATATATATACACACACATATATACATTTGTATTTTTAGTAGAGACGAGATTTCACCATGTTGGTCAGGCTGGCCTCGAACTTCTGACCTCATGTGATCTGCCTACCTCGGCCTCCCAAAGTGCTGGGATTACAGGCATGAACCACTGCACCTGGCCTACAATTTCTTAATATTACATACCCTTCGTTAAAAGTCTTAGTGTACGTTAGCATAGAAAAGACTTAACAGGAATGGATATTATTTAAATATCCTCCAAATTTCCCTAAATTTATTTAATCATAGAATATTTTTATGAAATCTTCAATTATATTTCTGAGAACTATGCCCCAATTTTGAAAATGCTTGATATTAATATTTTGAAGGTCCTATCTTTGCTCTTCTTTAATAATTCTAGGATTTGTTTTCACAATTGCACTTTCTCATACAATAGTAAATTTGCCAGCTGATGCCCAGCAATTTAATTGTAGTTAATATGGAAAAAATAGAAAATCTAGCCAATCAAAAGGGATTTTTTTTCACCCACTAGCAAGCAATAATACTTAGGAAGTCATTACAAATACTGAGGATTATTTTGCTCCTTCCATTCTTGGCTTATAAACAGAAAAGCATGACTGGCAACAACAACTAAAAATTGCACACAATGGCTTACTATACTCCAAATTCTGCACTGAAAAGTCCTCTATGTACACCTGCCAATCTTCACAATACTACCCAGGTAGATAACTAAATTTTACGGATAAGAAAACTAAGGCTCAGATAGTTTAAGTAACTGGTCCAAACTTGCACAGGCAATAAGAGGGTATGCCTGTTTGATTGCAAAGTCAATCAGTTAGGAAGCCCATCAATGATTATCCTGCACTACCTAAAGAATAGATAGATAAGCCAAAGTCACAGTATCCCATTAGCTCAAACGATGCATTTCTAGAAATAGGCATGCTGCCCGCATGACTGAATCACACCTTTAAGGGGTATATGTATACCACAGTATAGCTCCATGTAAATGAACACGTTTATGGTACATTGGTAAGCACTCCTTTTCCTTCAGATTAAATTCATCAGGATATTTCATTCGTTATTCTTTTGGTCATTTTTATCTAGTTGTGGTGATATTTATATCAAGGGACTTCTACCAGTCCCATATTATCTGCTTACCTTTACCCTGAGGCATAGTAAACCCCAGTGACACACACATACAGCATGCAAGCACGCACACTTGTTTTCTTTGTAGCTTATTCAGCATTGTCACTTACCAGGCATTATGGCTTAGAATTGTTCACCAGAACAGAACACAAATGGCAGAAAGTGTGCCCAGAGCAGCATAAAAATATTGCTGAACAATTTTAACTTTAATCAAATGTTGTTGAACAAATTTAACTCAAGAGAATGGGGATTCATTGACTAAGAGTGGATGTATGAGAGCACTCAGATTGGTTAAATATATACTACTATATTTTCTTACACAAACATTAATTAACACTTGTATTATATATTAATATAACAATTACAGTTAATTACATTAATTTACAATTAACCCATTGATTTAGTATATGATGATGTGTGTGTGTGTGTATCAGAAACCGAGCAGTATTATAATGAAACAGAGCAGGGAAGCATGAAATGGGAACTACATGCAGATAAAATCCCGTTAATGTAGGAGAGCACAGATAGCGTTTGGACAATAAAAAGTCTGCAAGACAAAACCTTGCATGGCTTAATGACATTTAGGTGACATGGACATTGTCACATTGAATAGCATTAACAGAGAAGAACATGGAAGGAAGAGACTGTCTTAGAATGTAAGGAGTGTCTGCCATTGAGAGGAGGCTAGATGACTATCTGACAAGACAATTTGCTTAATTATTTAGTCGGCAAAACAATCTGGGGGCACATACTGTGTATCAGGCATTGTATTAGGCATTGATGCAGAGATGAAGGAAACTCCTTGTCATCAAGAATGATAATTTAGATAGTGAGTAAAAGGGTACTGAGAGATCACAGAGTGGCTGTAATGACCACACACCAAGAAGCTCTGGCAGGGAGCACAGGACAGGCCCACAGCTTCTCTCCTTGGCCCTGCCTGTATGTTGTGGGAAGATCTCTGAAAATAGAAGATTATAATGGCATCCCCAAGATCAGTTTTCCATTTAACAGTCAGCTCTAGGTAACTTCAGTGGGCAGCATGAGAGCAGCCACTTGGGGCCCTTACTGATTTGGATGTACAGGGGGCAAATCACTTAAAATTTTAAGTATGAGTTTCATGAGCAACGAGAAGGGAATTTTGATTAGACAGAACAAAGATGTCTTTTTTTTAATTACTTTTGAAACCCTTTTCCAGAATCTTTCTGCTTTAAAATGCTGACACCATCACAGCCAGTATTACATGGGTAATGATTGATGACAAATATTGATTTTTCATGGCTAGCCTAACCTGAGGAGAGAAAAGCAAATGAAAATCTTTGTAAATACATTCAAGACTCCTGTTTAGGAAACTATTTGTTTCATTATTAAATATATTGTGATATATCCACAACATGACAGCAACTAACTGTATCCACATTTGCTAGAAAACAAAGCTGAAATGCATTTTGACCATGACAGCAAGCTAAAAAAGTCAAGGAGACTGTGATAGTAGGTCAAAGCCACTAGGCTCACTGGATATCAGGGGCAGGTCTGAAGTGGAGAGTTCCATGCAACTCTAAAAACCCTGTGTTGTTATGCATCAGAGGCCATCTGGCCACACCATGCTTTTTCACCTCCATGCAAAGCCTTTCTAAGTTCTGCTTTTCTTTCATCCAGTGTTTAATGCACTACATCTAATATTTAATACAAACACATAGTGTCTGGCTGTTGTAATTTTGCATAAGCAAATACTTAGTTTCCCACTAAATATGATCATTGTCCTCTCTGTGCCTTAATTTTGTCATACGTAAAATGAAGAATCCAGGAAGAAATTCTCTCTATAGGGCAGTGCCATGTTTCTAGGGCAATAGAAGACTAAAATATGAAAAGGTAGTACATGAATTAAATGAGTATTGGCCAAGGAATTTATAGTAAATATTGTTTAAAGACATAAACATTTGCATAAAAATTACTTTTGCCAGGCACAGTGGCAGAAGCCTGCAATCCCCCAGCCACTTGGGAGGCTGCAGCAGAATAATCATTGGAGCCCAGGAGTTTGAGGCTGCAGTACACTATAATCTTGCCTGTGAATAGCCTGCTGCACTCAAGCCTGGCAACATAGCAAAGCCCTATCTCTAAAATATAAAATAAAATAAAATAAAATAAAATAAAATAAAATAAAATAAAACAAAACAATAAGATAAAATTAAAAATATATATAAATTTAAAAACTACATTTGATAGTGTTGGTGATTTTTGTTTAAAATAATGTCATTTTTATGAATGTGCACAAGTCAGGAGATAAGGAGAAATGTGTTGTGTGCACCACCCTTTGTGGTATTGGAAAATAATATATTAAGCTCTTGATGTAAGTAAAGTGTAAGAGCTTATTGGAAATAAGACACATGCATGCTTATCTACTTTTCAGGCCATGATATGAGATCATGAAGTTGATCATGAAGTTGATCTTGTATCAAAGTGACTTCCTTACTATACGTAATTCTTAGAAATAGCACTGATATTTATCTAGATCGTTATAATCTTGAATTAAATACCTTAAAAGTTATATTGAGTGTTTTCTCAGGGCATGCACATTCAACCGTTTTCAGCTCAAATAATTTAGACCATTATAATAACTGAAATCTAAGCAATTGACAGAGAAATCAAATGATCTGCCCAACTGATTCATTGAGATATGTGAAATATCCAAATGTGACAATTAGCTTGATAAATCCATTCCTTGCTTCTTCATACAAAATCTTAATTAAAAAGCAATAATGCTGCTTTGAACCAACCCCCTTTTAATATCTGTATAAGCCCTGTATTAAACTATCAGGTATTAAATATATTAGTCAAAAATAACATCTGATTAATAATACCTTTGAGTTGTGGTGTACTATAGTACAAATGTTAATGTAATTTTTTATTTGACTGTGTTACTTTATGTATGTAGCACAACTTGAACATTATGAAATCTGACCCAAGCTTTCTTACTCTCGTGTTATTTCCATTTCTTGTAAATCCCACCCCTCCATTTCCAGCAATAAGAGGTTATTTGCCAAACTAGCGTATTTCCATTACAGATGTAAAGTTTCTACTTATAGGGGAAGTAATTGGGTATTTTGTTTTCTTTAGTATATTTTGTGAGACTTTAAGAGGCCATGAAAACCCACCCACAATTCTGGCAAGCTACTTTTAGCAAAGAAAGAAGCATGAAGCAGTAAGTAGAAATGACTAACAAACTGTATTTTTAAATTATCTGTAGCTGAGAGTAAGCCTATGAAATGCATTCTCTTCAGGATCTTGGCAAGCATTGATAATTTGGGTTGTGCCTTAAATAGGGGTTGTCTACACAGGTCACATAATCCATTTACTAGTCTATCTGATTTGCTGTTAGCTTGCTTTTTAATGTCATCAGTGTTTATGCTGAAAGTGCTGTCACTGAAGTGCTTTGCTCATGTTAATTGATAAAAACAAAATACTTCCCACCTTCCTAGCTTTTTTTGAAAATAACATACTGACATGCCAAATTAATTTAACTTTAAATAATATGTTGGCTACATATTAAATATTTTAACACGTAGTTTAAGCATGTGGTGCTTTATTTGCTACATTGCTAACATTGAATATAATAGACTAAGGTTAATATTATGAAAATAAAGTATGATATGTCACAAATATTTAAATGAGTTGTAAAGAGAAAATAGAGTTAGGAATCTCATCCGAATTATAATAAAAATAATAGGAAAGCTGTAACAGCTTTATGATGATTTTTCCTCTTAAGAAATAGCTGAGAGATTTGAAAAAAATGGTGTATGGGATGACAGTGCTGACTTTGAAGCATGTAATTTTATAATAAAAATGTTTTAAATTAAGGAATTGCCTAGGGTAGAATATGATGATAATTGTGATTTTTTTTGTATAGAGAAAAGCTACATAAAAGTAACACTTATTTTCAAAGAAAGCAAAAATGTTTCAAATAAAGCAAAAAGGATATATGTGCATTTACAGTAATTTATATTAAATTTTACATTAATTACCTTAACATTAACACAAATAGCTTTTAGGTTGTTGGAATGTGTAATTTTTATACATATTAAATAGATTACAAAGATAAGGAAATAACTGCATTAATGAAACATGGTTTGGACATTAAGTTTAAAAAATTCTCATTCTAATGTCAAAATGTGTATTGAATGCTCCTCACTATCCATAGCCTGGACATATATCAAGCTTTTCTTTTTATGATTAAAGTGATTGATACATTAAAAAATACTTCTTAATTTATTGTATTATTCAGTATATTGCAAACCACTGCAAACAGAAAGAGAAAAAGGAAAGAGTGTTGTGAAAAGGGGACAAAGTTGTATATAGTGAGCTCCATTAACAACCTACATTTAAATCTTAAAAATGTTTGTACCAAAGGAAAAAAAAATGGTGATGCCTTCCCATTTCTCACTGAAACCCTTACATGGTTTTCATTTGCTTTGTTTCATCCTTCACTTGGACAGTAACCTCTTAACTGTTTTCTTTCATGCTTTTTTTTCTCTCTTGTCGCCACTCCAGCACACATTCTCTCTCTCTCTCTATCTCTTCCTGTGGACTCTGCAGTAAAAGCTATCCCAGTTGTCTCATTTTTATAAGACTTGCAGACGTCTGCCAGTGGCTGATAGGAAATGCTGATTGAGAAAGGGTTTATCTACTTTTCATCCAAAATATGTGAACCATTAAGGAAATTATAAAAAGCAGCAACAATATACTCTGGTTTTATTCAGTCCTCTCCCTTAGTGATTATTAAAAGGGTGATATTTTTAGCCAAAGAAAGCAAAATGCATCTGCAGCAGCTGGTTTCCAAGGAAACAGAATAATTTAAAACCATGTGGAACTCTGCTCTCTAATTTTCATCAATTCCCCTTCATTCCTGGAGGTAGCTTTACTCAGAATTTATAATTTCTAAAAAATATAGCTGCATTGTTTTATTTCCTCTAATACATTTTAGGAGATGAATATCTGGTCTTATATATCACCTTGAATTTCAATCTTGGGGTGAGGGGTGGATTAATTTCAACCATTGTTTTGCTTAAAAAAACAAAATTGGAAAGATCCATCAATAATTAGAAACATGCCAAAATTTCAGTATTATGTAATAATTTTTGAAATCCAGAAATAGTTCAAAATAAACCATACCAGAATATTTACTTGGTTCATTATGACACTTAACCATATAAACATGTTATTAACTATATTTAGTACATTTAGGAAATTTAAGGTAATTCTCAATTCATTTAGATAATTCATACTAATATTCAGCAATTTTCTCATTCTTATTTTAATTTTGCAAGAACTATTATATTTGTGTCTGTTTATTCAAAGACAAAATCTCTCTCTCAAACAAAAAAAGTACAATAAATAAAAAAATTTGAAAAACAATAAACAAATAGAAAAACAATAGCAAAAAATATTTAGAAATTATATAGTCATTCCTATTAGTTTTAATTCATTCAAAAAGGTATTAAAATATGTATGAACAAATTATTTACCTCATTGAAAGACTTTTATTTTATTATTATAATCAACAGGTATTAATTGATGGCCAGTGTACTCAAGTCAGTCATAATTCTTGAAAGCTCAATTTTAATGAGGTTCTACCATCGTTAAATGACCTATATTTATGAATTAAAATAAAGAATTAAGTGACTGAGAGTTCAATTTTTTTGTATGTTTTTACTACAAGTGTGTTATTTATTCTACATACTTAGAACTTGTAGCTATTTTCCCTAAGGCAATATAAAAGACCATATTAGGAGATACAAGCACCTAGTAAAATTGTTAAAAAAAAATTGCCTAGAGATACTATCAACAATATAAATGCTCTGATGGAATTCTTATCTAGATGTGTTTGATTGATAAATTAAACTACCAAGGAAACATGACTGTTAAGATGCTATTTTTTACAGCAATGTTTAATCCTTCAAAATTAGGTTTCTGTGCTTTAAAATAAAAATGGCTCCATGTAAGTTAACAAATAGAGACAAATCATTGTTTAATTATCACATAAGCTTAAAGTTTACTGAATAAAATAATGCAACTATTGAACAACATGAGATTTATCAAGAGAAGTAAGTTAAATAAAAGGGCTTAAATGCACACAAATCATTCATTCTAAATTAGTGCTAAAAGAGCCTATGACCTGCAAAAATAGTTTTCCTAAGCCTTTTACTGTATTGTCAGTATTAAAAGCCATCACATGAAATTTTATATTGTATATTCACAGAAGGCTCCATTTTCTCAGGACCTGTGGAATTTACCGAGGTTTTCTCATCCTTCCTGCGATTCCTAGTAACAAGCTTGAATTAAACATTTTTAAAGAGACACATGATGATTCATTTTATCTATTAATTTTGCTTCAGTGACACTTGCATAGAAAGTTATTTAGGATAAGACATGCCTCTGGTGATTGTTTTGTTTTGTTTTTAATCAGCTAAGGATTTTGCAGAGAGAAAGAACAGCAAGCTCATTGCAAAGCTTCCTCAAGTAATAAAAGGGACACACTTTCGGAAAACGTCCTCAGAATAATTTTCCTCTCATAAAATTGTTTCCGTAAAAATTGAGAAGCATTCTCTTTTAAATAAAAAAAGAATTTTCTTTTCTTTTTTTTATTTTTTGCTCTTACCTGTAAATATGGTTTCTGTACTTCGGCTCCGTCAGAACACACTGAAGAGAGTACACTCCTCCCTCGTCTATCCATCAGGCGGCAGCCAACCAATAACAAAAGCCAGATCCTGGCATTCTCTAGCTCATGCTCCCTGCTTTGCTTCCATTCCTTGTTCCCTCCCACCTCCACTCTTTTAGAGGACGAATCCCTGCAGCTGGGAGAGAGGAAGGGAGTGGAGAAAAGAAATATGGAGAGAAAAGCGGAGATGCAAGATATTTCAAAAAATAGCTCCAAACTGTGGAAAATGTCTGCAGATGACCTCAGCTAAGGTAAAAAGTCTTGCTTTGGATTTAGAAAAATAGAGTTAATCAATGCCTCACCTACCTGAAATCAAAGCAAAATACTCACAGTAAAACCTAGGTAAATTGCCTGTTTTTCAGTTCCCACTGATTTTTCTCAGTGAAAAAACTGTACCTCCTCATTATACATTTTGATATGCAGATAGAGGAGGGAGACTGAACATCAAGATGACATTTTGCATATTCAGTTTGCAAAGAGATAAAATTAAAATGAATCAACACCCTTTACACTTATGTTTTATATTATTTGCACTACAACCTCTGTTTGACAATGTTTTCATTCAAACCCAATTTCGAGGCCTAATCAGTATGAAAAATATTTCATTCTGAGCATTAGAATATTCAAATATTTCAAAGTTATGTGGTTTGCATTACTTCAGATTCCTTAAATACCATCAATTTGTGAATAATGGAACTTGTTAAAGATTAAAAAGACATCAGTCACTTGGTTGCTATGCCTCAGAGTGACCAGCTGAACTCCAATTTTATTCTAATAAACTTGAACAAAAATCATTTCACTTCTGAACCTAGAGGCATAACATGCACTAAAGGACAGTTGAAGAAAACACCAAATTAGGATATTTTTAAGGCAATAAAGCAAATTCATCCACAGTTTCAAACAGGTTAATTTTTAAAATACTGTAATACAAACCAGGGACCTTTATGGTAAAAATTCTCTCAATTGAGCTTCCTCTAGCGGAGGTGGTCTGAAAAATTTCCTTAGAAAGACATAAACAGTAGATATCACCACTACAGAGGTATGTACTGCCTACTTGAGATATTTGTAAGCCTTGCTCTTCAATTCCTTAAATCAGTAATGTGTCCTCATGGGAATAAGGCCAAAGGGAGTAAAATTAGAGGGAAGGGCAAGCAAGCATTCTTTCAGAGTTACTGGCACGATGGCAAAACATAATTCCAGGAATATCTGTACGGGAAGGGCTTGGGGGTGTCAATATTGTTAGGAGAGGAATGGCTGGTGACTTAACCTGACACTAACTTTAGTTAGAAGTGCACTGATTTTACTTAGTTTGCACTGTTATTTAGAGTTGCTTTGGGAGGCTCTGCTAAAGATTATGGGGAAGATCAAACTATCGCTTATTCCCACCCCCAAGTCCTCTATTGTGAAAAATGCTTTCAAAGCCTTTGTGGTCCTATTGCTAGGAATAACTGGAGGAATCCCTAGGACAGACAGCATTTTTAGAAGTGGTTGTTCGGGGCCATCTTCATCAGAATCACTGGGGAAAGATTTATTTAAAATGCAGGTTCATGGGCCTCCTCCAGCTTTAATGCATAAGCATTTGAGGAGTTTCTGACTCAGCATTTTTAACAAGCTCTCCCAGGTGATTTATATGTCAAATATGATTGTAGAAGAGACTTGTAGGAAACTATTTGCAGGGCACAAATTCTAACCAGATTTCTTCTGTTTAGATGATGATGCCATTATCTCAGCAAAAAAAAAAAAAAAAAAAAAAAAAAAAAAAAAAAAAAAGAAAAGATTTGGGAACAAAGTAAAATTAGTTTGGACATTTTGAACTTTTTGGATATTCAGATCAAAATATTAAATAGTCAGTTAAACTCATAAATAAGGCTGGGGTGTAGGTTCAATTTGGAACCCCCAGCATTTAGGGTTTGGTTAAAGTAATGAAAATAAATGAGCACCCTAAGGGTTTAACACAAAAATTTTATAAAGAACTCATATGACTTAACAGTGGAAAAACAAACCCAATACAAAATGGACAAAAGACCCAAATAGACATTTCTCCAAAGAAGACATAAAAATGGACAACAGGTTTATGAAAATATGCTCAGCATCACCAACCCTCACGGCAATGTAAATCAAAATTACTAAGAAATACCACCTCATATTTATTAGGATGGCTGTTATCAAAATGTCTACAGATAAATGTTGGAGAGAGTGTAGAGAAAAGAGTAGTCTTGTACACTGTTGGTGGGAATGTCAACTGCTACAGCATTATGAAAAACAGTATGGATGATTGTAAAAAAATTAAAAATAGAACTACCATATGATCTAGCAATCTCTCTTCTGGGCATATACTCAGAAGGAAGTGGAATCACAGCTTTGTAAAAATATCTGTATTACCATGTTCATTGCAGCATTATTCACAATAGCCAACATATGGAAACAACTTAAGCATTCATTGATGGACAAGGGGATAAAAATGTGGTACAAATATACAATGGAATATTATTCAGTCCTAAAAAATAGATCTTGCTTTTTGCCACTATGTGCATGCGCCTGGAGGACATTATGCTATGTGATATAATCCAGACACAGAAATATTTCCTGGTCTCACTTATATGCCGAATCTTTGTAAAAAAAAATTAAATATATAGAGATAGAGGACAAAACAGTGATTACCAGAGGCAGGGACTGGGGGTATGGGAAGATGTAGGTCAGAGGATACAAAGAAGCATATATACGTGTGTGTGTGTGTGTGTGTGTGTGTGTGTGTGTGTGTATACATATATATATATGATGAACAAGTCTCGAGATCTAATGTACAATATGAGGACTACAGGTAATAAAATTGTACTGTGGGTTTCATGCAAAATAAGTAGATGTTAGCTACTCTTGCCACAAAAACAACAAAAAAGTATAGCTATATGAAATGATGGATATGTTAGTTTGCTTCACTATAGCAAACTTTTTACTAATTAAATATATATAAATATTGTGTTTAAGATAATATGAGGTTATGACATACATTGTGTTTAATTAAGACAATATGAGGTTATGTATGCCATATTTATATACATTTATTTTTTGAAAAAGAAAAACATCTTTAGCAGAATTAAAAATGCTGACTAAGAGACTGCACCCCATACCTACTGAATCAGAATCTTTGGAATGAAGCTTAGGGAGCTCCATTTTGATAACATTTTTCAGCTGACTTCCTTTGTCCACTAAAGTTTGAGAATCATCACTCTAGGAAGAGGAGAAATAAGTTGAGAATGAAACTCAGGGAATTTACTTACCTTTAAAGAACAAGCAGAAAGTAGAATGAAGAAAAGATGCTTAGGAGGAACAGTTAGCGAGGAGGGAAGCCAGGAGAGCATGGTGTAGCAAAACCCAAAGGAGTAGAGAATTTCAGGAAGGTGAACGGTTATGGTGAGGGCTAGTGCCTTGCTCTTCAAAGTGCAGTCCACTGATTCCAGCTTAGACATCCCATGGGAGCTGGTTCTAATGCAGAATCTCAGGCCCTACCCCAGTAAACTGAATCACAATCTGCACTGTAACAAGATCTGCAATCACACCCAAATTTTAGAAATGTTGTTACCCATGAAATTTGCAATTTGGTTCTTGGTTCACTGACAGTGAACAGTTTCAGTGGAGTGGTTGGGGTAGGGCAGGATGACTGTGTTAGTTGGAAAAACGGATGGAAGATAAAGAAGTGGAGACAAGTACAGTGCTTTATATACATCTAGAACAAGGGTCTTCTAGCAAACACAGTCATCACCAGACCATCTTTTCAATTCAGAGAAACAGAATAGGAGCAGAGGCAGAAAGTGAGCCTTGCTTGCTGCTGCTGTTCTCTACCTTACACCACTCGTCAGACAGGTGTGACATGATGGGAATATCACAGGCTGATATTGATAGAGGGAGATACTTTCCTAAGAAGCAGTGACAGTCAGGCCCTTGATGGCCATGGGAGCTCAGCTGCATGTTGCCTTGTTTGCCTGAAGCAAAGGTAATAGACCGTCTGAGAGTGTGTCTGAGTGACTTTAAAAATCTTTCATAACAAGAGAAATATTACAAAATTTTTAAAGGTTAAAATACCCTAAATTAATTAATAAAATATTCTTAAAAAGCTGAAAATAGAAATAAGCCTAAAGAGTAACATAATGGCCAACTTTTAAGAAAGTCCAAAATTAGAGCAGGTTGTAATAGGAAGGGATTTCAACATCTTATGTATTAATTAAGTGAAGGTTCTTTCATTGAGCTGTAGAGGTAAGGTTTTGGGATAATATAATGACCACTAAGGAAATAGATGAGGCTTGGCACAGACCAAATGATTAAATAAAAATTTTTCATACCTAACTGTCCAAAGAGACTATCTTAATAAAACCTATATTTTTGAAAGTCAGAAATTTGCCAAGTGAGTGGAATTGACAAGACCTTAAGGAGCGGTAGTGCAGATGAATCAAAAATTATGTAGCTCAGAATCGAGAACACTCTTGTAAGAGACCAAAGTAATAAAAGTTCAGACCTCCAAATATGTTAAAAATATAAGCTGAAGGATCAGTGGAACTATTTAATATCTCCAGTATCATAACATATCAAGGGATATAAACAAAATAGAGAAAAATCATTTTTTATTTCAGTCTTCTTAGAGGAAGTCATTAACTGATTCCTAAATTGGTTTTTGAAATTGAGATTCAGAAGTATCAAATCCAAACATGATAAATAGCACTAAGACTACTCTTGACCTAATCAATACAGAGGAATAAGTAGATCAACAAATCCTGGTGGCAGCCATCCAAATATTTGTAGGAACTCAAGGATAAAATTCGGTACAACTGGCCAAAATATTTTGCATGCTGCTATAAATGAGGTGTTGAGAGACTAATAAACCACCAGTGTGGCCTATGTCCATGTGCAAAGACCATGATAATCAGACAGTAAGAGATGCTCAAAGATATTTCATAAAATAACTTAAGTACTGATGCAAATTAGTAAGAATTTATTCACTAGTTGCCTATAAAAATAACAATGCTCTTCTAAAGTATGAATTCAAGGATGTTTACTGAGCATTTTTATGTGAAGACACTGTTCTTGGTACTAAGGTACTGCAGTAAACAAGACCAAGTCTCTGACTTTATGGAGCTACCATTCTAATGAATGAAAATTGCATTTTAAATAATAATATACATAAAACATATATATATACAGTATAATGTATACATACATGCTATAGAAGTAGTGTGCTGAATTGGTCAATGTGTAGAGAACCAAATTAAACAGCAGTCATACTTCCTGTCCTGGAGACGCATGCCAACAAAATGCTTAACAAAGAGGAGGATCGTGGACTATAGCAACAACTGGAATCTAAAAACTACTGCAAATAAGGCTGTTAATTTTACAAAAATTAAGCAATGTTAACAAAATGTTCTCTTCTTTTACAATTTTTTTTAAGAGACAAGGTCTCACCCTGTTGCCTAGGCTGGACTTGAACCTCAGGGAACCATCAGTCCTTCCACCTCAGCCTCTAAAGTAGCTGGCATTGCAGGCACCGGTGTCCTCCCAGAGAACAGTAGAATATCTAGGTTTTCTGATCCTACTACATTTACAAGTAAACAAGAATAAACTATGGATAGCTTTACAAGTTAGCATGAATGAACAATAAAATAGTAGGTGATTTTCATTAGATACAAAGTTATAAGTTAAGAATAAGTAATTTAAACTTTAAATTGTGATGATGTTTGAATATCAATTGTAACTCAGAAAAAGGTTGACTTTAGACTGGTTCCTAAATACATTATTTCAAATTGTCCAAAAACATCCCCCCAGCCAACTTGTCTTCTGGAAAGGTATTAATGCACATTTTATAAAGATAGGCTGATTTTATACAAAAATGTAGATTTTCCACACCTGAAATGCCATAGTAATTACTGGTTATCACATGTTAAGAAAGATACATAATGACAGGAAAACCTCTAAAGAAGGACAAAACAAGTGATCATTGGAATCAAGGCATTTTGAATGAGTTTGACCATGAGATTTAGATTTGAAACTGGTAAGACAAAAATGGAAAAAGGACACAACCCAAGTTTTAAAAATTTAAATGCAAATTTAAATTTTACTAATGTAAACAGAAGTTTCTTCACCAAATTGCAAGGCAGCTTGAGCACTTGAAACGTAGGCAATCTCATAAACAATAAAAATACATAATTGTTTCTACTTTCTCATCTCCCTAACATTCCACATTTTAATTGCCCAACATGGATAGGAAATGCAGTGATTAGACTAGACTAGTTCCAAAATAATTTCAGTTTTACCTTCAAGGTTTGGAAATCATACATGAATTATACTTTATTTAATACTTAAATATGCAGAGCATAAGGTAGGGACTGGCAAATAATAGATGTTCAATAACATCTATTGGAAAAAGATACGAATCCACAGCAAGAGTAAGAATGGAGTTGGAAGAAAATGGAGAGAAAAGAAGAAAGCAAGGAGGATTGAGAGAGAAAGAGAGAGAGAGAGCACGTGAGTAAATCAGAACTGCACAGATAAATTGATATTGTCTTTACTTTGGCTGCCTCTTAGAATTATATTGAATAAGAATTTCAAACTCTCTGAGTAATGCCAGCTCCTGGAGCATGGAGATGAGCTATAGATCTTAGAAATAAACAAGCAGTAACAGCCTCATACACCAGACCTGAGACTGATACTTTCCTCTGGTATTCGTCTATCTAATGATGCTCTGTCCAGAATATTCTGAAATAAATAAAAGTAGAGGAAAACAAAATAATGCCAAATTCCTTAATAGGAAACAATTTGGCAGGTGATAGTGAGAGAGAGCCCAACTAACATGGAAACATGTAATGAGCCTCTAAGATCCCTGCTGATTTTTGGTTAGGTAACAGAGCCAATAAGTTGAAAGGATGCTTGCATTTACGGCTGGTGAAGACTACAGAGACAGCCTTTACTAAAGTGTGAGTTGGCTTTCCCCCAAACATTACATTACCCTTGAATGGAAAATTGATCGGATGACATATGGTGATAACATCTGCCACCCATGGATAAAGCCGTAGTGCCATGTGGGTGGTAATGGAAGCTGTAATAGTGAGGGTGGAGAATTTAATGACAGTATGTAACACGGAGGAAAGTAACAGCACTCTGGAAGAAAGGAACAATTTGTGTAAATCTTTATGATGGGTGCTACAGGACTACCCATCCTGTTCTTCTGTAGTCATCCCAGAGTGAATGATAGAAATGAAAGCTGCTTTGTCATTTCATTATCTCCAAGTCGATCTGAGCCATAACCCCCATGGAGCTATTTCTCCCAGACAATATTATGGGTAGGCACTCTTTCCTTTTCAATAAATAGATAATTACATAACAAATTTGGGATGATAATAGCAAGAAATTGTAGCCATTTAAATTTATTTATATTAAAGACAAAAATGAGGTCAAATACATTACTTCAAAAAATGTATAAAAATATATTTAAATAATTTTTGGAAATAAAACAAGTGACAACGTAATTAAGAATGCTATTGTAAAAATGAAATATTTAAGCTTATTTGTTGTGTTTAATCCATACGAGAACAAAATAAATGGTATATCCAGCTGAACATTGCAAACAGAAGAGTTTTATTTGCAAAACAGCAAAAAGAACAAGGAAAAATTTTCCATGGCATACAGTGTGAGGTTTGGCCAAGGATGTCTATAAAATTCAAATATTCGAAATGGCAGCAGGTGTCCTGATGGACTTGGCAAGTAAAAATTATTCAGGTGAATTTTCTCCTTCACAACCAACAGAATGGCCTTAAAAACTAAGAATCCTAATATAATTTTTAAAAGCGCTCTTGATTAGTTTATAGGTATTTCTATGTTTCATTAAATTCTGAAAAATGGTTTTTAGTTTTTCTCTTTCCTAAAGTGAGGGAAAGCAGCAGGTGGTTTATGGTGTAGCTCTGGTACACAGCAGACCTCAAATTGACTTCTAAAAGCAATCCATGGGTCAGGCGCGGTGGCTCATGCCTGTAATCCCAGCACTTTGGAAGGCCAAGGTGGGTGAATCACTTGAGGTCATGAGTTTGAGGCCAGCCTGGCCAACATGGTGAAACCCGAACGCCACTAAAAATAAAAAAATTCACCTGGTGTGGTGGCACGCACCTGTAGTCCCAGCTACTTGGGAGGCTGAGGCAGAAGAATCACTTGAACCCAGGAGGCAGAGTTTGCAGTGAGCCGAGATTGCACCACTGCACTCCAGCCTGAATGACTGAGTGAGACTGTATGAAAAAAAGCAATTCATGGTGAGTAATGAAATGCCTGGACTGATTTTTCTGTCCTTCTCTTACCACTCTTACACGCATATTTTGAAGCCTTTTCATCCTACTAGTTTTTCTTCCTATCTTCATTTGGGGGAACAAAAAATAACAAGATTTGAAGTTCTGATCTTGCCAAAGCAGATGCTATGAGGTATTTATCATTACCATTATTAATTTATTTATTATTTTCTAATAAAGTCCAGTTTTCAGTTGTAAATTTATTTAAAGCAGAGGATTAGGGATAAACTCTTGGCCAGGCGTAGTGGCTCACACTCGTAATCACAGCATTTTAGGAAGAAGAGGCAGAAGGATCCCTTGAGGCCAGGAATTCGAGACCAGGCTGGGCAACATAGAGAGACCTTGTTTCTACTAAAAAAAAAAAACCAAAAAAAAACAACTTATGCATGGTGGCACAGGCACTTCAGCCTGAGCAACAGGCAACAGGGCAAGACTCTTATCTCTAATAATAATAATAATAAACTCTTAAGTTTACAAATGAATAAACAAATATGGTGTGTTTTGTGATATTTTCCTTAAGTGTTTGAAGCAAAACAGCAGTTGATCTATGAGAGGTATATATCATTAGCTTTGTCTTGTGTGTTTTAGGAAAAATTAGCATCTCACCTTTCTTTTGTGGATTTCAGGGAAAATTCTTCTGGACTAAGAGATATACACTCTCGGCCGGGCGCCGTGGCTCACGCTTGTAATCCCAGCACTTTGGGAGGCCGAGGCGGGCGGATCACGAGGTCAGGAGATCGAGGCCATCCTGGCTAACACAGTGAAACCCCGTCTCTACTAAAAAATACAAAAAATTAGCCAGGCGTGGTGGCGGGCGCCTGTAGTCCCAGCTACTTGGAGAGGCTGAGGCAGGAGAATGGCGTGAACCCAGGAGGCGGAGCTTGCAGTGAGCCGAGATTGCGCCACTGCACTCCAGCCTGGGCGACAGAGCGAGACTCCGTCTCAAAAACAAAACAAAACAAAACAAAAAAAGAAATATACACTCTCTTCAAGAGAAATAAATGCTTGAACGTCTATCATGATAAGGAAATGGTACTAGTGCAATAATAGAGAAAATAGGAACATAAGGTCAATTGTCTAATTGTGAAGATAAAAATACACCTTAATATTATGAGAAATCGATATGCCAATTATTATTTTATAACATAATCATGTTATAATTTAAGTGCTGGAGAGTCATAAAAGTATATATATTTTTATAATGTACATGAGAAACATTTGGGACCCCAACTAAAATCAAACTCCTGGTTCTTACCTCACACCCACGAAATAAAAATCATGAAGTTTCCATCTCAGAAATATGTATTTTTATAAGGTAAAGGACATTACATTTTAACTGTTTATTAATGATAATTTTGAACACATACAAATTTAGAAAGAATAGTACTTCATGTGTACTTCACCTAGTTTCAGTAATAATCAACCCATGATTGTTATTGTTTCCTTCAGACCCTATCCACTTCTACCCCATTATATTAAAGCACACTATGGGCTTCATATTATTTTACCCATAAATATTCATTATCTAAAAGAACCACAAAAAATAACTGATGAAAGAAATCATAGATAACACAAACAAATGAAAAAACACTCCCTATTCATAGGTTAGAAGAATCAATGTCATTAAAATGACTATTCTGCCCAAAGCAATCTACAGATTCAATGGAATTCCTATCAAATTACCAATGTCATCTTTCACAGAGTTACAAAAAAGTATTCTAAAATTCACATGGAGCCATGAAAAGAGCCCAAATAGCCAAAGCAATCCTAAGCAAAAAGAACAAAACCAGAGGTATTACATTGCCTGACTTTAAACGATACTACTAGTACAAAAATAGACACACAGATCAATGTAACAGAATAGAGAACATAGAAATAAAGCTGCACATCTACAATCAACTGATCTTCAACAAAGCTGATAAAAAGAAACAATGGGGAAAGGATGCCCCACTCAATAAATTGTGCTGGGAAAGCTGGCTAGACATATGCAGAAGAATGAAACGGGACCTCTACCTCTCACCATATACAAAAATTAACAAGCTGGATTAAAGACTTAAATTAAGACCTCAGACTGTTAAAAAAATTCTAGAAGTAAACCTCTTCTGGACATTGGAAATGCCCAGAATTTGGACAAGAATTTTGGCAAAGAATTCATGACTAAGCCCTTAGAAGCAAATGCAACAAAAACAAAAATTGACAATTGAGACTTACTTAAGATAAAGAGCCTCTGCATAGGCAAAAAAAAAAAAAAAAAAAAAAAAAAAAAAAAAAAAAAAAAAAAAGAATAAACAAACAACCTACATAATGGGAGAAGATATTTTCAAACTATGCATCTGACAAAGGACTAATATCTTGAATCTATAAAGAACTTAAATCAATAAGAAAAAAACTCATTAAAAAGTGGGCAAAGGACATAAACAGACACTTCTTAAAAGAAGATATACAAGTGACCAACATGAAAAAATGCTTATCACTAATCATCAGAGAAATGCACAATAAAACCACAATGAGATACTATCTCACACCAGTCAGAATGGCTATTATTAAAAAGTAAAAAAATAATAGATGTTCATGAGGATGCAGACAAAAGGGAATGCTTATACACGGTTGGTGGGAATGTAAATTAGTTCAATCCCTATAAAAAACAGTATGTAGATTTCTCAAAGAATTGGAATTGAACTGCCATTTGACCCAGCAATCCCACTACTGGCTATATACCCAAAGGAAAAGAAATTGTCCTATTAAAAAGACAGCTATACTCATATGTTTATTGCAGCACTATTCACAATGGCAAAGTCATGGAATTAACCTAAGTGTCCATCAACCATGAATTGGATAAAGAAGATGCAGTAGATATATATCATGAAATACTATGCAGCCATAAATAAGAATGAAATCATGTCCTTTGCAGCAACATGGATGCAGCTGGAGGCCATTATCCTAAGTGAATTGAAGTGAATTGATGTGGAAACAGAAAATCAACTACCACATATTCTCATTTAAAAGTGGGAACTAAACAATGGGTACATATGGGCACTAAGATGGAATCAATAAATACAGGGAACTCCAAAAGTGGGGAGAACGGGAGAGGGGCAAGGGGTTGAAAAAATATCTCTTGGGTAGGGCACTATTTTCACTATTCAGGTAATGGGTTCAATAGAAGCCAAACTCCAGCGTTATGCAACATACCCTTATAACAAGCCTAAAAACATACCCCTGAATCTGAAAAAAATTTAAAAAATTATCTAAAAGACAAGGAAATTTCTAAAAATACCTTTATTCCATATAAAAAATATACAGTTAGTGTTCACATTTCTCCAAATGTCTCATGAGTGTTTTCTAGATTTTTGTTGAAATCAGCATCCAAACAAAGTCCATTCATACATAGCACAATACAAATGGTCTCTTTTAACCTACAGGTTGCCCTGACCCACCTCCCTTTCTCTCTCTCTTTCTTTCCTGCTGTAATTTATTTGTTGATGAAGCCATAGCCTTTACTCTGTAGAGTTTTCCGTGGTCTCAATTTTGCTGATTGCTTTCCCAATGTGTTATTTAATATGTTCCTCTGGTACTTAAATCTAGATGTTTTGTTACCTTCAGACTTTATTCCTAGATTGTGTATGTAGTGTTAGTACAAGGTTGGGTTGATTTTCTTTTTATGATGTTAGGTCTTGATAATCATCACATATCTATAATTTTATTTGAAGCTGAAAATTAATGATAACCAAATCTTATTATTCCTTGTACATTTAATAGCAAATTGAGAAACTTTCATTTTTTGTTTATTCTGAGTTAATAATTCATAGGGGAAAGAGAATAAATCTTATTTTTCCCTTTCTTCGCTACTTTTGAAAGAATGAGATACGACAGGCTAAAGAGTATATGCATACTCAATTTTGTCAGATTTACTAATTCCTTATTTATGAGGTTCTGTGCTTTCATATGACCACCAGCAACCATCTTTGAGAGTATTTGTTTCATCACAAACTTGACAACAGAGTATGTTGTGGATGTTTTCCTGAAAAAGGTAAAATATATGCTAGGATTTTAATTAGACTGGGATGGAGGATATCTTTTGTTTCCTTTTTGTGTGTGTGTGTTTTTTTTTTTTTTTTTTTTTTTTTTTCCGAGGCAGGAAAGAAAATGGAACATTACAAAAATGTTTTCTGTCACCCAGCCTGGAGTGCAGTGTTGCAATCTCAACTCACTGCAGCCTCTGCCCCTGGGGCTCAAATGATCCTCCCACTTCAGCCTCCTGAGTAACTGGAACTACAGGCGTGCACCACCATGTCCAGCTAAATTTTGTATTTTCTGTGGAGATGGGGTTTTGTCATGTTGTCCAGGCTGATCTTGAACTCCTGGGCTCCAATGATCCTCCCATCTTGGCCTCCCAAATTGCTGGAATTATAGGTATGAGCCACTGTGCCTGGCTCAAGCATTTTTATTATTCCATTTTCTCCTTTACACATTCTTTTACCACTTAAATAGTGATTAGTCGACAGCTAACATTTATTTAAGTTTAATATAAATAAGTACTTTTATCCTTTTCCCAAAAATGTAAGAATTACTTATCTTTTTCTAAGTTTTTTGTCCTACTGTTGTGATGGATTTTAATTTTAATTTTTCATACATTTAAACCTCATAGGAATTTACTATTTTTAAATAGTATCTATCCATTTAGTGTAGGCACATATTTATAATTTGTATTGTCCTTTTTTCAGTTTTATGTTATTGCATAAAATCATTTTCCTTTTGCCTAAAGAAATTTCTTTGATATTTCTATGGGTGCAGGTCATCTGATGATAAATTTAGTATCCTTTCTTTCAGTATTCTTAATTTTTCATTTTAAGCAGTTTTACTGTGATTTATTTTTTATTTATTAATTTGTGCTATTTATCTTTTTTGGGATTGTAGTGCTCCTCAAATCTTTGGTTTCTTTCATCAGCTTTGGAAAGTTCTTTGTCTTTGAATATTCTCTCTCTTCTCATTTTCTGTCTTCCACTTTTGATGCTTCAGTTTCGTATATGCTAGACCATTTCACTATGTCATATGTATTGACTCTCTGCTTATGTATATCTTCCATCATTTTTTCCCTTTACTTTAGTTTGGATATTTTCTTCTAATTTTTCTTCCATGCCATTAATTCTCTGTTTAGCTATATCCAGTCTGTTACTAAACTCATTTATTGAGTTTTCAAACTTAGTATGCTTTTTTAATTCTAAAATTTTTATTTGCTTTTCTTTTATAGCTTGCAATTTTATATTAAAATTCTGTATCTTTTCATTTATTTTAAGGTACATCTTAGTCACCGTGGTTTTAAAATCTCTTTCTGGCAACTTCAGTTTGTGGATTAAGAACTGTTTCCTGCCAGGCTTTCCAGATCCTTGTCCTGTGCTGAGAGTCAACAGATGTCCCAAGGGGAGAAGTGGTGCATAGAAAGTTGGGCTGAACTCAATTGCAGCTCAATTCAGTCTCCTCTTTTCTCCAGGATCTGGTTCCACAAGTCCTGGCTGCCTCGACAGCTCTCCAATTTCCTCCAACCTAAAAAAAATAAACTGTTTCTTCCTGGTTATTCTCAGGAGATACATCATCTGCTGCAAGCTACTCCATTGTGTCTGGAACTGAGAGTTTGGCTCAAGAGGCAAATGATCTTCAAAGACAATATGAGAAATAGTTTGATCTTAAGAGACAATATGAGAAATAATTTCATAACCAAAACAGATGTGAAAGATATGATAATAATAATAAATATTGCTGTTAATATGTTAAATGATATTCTCCTTTTCCCAACAAGACAAGATTTTAAGCCTGTTACCCTATACTTTATGCTGAGGATAGTAATGAAATTGTATTCATTTCTCAATGCCCTAGTCCTTCATACTATATGCTAAGTTTAGTACTAGCAATAAGTTCCTTGTATTGCATATCAAGTTTCTACCAGGAACTTAGCTACTTATCTACCTATAGTATTTATAGAATTTTACTTAAACTGTAAAATATCTTCATTTTTTTACTAGCACCTCCATTTTTTATGAGAAAAAGTCAAGGTTTGAACTCAAATCTGTCTTTTACACAAGAATATACTGCTAAATGTATGAAAATCTATTTATTATGAAAAATACATTGATAAATTTAGGAATTAGATCTGGTAGTAATTCCTACAATTACTAAAAGTTCTGAAATGTTTTAATTTTATTTGCAGCTTTTCAATGTATAATTTAAGTTTAGTTTCTGAAACTGCTGATAAGATATACTATTTTCATAGGCAGTTCATATATATAAAATACAATATATGTGTATTAAATTCTTTTAGATAATATCCCTTTTAGCATGTTGAAAAGAATTATGTATTTTAAAATATTTCACATGCTATATGGATGTACTATGGCACTTACTTTTTTTTTGTCTTCTTTCCTATTCTATCAAATGCAAATGCTATAATTTTCCTGTAAGTTTTTTTTTTTTTTCTCTTTAGCAACACAGTTTTGGCCCCAGAAAGAGATTTTCAAGAGAGCTGTCTTACATTTCCACTTTCAGACCTTCAGAGTTGTGGGGTATTTATCTACAGGCCCAAGTACACAATTGCATAGGTGAGCATTTATACCTGGGAAAATAAAAATTTTGCCAAGGTAAATTTTTCCTCTCATACTTTGTTAGGGTTTCTGTATGATTTAGTTTTAGCTGATTTTTGCCTCAAAAGCAAAGTTGTCTTTACCTGCCTTGCAAAAGCCTTGGAATTTTCTTTGAGCCTGGATGACAAGTTTATCTATATGAGATATTTCCAAACTGTTAAAGGATAAATAAATCTTATTCAGTATTTCCACAAAGTCTAACTTGAGCCCAGGTCACTTGAAAATACCTACAGATAGACAACACTCAATAATGAGGGAAGAGAATAGGAATCACAAAGGAAGGTTAGCAATTCTATGTCTCGTCTGATAGCTGAGCGTATAAATAAGCTAAGTCTTCAGTGGTTACCAGTTTCCTGGACTTCCACCTTACATGGAGCCCAGACTCACCTGTTGGTCCTCTTTGCTTTTGACATACTCATCCAGCACAAGCAGCTGCAAAAGGAGTCCTTGGTCTGCCTCTAACTTCTAGACCTTTCCTTAAAGTTACCCAAATAACTGTGGTGGTGTTGTGTAAGAAGGCTGTAGGAGATCCTTGCCTCTAGATCTCTTCCTTTTAACACACCAGGCTCACACCAAGAGGGAACTGACAAAATAAATACACCTAGGTTTACAAAGCAGACAATGATCCTCATTTTTCTTTTTTATGATTCCTATCTGTGCACCCTTCTCCAACCAGAAAAGAATCTTGGATCGAACATTCTGAGAGTTCCTCTGAGAAACTTTATTTTTAAAATTTTTATTTCTTGGGCTTTCCAAGGTAGACATTTTATAAGCTTTCTAGATAATTGGGCCGGAGAAATGAGAAATAACTTTTTGGCATAGAGTAAACAAATTGGTCTTGGTCTCTAGGAAAGATGGCTTAAAAAGGAAATCTAAGATAGCTATGAAGTAGGAATGGCCAATGACGAAATAGGCATGTTTCTTTTTAAAATGTCATTGGTAGGATAGAAAGAGACATATTTTTCCAAAGATGAAAACACGATTATATCATGGTTTGCTCCCGTTTTAAGTCTTCAGACTCAAGTTATGGAGAGAGAAAGAAAACCCCACCTTATTTTCATGAGGTGTTGCCCAGTGTGTTCTACCCTCTCCTTTAAATTCTGATGTGTGAAACAAACATTCATAGCCAGATAGCTCCCTAGTTACCGTGCAGGCCTAGCTGCTGAACATAGCACTGTTGCAACTAGTTTTGACATCAGCCATTTGTGCTTGAAGAAATGTCTAATTTTTGGCTTCCCTCATATGGTTTCACACTCTTATAGCAAGTGGGGTTTTTATTCTAACACTCGTTTTGGGTCAAACTACACCCATTTTTGGGAACCCACCAACACAAATGTTAATAATATGCAGATCTGGCCTTTCCTAAGATGGCACTGCATCAGCCAAACTTCATTTCCTGGGGAGGTTGCTAAGAAAATCATTAATCTTGCCAAATTTCGCTAATGTGCTGAGTAGACCTGATGTTATCATATGGGTGTTTATCTGGAGCCAAATCTCTGTACATACATATTGATTATCTCCTTTTTTGTGTGTTTTTCCCTGACTACTAATTTCCATAAAAATAGAGTTTGAATGGTCTCAACAATGTGCATTCCCCTTAAACAATATCAATCACAATATTTTTGTGTAATTTCTCACATGAAAATCAAATAACTTTCCATTCTTAAGAAATAGTCACATGACTTAACCCAGACTGGTTCCTCCGTTGGTTATGATGGGTCATCTGATCTACTTCTGTGAAATTAGATTTCTTTTCAAAAATTGCCAAACTAGGCACTTCCCTCTGGATGTCTCAAAAGCTGCATGCCTTCCCTGCCTTATCACCTGCCACAACTTTGTTTTCTGAAATTCTAAACTCATTATTACTTTGTAATTACGTGATGCTCTCTCACTCCCGTGTGTTCATACATTTTCTTTCTTCTAGTCCTTTACACTGAAAAAGCTTGGCAAAATTCCACTTAGCTGCAGAAATTCAGATAGGACTCTGAAGGCTTTCCCATTTCTTTCAGAAACACTGAGCTTCAGGGTCTCCTTTCCCTCTGCCCCTACTGTCCTTGGTATCACCTCCACTATAGAAATACTGTTAGCATGTGGTAATGGTTTGTTTCATGCCTGATGCAATGAGCAGAAAATTTATTTTAGGATATATATCATATAATATATAATACTGTAGTCTGAAAAAAGATTTTCTTCTTCCAGAAGTGAGAATAAATACACTTAATAGTAAGACTTTATTAATAGAAATGAGCATTTAATCACAAAAGTAGTATCTGGTACATATTAAACACTCCATAAACAACACTGAGTAAAGGAACGATGTGCTTGTGTTTGACCTCTCTTTAAAATTTTTAGGTCTTGATGTTGCAGCAGTAGTGAACAGCAAAGCAGTTTGAGCACGTAAAGCTTAAAATAGTAAAACAGCTTGGGTGCCACAATGTGCACAGTGCCCAAGGTAAAAGCAGAAATGCTTAGCACTGAAGGCTTAGATGAAAGTTGCCACGTAATAACTTCTTCTGGAAACATTCAAAGAAGCCAACCTGGGAGGAAAAGGAAGAAAGAAGGAAAGAAAGGAATTGGGGGAGGGTGGGGGAGAAGGAAGAAAGGAAGGAAGGAAGGAAGAAAGGAAGGAAGGAAGTGTATAACAGCAAGGCTGACAAATAGAGATTAGCCAATTCCCACCTTGCTGAGTTTTTTCCCTTATTATTTTTATAAGGTGGATAAATTTGGAGAAGCAATTGAATTTTATATACATAAAATCAAGTACATGTACATACCCCCTCCCCAAGCACACACATTTTATTCACTTATTTCTGTGCTAAGTCAAGATCAGTGGTGTGTTTTCTATTTAATAGCATGTCTGCAAAAGAGACTATTTCTGATAAAGGTACTACAAAAGATCAATAAAGCATTCCTTAAACACAATATCCACTGTGGGAAAATGTTAAAAAGACTTATGTGTGTTCTAGTGAGAAGGGATAGAGGAAGTTTTCTTACTTTATTCTTTCAGTTTCTGAGTAGTTGCAACCAAAGCTATGAGGCTGAACCCGGCCAGATAATAAAACAACCTTTGTCAAAGAAAAGCAACCACTTTCCTATTGTTACTCAAGCAATCATACAGTGTGGAGGGTGAACTGTCAAGAGTGATCACCTCATTATTTTCTTTCAAAACCCAAACAATGGATTCCACAAACACATGGCAAATATCAATAGAAATGGAAATGATATATTTATAACCCAATAGGACCTATTTCATGATGGTCTTAATAATTTCATTAGGTTGCCAAGTAGGAAAGAATTAAAAGACAGAGGGAAAAAATGTCAGAGAAAGATAAAAATCATAAGGATATATAGTGCTTTTAGCAAACAGATCAAAAGCATATTGATAAAAGCCACATGGAAATAACAGCAGCAGTATTGTTTACTCATTGCTGTGCAGTTAAATAAAATATGTTTAAGCATTTTCCAGAGTTAATCATGTATTATTTACTCATTCACTCAACTGATGGGAGTGATCATGAATTATATTTCAGAAAAAGGGAAAGATGCATTTATAGAATAAGAAATAAACTCCTGGTGCATTTATGAAGAAGAACTTTAAAGGCATGAGCTCATTTAATTCCAATGACACTTCAAGATAGGTATTATGACCTCACATTTACAGGTGGGAAAATGAGATCAGAGAAATTAGGTAATTTGTCTGAACTAACCCCATTAGGAATTTAACACAGAAACATCTGGCTCTCAAAAATATTTCACTAATCCCTTTGAAAAACCATGAAGAATGAGTCTTTTCCCAGTAAAAGACATACACACAATACTTTACACACAAAACCTGTCCATAGATTTCCCCCACTGACCAATCCCAACTACAGTCAGATAAGATCCAGGGTCATGTCTCGCTTCCTCAGACTGAATACTCACTCACCCCAAGCAAGCATTTTTCTTCTCTAGAATTAAAATCTTAGTAGTAAACAAGTGATTTTTTAAATTAAGTACGTGGATATAGACAGCTTACTATCAGATTGTTTTTAAGATCTGCATGATAACTTCAAAGGAAAATGCTAAAATGGTTGAAGTAAGACTTGATGATGCCATACACATCAATATAAAACACATGAGTAAAGTGCATTAAGGCTCACATCTTTTTTCAACACAGTAGAATCTCAAGCTTCTAGGATCAATGATTGTATGAAACTGGTGAGCAAATACTAGAACACTATTGTGCCATGTAAATTGCATTGTATATTCACAGTAAAAACCTATTTATTGACATTGAAAGAGTATATATAAGTTAACGTTTGTGTGTGTGTGTGTGTGTGTGTAGAGAAAGTTCTAGAAGAATATATCAAAATGTTGAAAATTTTATTTCTGGAGATAAGGTAATTTTTTAAAATTTCCTTTTGCCTATTTGCATTTTCAAAGTTTTATATAATAAGTATGCACTATATAAAATTACTTAATAATTTAGCATAATACATCATTGCTCAAATGTCAAAACTTCATGAACATTAAAATCCTTTTCTTAAAGCCAAAAGTTAGCTTTATGACTTGGAATCATTTTCTGCACACAGATATGCCACCAATTTAAGCTCAGAGAGAAGTAAGAGTCATTGGCAGGAAACAGACAGCACCTTCCTGCTAGTGTTCTGTCAGAAAAATATTAATCTTGACTTCAGTGTGGGGTGACATCTAGTGAACTGTTTCTGCAGATGATTGCTGGTTATTACCATCATTATTCTTTCTCTTGCCTCTTTTCTTTCAGTATACAGTCCTTAACATGCCTGTTCCTTTACAAAGCATGCATGTTTCCCCAACCTAAAGAAGGCAGTATTTGAGCTGTGCATATGCATATAAGAGAGTCCTTATTTTGTGCACCTTGGCAAGAGAGAGCTTTTCTGTGTGCCATGTAAATAACACACACTTTTTTCCCTGGAAAACAATGGTAGAGCCTCAAATTTTGGATTATGATTCACCTAGCTTTTCACCTGTTAGTAAATAATAAGGTAACATCATAGTTGCTAAGGCTTAAGACAGATAGGAAGTCAGTATCTATAGTCAGCCAACGGGTTAAAGACCAACACTATCCCCACTAATACGCTTCAGTTTTGAGGAATAGTCAACTGTTCCTTAGAGGGGCAAATAGGGGCCCTTAATCCTTTGGCTTCAGGCAGATAGACTAATAATCAATACTGAAATTACAGATCAAGACTGGATGAGTAAGACCAGTGACTTAGCTATGAAATGGAACCTGCTGTCTACAGTCAGGATTGCTCCTAAAGAATAGGGCAGGTAGAAGTCAAGTTGCCTCGGAAATGGGAAAAACATACCATAGGCAGAGCTCGACAATATGTGGAAGTAGATAGTCCTTTGGAATTATCTTATAGAATTGAGTCTAGTCCCTCTCCACATTAATGTTTAAATTATCAGAGTTTCATTTACCAGCATACCCTTAGTTATGAATTATTGATGTAAGTTTGGGGATCATGACTCTTCTGGATTTTAAAAGAAATTTTGACATCACAAACACTCTTGGCCAGTCATAACAGAGATTTAAGCACCAGATATTCTGTAGTATCATTCTTGTACTAAAAAAATGTAAGATCCATGAAGCTCTATCAACCTCAGAGAGTGGGATGGGCAAGGGGAAGTGGTGGGACAGAGAAGGATGGGAGTCACATGACAAAGCTTGCTAGTTGTCCTAAAGAAGCAGTTATTACATGTTACAATATTTGTCCTAAAACATAAGGTTGTCTGTAGATTCCATAGTCATAAAACTCAGATTCTAGTCAATAAATACCAAAGGAGTAAAAGAAACAGGTTGAACATACAAAAATAAGATATTAAAGTAGCATACTAAAACATCCACAGCATTAATAAAATTGCCTTAAGAAAAAGTTAAGATATCATTACATATTCATTAAATGAGCAAAAGCTATAAGAATCCATTGGTGACAGGTTACGATAAAAAGGTAGGCATATATTTTAAATGCCATTGTAAATTGATTCAAATTTTCTGCAAAGCTATTTGTGACAAAAAGCTATATAATGTTTTTTTTTTCCTTTGACCTAGTAATTTCACTTTGGGGAATGTATTCCCAGAAAATAATCTTAAAGCAAACAAGTAATTTGTTCCAAACTGTTCATACAAAGCTGTTTAAAAAAGGAAAATTTGAAAAGAACTCAAATGTCCAATAATAAGCGATTGTCCAGTGAAACTCATGTTTGAGTTTCATGGGATACTAGCTGGTTTATTAAGTCATATGGACTTTGTCAATACAGATGAATATTCACAGTAAATTATTAAGTGAAATAAGAACAAGACCCATATGGGAAACCTGATTAGAGTGATAAATACATATGCATGTGCATGACGAGACTAGGAAGTGAAGGGAGGGAGGGAATACAGATTTATTAATATCTTGAGGACCTTTATGTTCCAAGGTCTTTACATAATTCATCTCTTTTAATCTCTGAGCAACATTGTGAGACAGATTTTATTTATCCTGTTTCTACTCAAGAAAGCAAGTAGTTTGACTATGGTCACGCAGCTGGGAAACTGATGGAGCTGGAGTGAGAACTGTGTCTGGGATTCAGATGTTTATGGCTTCCCAGTTCGTTATGTTGAACACATTTTCTGAAGTTCTTTTTAAAAAATACTAGTCTCATGTCATGATCATTCAAAAGGGATTAATTGGTTGAATACATTTGAAAAGTGTGTTAAAATATATCCTCCTAATGTTAATTGGCACAAACTTTTGCAGTCTTAGAGTAAATAAGCCAGTTTACATTTGTTTAAGACAGCATTTCCCAAACCAGTAAATCCTGTGTGCGTGTGTGTGTTAACTGTTTGTTATGTGTGTGTGGCATACTGTTTGTTCCCAGTTCTGCAGAACAGTTTGGGAAACACTGATTTAAAGTGTTGTCCTCATTAGATATATTGTTTTAAGTTTAAATATTAAAGCATCTACATTTATAAAAGTTAATTATCCCCACCGTGTATATAAACCTCTATCTGAAGGTGCTCAGAGGATTAAATGCAAATTATGGAATTGCTCAGAACTCAAATGTAAATAAATCTATATATCCATATTTTCTTTTAACTTTAGAGTGATAAGTGGCAACTCTAAATATTAAGACAGAAAATTACCACGGAATCCCTGGAGTTAGTCTCCCTTGGAGGAGCAAGTACGTGGCAAGTTGTCCTGTAGATAAGGATAATAAAAATGTTGATGCTTTCAGGGTCAAAAAATTAGCTATCAAAGTAGACAATGAGGAAGAAGTAGAGGATGAGGATTCTGAGTCTCTACTACATGAGGTGGCACTTTCTACATGAGGTGGCACTTTCTGAAACCAATACTGACCCAACACCTTGAGGGGTGATTGTGTTGGTAAACTTAAAGAAATAAACTCTAAGAACTATAACCCTCTGTTTAGAGGACTGCTGTTTTCCCAAAAGGATCACTTCAAGGCCTGTGGCAGTGACCATACTAGAGGATCCATCTTTTCCCTCTGTTCCTGACTTTTGGGTTCAAGCATTGCATTTACAGAAAGCCAATTCTGAAGCCATCACAAGGCATCACTAATAGAGGGCTCGGATATGCGGTTTACCCCACAATCTGTATCAGCCTCTCATGCCTCCATAATTTCTTGTATTGCAAAAAAAGCTTTGTCTAGGTAGTGTTTTTTGCTATGCAATTATAACATTAAGACAGTTTTTGAAGGACTATTCCCATTCCCACCATGTACAAATTCTGGTGTTGTCTCTGGAATGATCTTATATTGGGCTCTACTCTGACCATCTTTTTCAGCATGTCCAGCAAGTGGTGCCTGGTTCCATCAATGCTCCTATCTCCTTTACTTCATACATCTGAGCTTTGAGAAAATTGAAGAATCTTTAGTTTTAGAGACCCAGGCCACTTTATCCAGCAGCCCTGCCACAGAACAAGGAAAATTGACACCTGAATGGTGGTTATGAACTAAACCATCTTTGGCACTTAGAACGCACTTAGCTAAGGCTTTATAGATTCCCTCTTCAGTAGTCAGCATGGCGATATGGGACTGAGATGGATTGGTTGTTCTTCATGAGATCTTGATTCTGGATATCCTGGAATGCATTACAGGGCCTGGTGTGGGGATTTAGAGGAGGACTTAGTCCACTTCTGGACCTATTACTATTTCCACCATATTTTCATCATGTGTTATTACCACTATGTGGAGATAAACTGGCTAAGATGTCTGTGTGCCCACCTCCCAGAGTAATTCAGTAGAAATCTCTGGCCACTGATTGAGCACTGGTATTTGTTTCAGTTTCCTAGATGATCTGGGCTAAGAATCACCTAAGTAGAGAGTCATCTTAACTACACCCTTGAAGTGTGACTTGGATATATTGTATGCTTTAGGTCCTCTCTAATCTTACCAGCCATACTTCCCTCTGCAGATTTTAGTCATCTTTTGCCTGGTTGATTCTGTTTCCAATCTTGTGTAGTTTCTGAAACAAGGAGCAATGCCTGCTGGATCATCGGAATATAAAATCTCATCAGTGGCCAAAACATTAACTGAGGAAATACAGACACTTCAGAGATATTGTGTGTTCTGTTCCGGACTGCTGCTATAAAGCAAATATCACAATAAGGCAAGTCACATGAATTTGTTTCTCAATGCATATAAAAGCTACATCTATACCTCACTGTAGTCTATTAAATATGCAATAACGTTATGTCTAAAAAATCAATGTACATATCTTAATTGAAAATACTTTCTTGCTAAAAGAAATGCTTATGATTATCTAAGCCTTCAGCAAGTCTTAAACTTTTCGCTGGTAGAAGGTCTTGCTTCAATGTTGGTGACTGCTGACTGGTAAGGGTGGTGGTGGAGGAAGGTTTTGGTGGCTGTGGCAATTTCTTATGATAAGAAAACATTGATGTTTGCCACCTTGATAAGCTATTCTCTTCTCTGCAACGCTATCAAATGTGATGCTATATAGCATTGCCCACAGTGGAACTTCTCTCAAATTTGGAGTCAATCATCTCAAACTCTGCCGCCGCTTTACAAACTAAGTTTCTGTAATCTTTCAAGTCATTTGTGGTCATTTCAACAGTATTCACAGCATCTGCACCAGGAGTAGTCTCCATCTCAGAAAACCACTTTGCTCATCCATAAGAAGCAGCTCCTCATCCATTCAAGTTATATCATGAAATTGCAACAATTTAGTCACACTTTAGGCTCCACCTCTAAATCTAGTTCTTTTCCTATTTCCAGTACATCCGCAGTTACTTCCTCCACTGAAGTCTTGAACCCCTTAAAGTCATCTATTGATCTAAAGTCACCTCTCAAAATTTGGAATCACCTTCTTCCAGACTCCCGTTAATGTTGATATTTTGACCTCCTGCCGTGAATCACAAATGTTCTTAATGGTCTGTAGAATGGTAAATTTTTTTCCTGAAGACTTTCAATTTGTTTACCCCAGTTCCATTGAGGAATCACTATTTGTGGCAGCTGTAGCCTTACAAACTGTGTTTCCTTAATAGTAACACTTGAATGTCAAAATTACTTCTTGAGTCATGAGCTGCAGAATGGATGTTGTGTTAGCAGGCGTGAAACAACATTAATCTTGTTCATCTCCATTAGAGCTCTTGAGTGACTACGTGCATCGTTAATGAGCAGTAATATTTGAAAGAGATCTTTTTTTCCTGAGCAGTGGGTCTCAATAGGAGCCTAAAATATTCAGTAAAACATGTGTAAACAGATGTGTTCTCATTCAGGCTTTGTTGTCCCAATTATAGAGTCCGGGTAGGGTAAATTTAGCATAACTATTAAGGGGGCTAGGTTTGGGGAATGACAAATGAGCACTAATTTCATCTTAAAGTCACCGGCTACACTAACTCCTACTAAGAGAGTCAACCTGTCCTTTTAAGCTTTGAAGCCAGGCATTGACTTCTCTCTGGCTATGAAAGTCCTAGACGGCATCGTCTTCCAAAAGAAGGCTGTTTCATCTACATTGAAAATCTGTTGTTTAGTGTAGCCACCTTCATCAATGGTCTTAGCTAGATCTTCTGGATAACTTGCTGAAGCTCCTCCATCAACACTTGCTGCTTCCCCTTGCATTTCTATGTTATAGAGACAGGTTTTTTCCTTAAACCTCATGAACCCACTTCTGCCAGCTTCCAACTTTTCTTCTGCAGCTTCCTCACCTCTCTCAGCCTTCACAGAATTGAAGAGACTTAGGGCCTTGTTCTAGATTAGGCTTTGGCTTAAGGGAATGTTGTGGCTGGTTTATCGCCTATCTAGACCACCGCAACTTCCTCCGTATCAGCAATAAAGCTGTTTCGCTTTGTATTTATTTATTCGCTTTGTTATTATTCATGTGTTCGCTGGAGTAGTACTTTTAATTACCTTCAAGAACTTTTCCTTTGCATTCACAACTTGGCTCACTGCTTGGTACCACAGGCCTAGCTTTTGGCCTATCTTGGCTTTCCACGCTGCCATCTTCACTAAGCTTCATCATTTCTAGCTTTTGATTTAAAGTAAGAGACATGCAACTCTTCCTTTCACTTGAACACTTATAAGCCATTGTGGCCTCATTTCAACATTATTGTGTCTCAGAGAACAGGGAGGCTGAGGAGAGGAAGAGAGATGGGAGTAGGGCCAGTCAGTGGAGCAGTAAAATCACACACGTTTCTGGATTCACTTTGCAGTCTTCCATGGGCATGGTTTGTGGTGTCTAAAACAATTACAATAGTAACTTCATAGATCAACGGCCACAGATCACCATAACAGATATAGTAATAATGAAAGAGTCTAAATATTGCCAGAAACACCAAAATGTGACACAGAGACCCGAAGTGAGCATATGCTATTTGTTACCACAAACCTTCAATTTGTTAAAAAATGCAATAGAAATGAAGCACAATAAAATGAAGCATGCCTATAGAAAGTTTGCTTCTCATAAGAATGATCTGGTTTATACTAACAAACGTCTATTAAAAGTTTCTTGAGTCTTTAGAAAAAGGGTGCTTTAAATGCAGAAAGTAAAATGCAATGTAATAATATAAGCACAAGGAAAGAGATTATTCTTGCAATTTGCTTATGTAATTTTCTCTCTCTCTGAATTACAGGTAGTCTCTAAGGCATTCATCAGATAATAATCTGGTAGAAGAAATATAGAATATACCGATTGTCTTCCATTAGCAAAACCCTACCTGAAAGCTGAATATTGTATTGCAATTAGATATTATTACACTACCTGCCTCTCAGGTGTCAGACCTTACTACCTACTCAAACAAAACCTTCTTGTCACTTCCTGACCCATAAACACAAATGTTTCATTACATGATCAAAGGTGTGAAACAACTCCCAGACACTTCATCCTCACACAGGATGTGCTTTCAAACTTCCCTCCTGATTTGTTAAGGAAATAGCTACATCAAATCACAAACATCTAAGATTGAAGAGCACTGAAATGTTTGTTTGATATCCAGGATGATTTTAGGCAAGCTTTTATGTCAATTTGAACTTTAGTTCCTTCATCTGTGAAATAAGAGTTTGGTCTAATCATTCTTTGAAAACTGTCATCTCATTGGCTAATTTTGTCCTGCAGATAGGTTTTATTTGACCAGCAGTGCTTTTTTGTATGCATCTGTGGTCAACATTTAAAAATTAGAATGTTTACGTAAAAGCCCATTTCTGGATTCTCTTTTAAACATTGGTAGATCTGGCCTACATTCTCCCTTGGCAACAATTAGCTGGAGCTGAGTCTTCACTGCTCTCCTTAGACAGGGATTGTGTTCTCTAAGACATCAGAAGCCACAGCAAGTCCAGGAATTGTAGTGTTGCCTGGCCCCAGGAGCACTAGAAATTGTAATCTATAATCTAATAACCTCTTCTATCGCTTCCAATTCTGAAATCCTGTGATTCTTTTTTTCCTAAAAGCCTAACACATACTGCTGAGATAAGCGGAGGAGGATGTAAAGGGATAGAACAGAATAAAGAAAGAGCGGAATTCTAGGCTTCCTCTCTGACTCTCTGACAGGGTATGAATGTAAAATCTCTCTTGAATAAGCAGATTTAATCCTTTCAAAATTTGATCCATAATTTCAGAGGGGGTGGAGGGTGAGAAAACATACAAACACTACCATCATATTTACCAGATCATGTGGAATTGAAAATAACACCAAAGCAGAAAAATAGCTACTAAATTTTATTTTTGTTATTTTTAAAGTTTATTTACTTATTTTTTAATGGCGATGTGGTCTCACTATGTTGCCTAGGCTGGTCTCAAACTCCTGGGCTCAAGTGATCTTCCCACCTCAGCCTCCCAAAGTGCTGAGGTTACAGGCATGAGCCACCAAGCCCAGTTATTTTTAAAATTTAGATTTGTTCTCATTCAAATTATAAAAACTCATCCATATTAATTTTAGAATATTTGAAAATTCAAAAATGTATAAAATAGTACCAGGTTAGCATCCATTCAATTCAAATTCTAAGGATATTATATACATGTATCATATTTATATGTGTGTGTATATATATAATATGTATAGCTTAAACCTGCAAGCTATGGTTTAAGCATTAGGCTTACAAATTGTGGTACTATAGTTTGAATTTACAGGGGATAAAGTGGTTTTATTCAACTGATTGTAACAAACGTTAATACACACTTGCAAGGTACTAGAAGGGATACAAAGACAATCCAAGAATATAGTATTGGGCTTCTGGAGCCACAAAATCTATGATGGGAAAATAATACAAGTACACACACCACTAATGCAAAGCAAAAGAAGGCAAAAAGAAAATTACCAAATACAATAATTTCAGGTCTGTAATTCAGAGAAGCTTGCCAATGAAATAACGTAAAAAAATTTATTTTCCAGTTTTAAAGAAATTCAAATTTTCACCATTATGCCAAATAGCACAATTCAAAAAATAAAAATATTGACTGAAATGAAAAAAAGCCTATTATTGAAATGCACGTATATGATTATAATTAATCAAAATTATTCTAAGACAAAAAAATTAAGTATTGTGAAGACAAGTAGAAAATAGAGCCTCTGCCTACTCAATGTTTGCGTAAAAGAAATGAAGCGAGGTTTCATAGCTTACTGGATGAACGTTGTGCTTTCTCCCAGGCTTCATGGGGCCTAGCACTGAAAGTAGTTACCATAATTTAAAATACCTATGTTTGAAAGATTTTTATTCTCCCATAGATCATAAACCAACCAGAACATGATTTCAGTATGTTATGAATAATACTTGAAAGAATTTTTTTGTTTTTGATCCATAATTTGTTTTGATCCATAATTTCAGAGGGATGGAATGTGAGAAAACATACAAACACCACCACCGTATTTACCAGATGATGTGGAATCGAAAATAATACCAAAGCAGAAAGAGTTACTAAATTTTATTTTTTTAGTTTTTAAATTTATTTTTTTTTTAATAGAGATGTGGTCTCACTGTGTTGCCCAGGCTGGTCTCGAACTCCTGGCCTCAGGTGATCCTCCCACCTTTTTTAGAGACAGGGTCTTGCTCCGTCATCCAGGCTGGAGTACGGTGGTGGGATCATAGTTCACTGTAGCCTCAAAGTCCTGAGCTCAAGCAATCCTCCTGCCTAAGCCTTCCAAGTAGCTAGGACAACAGGTGCACGCCACCATACCCCATTATTTTTTAAAAAAACTTTTGGTAAAGGTGGGGTCTCACATGTTTCCCAGACTGGTCTCAAACTTCTGGGCTCAAACAATCTTCCCGCCTTGTACTCTCAAAGTGCTGGGATTACAGGCGTGAGCCTCCGCACCTCACCTGACAGAAAAATTATCATGTCTAAATACATACTTGCAAGGGAAAAAAAAATTATGCTGATTTAATTTAAAAATGATAATTGGTTCATTTTTCAAAGGACTTTAATTCTGAAAATGTTTTGCTATAGCATATTTGTATATGTAAAACCTGATGATAGCCTCGATAAGTTCCCAAATGAAATTACAATCAGATGCCATGTATTCTGTTTGCAAGTCTACAATGTTATTAAATTATCATTGCCTTGCAGATTAATACTTGCTTTCGTTTTTGTAAGTGACCAAGAGGAAAATAGGCTCCAAACGAATGTCAAACAGTAAATACAAATCACTAAAATTTATGGCTATTTTTCCCTAGAATCTTTTTCTCGTACTTGAAAAAGACAACTTAAACTAATAATAAAACATTTTTCCTAGCTTTTTACAGTTTTAAAGACTGATATGCTTACCACAGGATCTTTATTTGTCCAGAAAACTTAGTGGAAATAAGACACTGTCCACCAGATAAAACATGGATAATAAATGTAATCCTTCAAATTTACTGCTGATTTATCAAATGTACAGTTGTCAACCTGATCAATTCCTTTGATGGAACAACATTTCCATTACTAAGAGAAAACGTATACCTCTAAGCTGTGTATTATTCTCTGCAGACAAAAAAAAGAAATGAGGTTGTTATGGCAACTGCAAACTGTGGAGATTCTGTCATGACCCAGTAGCAGTATAATGGAAAACATCTGCCTGGAAATCACAAGCTGACACAAGGTCTGTGGAAGGAAGTATTTGAGAGAATTTAACCTTAAAAGATTTCCTCAGTTTTGGTCTGAGACTCTCTTACTGCAAACATGTAAAATGTTGCTATTCTTGCCAACATGTGCAGCACACAACATAAAGGAAAACACAGAGAGAAAAGGTGACTTTTTTCATTGCCAGTATTGCATCTATTGAGGAATTCAGTTCTTAAACATGAAATTATTTATTATAAACTCTCTCTTGGCACCCCCCTCTCCAAAGCAGAGCAATTATTTTCACTATTTGACCCAAACCAATTGTCTCAAACTGAAGCTTATGTCAGGGTTTGTTAAAACACAGATTCCTGGGCCCTACCTCCAAAGTAGGTTGGAGTGGGGTCTGATAATTTGTATTTCTAAAGTTCTCAGATTGCTGCCAGCCCATTAACCACATTTTGAGAGCCACAGATTTACACCAAGAACCTCAAAGAATTCTAAAAGCTTGCTAGCAATAAAATCTTGAAAGGAGTAAGAAAAATGTCAAGTCTTATTACAAAGCTCATTTCAAAGATAGGGACTACAGTGGTTTCTATACCTGGCACCGCCTGAGAAAGCACTTCTAAAATACAAAATTCCAGGTTTCATCTCTAGAGATTTGGTTTTAGCTGGTCTTGGATGGAACTCAGTGCCTGGATATTTTTAACCAGCATCCCAAGTTGATTCAGATGCAAGCATGTTCCTCTACCTTGTTTGAGAACCACTAATTTGAAGCATATTATGACTTTGTGGTGTACAATAATCACCTGTGAAGTTTGTTTGACAATTCTTATCATTGCTCCAGCTACTCAGAATCAGTAGGTCTGGAGGACCCAGTAGTTTGAAAGTTTATGAAATATCACCAGGACTTGGTGAACATGATCACAAACAGTCATCAAAGTGAGAGGTTCAAGACATCTATTGAAGTTGGAGGAAGAAATTTCTAGAAATCTTTTTAAAGTTTCTTTATCTGAAAACTAAGAAAAGCATTAAGATTTACTCATACACTGGCTCTCACATTGAGTCCACATGGAAGGGAAGGATGGGCCTTCAACTTGGAGAAAGGGTTGACAGTAAAGCTTTCATTTCAGTATTATTAGAACACACAGGAGTTCGTTGGACTCATTTAGGTGCAAATATTTTATGTAATAGAATCTAGCTCAAATGCTTTTTAGTTCATGTGACTTTAATAATCTTTGGTAAATACAATGGTTTCTAAATTCGCTCTAGTAATCTATAATTTTATGGATTTTTTTTCTGAGATTCCACTTACCTAAGCCTTCAAAAACGAACTAGTGGCTTAAAAAGAATGTCGATTGAATAAAAATATTACAGATAATGCAACCACAAGTGAGCTACCTGAAAATGAAGAGCCGACAAATTGTTTTACTCTCAGCACAAACTCTTTCTCAACCTTATTAAGAGAAATAATCTACAAAGGTCTTACAAGAAGTTGATCAATAAAAAGAAAATAATTATTTCCTGAAAGAAACACAGGCTGTAGAAAGAGCATTTTGAAAATGGATGTTTTCATCATTATATAATTTTGTTGCTGAAAGTCTACAAACTTAAAAACATGGAAACCAAATTTTCTGCCTTGATAAAAAGTCTTCAAAAGGCTTTCATTAGGTTCTGAAGCATTGTTTAAAGCTAATTAACACCTGATTAGTTTACAAGAAAAACTGATGAACACTGGGGAAGATTAATATTTGCTTGAATTTCAACAAAAACTAGACACTGGATCTGCATGTGCTTTTTTTTTTTTTTTTTTTTTTTTTTTGAGAGAGAGAGAGAGTCTCCCTGTGTTGCCCAGGCTGAAGTGTATGAAGTGTAGTGGTGCAATCTTGGCTCATTGCAACCTCTGCCTCCCAGGTTCAAGCAATTCTTGTGCCTCAGCCTCTTGAGTGGCTGGGGCTACAGGTGTGTGCCACCACACCCAGCTAATTTTTGTATTTTTGGTAGAGATGGGGTTTTTCCATGATGGCCAGGCGGGTCTTGAACTTCTGGCCTCAAGTGATCCTCCACCTCAGTCTCCCAAAGTGCCGGGATTACAGGCGTGAGCCACCATGCCCAGCCTGCCTGTGCCTTTGATGTTGGACTTCCCAGCCCCCGTAACTAATTTCTGTTGTTGAAGCCACCCAGTCTATGGTATTCTGTTACAGCAGCTTGAACTGAATAGAAGAGTGTTTATCATACCAGTAAGTATTTAATATGGTTTTACAGATTATACAAAGTTATTTCATCTCACATTTGCTAAAATTTTATTGAGTAAATACGTATATAATGGTTAAATCATGCTAATTCTCGTCTGGTATATCTGGTATGGTACTTTATGAGGAATACAATGGCTTTACGTTTATATAACACACCTTGTCTTTGTTTAGATTCAAGTTCTATGCCTCTGAGTTATACATTTTCTACTTTGTTTCACCTAAAAGCATGTCTTTGGAGATGCAAATTGAGTTGCCTTGCTAACAATTGTTTGGGGCATGGAACAGATAACCAGGAGATTAATATTCTAAAGTTAGAGAAATGATTTAAAAACTGGCAAATGAAAAATATTATGAATCTATAATATCTGCCTCTGCCTGTGTGCCTGTATGTCTGTGTGTTTATATGTGTCATGTATATGTGATATTTCACTACCAAATTACATGAAAAAAACTCTAATCAATTGGCTTAAAGAAAAGTAAGTGCTTAAACCAAATATTTTATGTAATAGAATCTAGCTCAAATGCTTTTTAGTTCATGTGACTTTAATAATCTTTGGTAAATACAATGGTTTCTAAATTCGCTCTAGTAATCTATAATTTTAAAGTCGGCTGGGCACGGTGGCTCACGCCTGTAATCCCAGCACTTTGGGAGGCCGAGGTGGGCAGATCACGAGGTCAGGAGATCGAGACCATCCTGGCTAACACGGTGAAACCCCGTCTCTACTAAAAATATAAAACATTAGCCGGGCGTGGTGGCAGGTGCCTGTAGTCCCAGCTACTCGGGAGGCTGAGGCAGGAGAATGGCATGAACCCTGGAGGCAGAGCTTTCAATGAGCCTAGATCGTGCCACTGCACTCCAGCCTGGGTGACAGAGCGAGACTCCGTCTCAAAAAACAAACAAACAAACAAACAAAAACTTGAAGTTATTTTATGTTTAATTAAGAAATCCTTGTTTTTTCATGGGAAATAAAAGTTACTAACAGTTACTAATAATTACTATATGTAATTAAAGCTACTAAATATAAGAGAAACTTCTACATACAGACTGTCTAAAGAAAGTAAGATGTGTTTTTGGTGAAGTTTAATTTTAAAAAAAACATGAGGGTGTGGTTTTTGCTGAAGGAAAAGTAATTTTGTCTAGTTGAGGAGCTATTTAAAGTTGCCTCAAAATAAAGGGAAAAATAATATAAATAAAACTAAATGGCTAGAAAGAAAAAGGATAAAAGTGTGGGGAATTAGGAACCTTTGATTCCTGGGTGGCCACGTGGTCACCCATGGTATGGAGCTACAGCTGGGCTGCATTCAGTTACGAAAGATAAAGGGCACCAGAAAAATTTACAGATGGGTCCAACTCCTGGGAATTTGGTTCACTGGATGCATAAGGAAACGTGGACTAATAAGGAAAAAGCAAAATATTTAATCCCTTGGTTATTGTTATCTATAATAGCTAAAATGAAAGTAAAAAAGAGTGCTGGGTTGGGCCTTGAGAACGGACCAAGCTCAGAGGTGAATCTGCCTGAGCTCAGGTCACTAGCCTCAAAGCTACCCACAAAGGGGAAAATTATGCCAGGGCAACAGAAAGTACCTCTGAGACCTGTGGTTACCAAGAATGTAGTCAGTGTGGGAAAAGGGCAAAACAGTATTGAAACCAAAGAGTGTAATGTTAACGAATTGTCCCATTTTATGTTACAGATCACCAGTTTATCACCGGCTTGCTAAGGAACCTTTACTAAAATGGACTGTGAGTGTAGCTAACTTAGGGGCAATATCTTTGGTTTCGAATGCTGCAGAGTGGAAAAACATGTTTGAGTTGATGCAGAACCCACAGCTCACTATCGAACAATTGTGGACAGGTATGTGTAACTGAGACACACAGGAGGTTAATCCTGAGGGGGCAGCCAGCTGGGTGAACTGGATAAAAGCCACTGTAATATCTATTTATCCCGAGAAGGGGGACTACCAACTCCCTTATAAATGCCAAGTGGAGCACCCTGGGTGAGGCAGCTGATACGTTTCATATACAAACCATGGGGGACTGGCTGTATAATGACTGGGATATTAGCCCATTAAATATGCCTCTTACCTGGGTGATAAATGCTGTGGTTGAGGGGGCCCCTTCTACATGGCACAACAGTTTGGGAAGCCTTATCAAATTTGCTGTCTCAGCTTCCCCTCATAAGTCTTACAGATGCCAATAAAACATTAGGGTAATTAACACGAAAATGGAAAAGAAGGAGGAGAGTCATGGGACTTGTCCCAGGGCAGTGAAAATCTTTAGAGGGATATTAAGAAATGATATAAATAACATGGAAATTTATGAGGTTAAAACAAAGCTTTTAGTATAACACCATTGAAGGTTGGGTGGACCAAAGGGAGCGCCTGCTGGTCTCCCAACATTAAAGGGCTCCAAACCAGTTTTCTGTCTTTACCCCAGGTAGATGTTATTTTTAAAAAAATCAGAAGGCAAAAATTGCAATGAGAAAGCTGAGCGAAAATTGCCTGAGGCAATATTGAGGCAGGTTAATCCAGATAAAGATTGACAAAAGGGCCAAAGTCTCAGCTCAACCCCCTGCTGGGAACCCAAATCCTTTTTCACCAGAGAGGATAAAATGGTCTGGGGTTGAAAAGAAAAAGTTTCTTGGGACCAATACATAAAAATGTAAGGGCTGATAGGATTATCAAAATTGGAATGTTTAAACAAGCCTTATATTAAGTAGTCGTGACTCCTTTACCTAAAGGTTTTAGAAAAATAGATATTGTATTTGACTGGAGGATGTTTCACTTACCTGATACTATAAAACAGAAGATATATAAATCTGCCCTGCAAGCAATATTAATTAGACATGGTAAATGAGAACCAGTAAAATTTTCCAAGCTCACAGGGTGTAGAGTAGAAGCTGGAGCGCTGGTAGGGACAAATTCTCCACTTAATAGCCCTTTGAGGAATGTTTACTGGGGCTTATGGCAAAACCCTGTGAGTGCTTCCCAAAGAAAACAATTGGGACTTTGAACTAGGGAATTTCCACTTGAGAAGCATTTACTGCCTTGCTATGGGACATTAACTGAACCCGTCCCTGTCACTGGAGGACATAAAACGATCTGACATCTGAAATACCCATGCTGTCTGGGATGATGTCAGAGAAACACTGTAAGAGGGATAGCAGTGTCCAGAGGGTTCCATCATAAAGTGGGAATAGTTTACATAGGATCATCCTGCCTGGGGAATTCAAAAGGAGATACTCATGAGCAGGGAGCCTCTTTTTCTCTAGGACTGACTCTGGAACTTGGGGAGGAGCTGCTGGCTCCTACCGTGCCTGATAAACAGCTCTCACCTGACTGACAAAGAGTTGCTTGGTTTGTGGATGGCAGTTCCAAGGTGAATGGACAACGTCCTGTTCAGAAGGCTGCTACTCTGATTGTAAAGTGTACTTTTGTGAACAGAATTTACCTTTCTCTCTAATTGAGTTCTCCAAACTGTGGAAATTACTCGTGAGTATTCTTATTTTATGGCAATATAGTTATTTGCATAAATTCAGTAAGAATGTGTTTTCTTTTGAAACAGGTCACCATTGGAGATGCTGGTTATTTTACCAAGGCTTTGACCAGAACAACATATTTTCAGGCAAATTTCCAGCAAAACTAACTTTAAAAAGAGCCCACATGGCCAATGACTATTCGTGCTGCACATTATGCAAATAATGAGGCCTAATATAATAAGCCTAAAGCTTATTTTATACATAAATTGGTCTTATTATTATTTCTCCTTGGTTGAGAAATATTATAGGAAGAGAGAATTTTGTTTCAAAGGAAAACTGTAACACACCTGATACTAGATTCCAGCCAAACCTTTGTTTTTGAGTTCTTACTATTTGCTACAATAAGTCTTTAAAACTGAAACAGGTTAAAATTTTCATGACATTTTTACTTAGCTACCTAATAAAATAGGTTCCATTTTCTATTCTGACACACACATTCTCTTTTAATGTTCAAATTATTAATGTTACTTAATCTCTTGTTTTGCTTCTTCCAAATAAACTGGAATCTTGATATCCTGAAGACTAAAGATGATTCACCTAAGGCCTGTACAGCTCCCTAATTTGAAATCTCACTGGACCCAATCTGCTTTTCATTGCCAATGCTGTGCAGCTAAAACTATCCAAGCATGCTCCCAGAGACTATCACCAAAGCGGTGGGCTTGTGATTGTAAGGGCCAGTTTCTGGCTTCTGACCAGAGGCTGCACTTCCCAGCCTGTCAGAGCAGCCACCCTGCAGGCTGCAACGTGTATGAGAAATAGAGCTCTCTTTTCCAAATTTATGACCCCTGTCATTCTTCAGCTGACACTACAAATATATGCAAAAAAAAAAAAACACAAAACCCAACCCTGCTTCAATTGTGAAAAAGTAACATATGAGGCATCTTAGGTCATCTGTACTTAACTTTTCTTGAAGTTCATGTTGTTTGCTAAGCATAGTGTATTAGCCCATTCTTCTGTTGCTGTGAAGGACTACCTGAGACGGGGTAATTTATAAAGAAAAGAGGTTTAATTGGCTCATGGTTCCACAAGCTGTACAGGAAGCATGGCTGGGGAGGCCTCAGGAAACTTACAATCATGGAAAAAGGGTAAGAGAAAGGAGGTATGTCTTACATGGCTTGAGAAGGAGGAAGGGAGTGAAGGCGGAGGTTCCACCCACTTTTAAACAACCAGATCTTGTGAGAACTCACTCAGTATCATGAGAATAGCAAGGAAGAAATCTGCCCCCATGATCCATTCACCTCACACCAGGCCCTTCCTCCAACATCTACACCATTTCACATAGTGAGTTAGAGCCACAAATTACAGTTTAATAAATTTAGAGAAAAACACCTTTTTTAAAGACCCCTCTGAGTTGCTAGATCACATCATATACAGGCAAGGTGAAATAAAACAACTATAATAAATATATAGTTCATTAATATAGTCTTTAAAGATCAGAGAACTTAGTGTTTTTTCTAATATGTGATCTTATTTTTAACAACAGCAATAGTAATTTTAATTATTTCCAAAAACTTGAATATGTGTAATTTGGATTCTAACAAATTAAGTAGTTTTCTTCAAGAGCGTATAGTTAAAAAAAATAAGCTTTATGTTCTTTTTTCACTGGCCATACAAATCATAGACATTCCAGATTCCTACCTTTTACAAGCATCTTCCCTCTGCTGCTTTTATTCTTCTTTATCCTCCTCAGGACCCTTTTGTTCTCATCTTCGCTGTCTTTTCTTCCCTTTTAGGAGAGTAGGGGTAGTTGAGGATTTGTTTTCCTTTTCAGAAATTTATCTGTTACTCATTGACAGAAATTCAGAATCACAAAACACTAAGAGATCAGTAATACGATAGCTGCTATTAAGTTGCCTTTAAAATGAGAGATATGAATGCAGGAGATTTTTAAGATGTTAGACTGGTGCTTTTTGATCATTAATGAACATACAAATCTCCTGGAGATTTTGTTAAAATGCAGAGTTTGGAAGTGGAATCTGATATTTTGCATTTCTACCAAGCTGCCAGTGATAGGGACCACACTTTGAGTAGCAGAGTAGGGCGGAGTGCTGTTTCTTTAGGAATGCACTCCTTCCTTGAAGAAAGTTGGGCTTCCCTTCTGTTCTTCCTTTTCTCTTTAGGAATGCACCCTTTCCTTGAAGTTTCTGAAAAACACTGAAGATTTTAATTGATTTTCGTTATTTTTCTTGCTGCTTTATTTCTCTGCATTTACTCCAGCAAGATTTATACAGCATTTGTGAAATCTACAGTTTCTCTTAGACATGAATGTTGTACTAGGGCCTGTGTCATGATATATCAGTGATAATGAGAAGATAAAACAACATTACTGCAATTCTCTCAACAAGATAATTATGTTTCGTTTTTTAAAACCAATAACCCCAAAAGCTATTTTCTAAACAGCTACTCTGTTCCAGGTACCATATATGGTCCTGGGGATCCAAAGCTGAAAATTACAGAATTCCTGCTAATAAATTAAGATCTAAAATTTGTTGTGATAAGTGTTGTAAGATACTGTAGTAGGGTATGTATAAATCACAGGGGAGAACAGAGGCATAATTTAACTTGCATATGGGGAAGAGTGAAAGGCCATAGAGAGGAGGTAAATTTTTAGTTGGGGCTTAAATGGAATGGTAAGGTTTTGCCTATTAGAAAAAGGAGAGAGAATATTCTATGCAGAGAAAACTGCACGTTCAAAGGTGTGGAGGCATTTGCTCTTGGGTAGTGGTTTTTGAGGCAGGTGTTATGCTCACCATTGACAAGTTCTTTACAGGAGAAATAAATAGAGTTACTGTGAGAAATACTATTATGTTATTCACAGTGACTAATACTTGAAATAAGAAGCAGGTAATTTTGAAAAAAGATAAACAGTACTTGAAAGCATAAGTGGACATTAAATGTTTTATAATTACTCTCCACACTACCTTTTTAAAGAAAGCTTTTGTGAAAGAAAGAAAAAGGGAAAGAATGTGTTTTCGTCACTTGTTAAAGAGGTTTCCATGGAAAAGCTGAATCTCAATTCAGGGCTCACTGATGGTGAAATTACTAGAGTGTGCTTCAGAAATATATCCTAATTTCTGAAGATTAGTGTCCCTGTGGAATTAGAGACCATTTCTAATGACTACGTATTTTTTAGGATATCTCCACATGCAGAGGGAAGGCTTCTAAAAGGCAAACTTTATATAGTCTGGGTTTGTTTCAGTTTTTTGTTTTTTCTATCAGCCACTTTGGCTGATAGATAACTTACTAGGGGAAGACTAAAAGCAAAACAGTACAGAACAAGCTTCAAATATAGTGAGCATTAAATTGATTTGTTTGTTACATATTTATATTGCACTTTTTGAACTGAACACCTTTCTAGGCTTTTAAAATAAAATGATGAAAAGATAAAATCCCTGACCCCAAAAAGCTCTATTCTAGTGTAAGCACAACTAAGCAATACGGGTTTTTGCTTGATTGGTGGTTCTCAAAGTGAGTCCACAGAGCCTTGGGGGTCCCTGAAACCCTTTCAGAGGCACCATGAGGTCAAAATACTGTTCATAATTACACTGAGATGTTATCTGCTTCTTTTCACTATGTTGACATTTGCATAGATGATTCAGAAGCCATGGTGTGTGAAACTGCTGGTGCTTTAGCACAAATATCATCTGTGACACCAATTCTTCTGTACCTTTGATTATTGTATTCTTACTGCCACAGACTGCAGGAGAAAAGAGAGAGAGAGAGATGAGAGAGAGAGAGAGAGAGAGAGAGAGAAAGAGAGAGAAAGAGAGAGAAAGAGAAAGAAATTTCTCTTAAGAATGTCCTGGATACCTATGTAATAAACCTGCACGCCCTGCACATGTACCACAGAACTTAAAATAAAATAAAATGTAAAAATAACTAGTTTTATTAAATCCTGACCTGTAATCCCAGTGCTTTGGGAGGCTAAGACAAGAGGATTTTTTAATGACAGTAGTTTAAGTCTAGCCTGGGCAATATAGTGAGATCCCGTCTCTACAAAAATTTTAAAAACTAGCCAGGCATAGTGGCCCACACCACACCTATAGTCCCAGCTACTCAGGAGGCTAAGGTGGGAGGTTTGTTTGAGCCCAGGAGTTCTAAATTACAGTGAACTATGATTGTGCTACTGCATTCCAGCCTGGGCAATAGTGAGACCCTGCTTCTAAAAACAATCTTAACCCTTGAGAACATATTTTTTAAATGTTCTCTGTGATTAAATGGAAAGTATGAATAAACCACTTCTGCTTCATACCAAAGTATGATAGTTGTCTCAAGGAAAAGCACATGTGTGATTGAGTCAGGAGCTAAACAAGCTGTCTTTTTTTTTTTCCCATGAAAAGCCATTTTTACTTGAAAGAATGACTGGCAGACTGGTGTTTTAGATTTGGGTATTTGGCAGGCAGTTTCTTGGATACGAAGGAAGTGAGTCTGTCATTTCAAAGAAAACTCAGGGTTTCTTGCCAAAGATAAAATCTGAGCTTTCAAGCAAAAAATTAGAATTTTGGAAATTTGTTTCTGCCACCATTTACTTTAGGGCATCCCAACACTTAAAGTTTTTCCTGAGATCAGTGGTAACATTAACAACTGTGATTCTGATATAGTCTAATAAAATGTGTCAACATCAAGGATATTTATTTAACTCAATGAACGAATACTTTCTAAATGACAGAAGCATGATGTTACAAAACAATGCATTGTAAAATATATGTTCAAAGTGCAAGAGAGACCAAAAGATTTTAATGTAGCAGAGTACAAAAATTTCATTGATACAATTTCAAATTTCACATTGCAGCTAACCTTTAAAAAAAACTACCCTTGTCAATTTTTGTAATAGTACTAAAATAATATGCACAGTAATCTACAAAGGCTATTAACATATTTCTCACTTTTTCAACTACATATCAAAGTGAGACAATTTTTTATTAATGTAATTCAACTAAAACAACATATTTCAACACTTTAAATCCAGAAACTGGTATGAGAATCCAACTGTCTTCTATTAAGGCCGACATTAAAGAGATTTGCAAAAATAAAAACCAATGCCATTCTTCTCACTTGTTTTGGAAAACAGTGACTTTTTACACACAGAAAATTATTTATACCAACATGTATGCAGTTTATCGTTGTTATTTTAAATAGATTTTAAAATAAATATTTTGTAATTATCTCAGCTTTAATTTCTGATACAGTAAATACAACCCATGTAAACAAAGGCTCTTTGGGGTTTTCCAGAAGTTTAAGATTGTCTTGGAAACAAAATTTGGGAACTACTGTATTAGAATACATTTATTAGATCAGGGAGCTCATGGGGGGATGCCAGGTTTGTAAGCCTGGGAAGTTTTCATTGCAGGAAGGGAAATGTGATTGGCATGGAAATGTCATGGGATCCTTGGGGTGTCATTTTTCTAGCTGGAAACCTCTGTGGCTGGTGGTACCTTTGCCTAAGTTTTGCTCAAGGTCTGCTGCGCTCTTTCAGCCCACTTGGCCTGACAAGCTGTGCTCAGCTCATGCTACCCGCCTGGATCCCACACCTGCCAAGGATTAGACAGGCACAGAGATCAGTGAGGGGTATATGGGCATGTGTGGGGTCCAGCCACTGTACACGAGCAGGCATTTGCTGGCTGCAGTAGTGTGGGCAGCTCCAGGTGCCGCCACAGGTGCCAGCACCATGGGAGGCTGTGAATGCACCAGGTGTACCACAAGCAGCTTCCACTGTGGGTACTGGGGAACATGGTGGCTCCTGGAAGCTTGCAGACACCAGGAATCCCTGAGCCCCAAAGAGGGTGTCATAGCCCTGGCTCAGGGAACTCCTAGGTCTGGGCTCCTTTAAGGGCTGCAGCTCTTTTCTCCTTGTCATCAGCAATGTGGTGAGTTGGGGGCATGTTTCAGCTCTGTTTGCATTACAGGTCTTTCAGTCCCACCATTTGGCAGATTCCGGGCTGTTGTCCCATGTCCAGGAAGAATGGGGTACATGGACAACTGGAGGGTAAGCAAGGTGGAGAGGGGCATCACTGAGCAACGGAACAGCTGTCAGGAGACCTGAAATGGGTAGCTCCTTCCTGCAGCTGGTAGTCCTGATGTCTGTCTGAGTTTGGTTGAGTCTGGGTTTTTATGGGGTCAGAGGGAGTAAATGTGTGCTTACTGGTCCATGGGCAGCTATGGACAGGCCCAGAAAGAGCACCATAAGTTCTCACTCCAGGCCAAGGACTTAATCTGGAAATGGCAGCCTAGGCCCCAGGCTTCAAGCTGTTTCTGGCTTAAAGGTGGGGTTTCACCAGGGACCCACCCCTTTCTGCCCAGGAGCCCATCTGCTTTTTGCCATCAACATTCAATCTATGGCACCAGGCCGTTCATGCTGAGGGGTACCTGCAGGCATGCACCAAGCTGCCCTCACCATCCCCCACCTCCTTCCCAGGATTATTGGCACCCAAAGCCCAGAGGGGGACAAGGCAGCAGAGGGCTGGCATGTCGGTGCTGCCCCAAGCATGTGCAAAACCAGCCGGGCCATGACAGTGCCTAGGTTGGACCACAACTTCGCTCTGCACTGGACCATGTGCCAGGAGTTGGGAGAGGCCAGGGAGCAGAAGCAGGCACTTCCAAGCCTGCAGGGGTGGGGGTGGGGGTTGTCAGGCCCCCCTGAGGGCACAGGGATGCCCAGGTCCAAAGCCACAGCTGGGTGACTGCAGCTACACCCAGTTCCTAGCCCCCGGCAGCTCTGTGGAGCATGCAGCCCCAGCCACGCCTCCCCTGCTGCAGCCGGCATCTTGGTAGTGGCCACTCCAGATGGGCCTCAACTCCCATCAGAAGGTTGAGTAAAGTTTCTTTATTTCAATGGTTCTTAAATACAATATTTATTAGAATCACTTAGAGTGCTTAATAAAACAGATTTCCTGGCCCAACTCTGGAATTTCTGATTTAGTAGGTCTGAAGTGGAACCAGATAATTTTTACTTCTAACAAGTTTCTAGGAAATACTAATGCTATTGGTCCAGGGACCACACTTTGAGAACCACTGCTTTGTGTAAATAAGTGAAGGAAGGGCCATTTGAAAACAGAGACTGCAGTGACTGCTGGTGCCAACTAACCATAGTAGCCAAATTTCATAGATTGAGGGCACAAGATTGCCCTTACCTTATATACCAGCGGTAAATTCAGAGGTCCCCAGGCCACTCGTACTCTGACCAGCTGGCTACAATTTCTGGATTCCCCCTAACACCTCAGGCTTAATTATTTACTAGAACAGCTCACACAACTCAGGAAAGTGCTATACTTATGATTATAGCTTTATTATAGCAAAAAGATACAAAATAGAATTAGCCAAAGGGAATGAGGCATAGAGTGAGGTTTGGAAGGGTCTCAAAACCAAAGCTTCCATTTTGTTCCCCATGGAGTCAGGATGAGTCACCCTTCCAGCATATTGATGTATGACAGTGCATAGAGACCTGCTAACCAGGGTACTCACTTGAGGTTTGTCCAGAGTTTTTATTGGAGTATCATCACATAGGCAAGATTGATTGAATCACTGTCCATGTGATTAAACCAAATCTCTGACCCCTTTATGCTCCGCAGATATTGAGCTAATATCAAGGTCCCAATCCTCTCATCACATGGCTGGTCTTTCTGGTGTTGCCAGTACCTATCCTGAGTCATCTCATTAGTGTAAAACATGTAGAGCCCACCATAGTATTAACAGGGTCCACCATGAATACCATAAACACTCCTATCAGTCAGGAAATTCCAAGGATTTCGAGGCTACTTCTCATAAACTGGGGACGGAGACCAGCCAAATTCTTTATTGTACTACAGAGATCAAACACATAGGCACTGAAATATAGACACCTGAATATGCATGTTTTGTATGAATAAATACTTCTACTCAGGAGTGGCTTGACACCAAGGTATTTTGAAACACAAAATAAATAATAAGTCCAGAAAAGCAGTTTGGGAACATTTTATGGGAGATCTTTGAAAACAGCCTAAATATTTTATTCTTTTAATAACAGCAAATCTTTACCTATAACTGTATATATTTGTTACCATACTGTTTTAACCTTAAGATTATGGCAATTCAAAAGATGTCAGGAAGAAGAATGTGATTTAACCACGTTTCTTAAAAATCTAACTTATATATTATTTGCATTTGGGCCAGTGAAAATTCTCTGAGACTAACAGCTTAACAAAAATAACAAGAACTGCCCTCATGCTTCCATACAAGTCAGTATCTGACTTCTTAGTTCTGATTACCTATTTAGCTCCAACCCCGGATTCTACATCTGCTTTTGTCTCTGTTAGCCAGTTACCCATTTTGTTTTCTGACTCAATTTTTTCTTTAGGATTTCAGCTTTACGGATCCTCCCTAAAATAGTTTTTTGCACCTCAACTTATCAATGTTCATTCTGACCCTTCAGCTTGCCTATGAGTGACCTCTCACAATTCCATCCTAACCAGCTACCTAATTATATCCTCCTATTATCAAGTTGACCACGCAGGACAAGAAATAACCAGTTCCATAATATTGCATTAATTTCTGCGTTCTTGCATTTTTCTTATATGCCTGCCCTTTCACTCCCTTACAGCTCTCAGCTCTCAGTCACATAGTGTTATTTCTGCCCTGGCACACTGCTTGGCCATGGCATGATGCATTGCATACAATGAGCACACTAATTCTATCACAATATCTCCATACTAACTACTTCTGATGAATTGACTATTATACTAATTTACTTTATTCCAAAAAACAGGGGTCTTTAGAATTGTGGTATACAATAATGAAAACAGCATCTGGCCTGGCTCCGAGAGATTCTGTACATGACTTAATTGCTAGGTGCTAAGTGATAAATATGAACAAACAAGCTCATAAAACTTATAGACCAATGGCTTAGAACTTGCTTCATTATAAACAATATCAGTTAAGTACTAAACACATCTGTATTACACATATCTACTTAATTATAGTCTACTAATATACTACTATATTGTGTATATTATAAAGCATATATAAACCAGAAAATAAAAAGGATAAATTAAATAATACTTGTATATTCTTCAAAATTTCTACTGTTTTTGGCTAACTTCTTATTAGATTTATAATATGGTTTGGATCTGTGTCCCCACCAAATCTCATGTTGAATTGTAATCCCCAGTGTAGGATGTGAGGCCTAGTGGGAGGTGATTGGATCATGGGGATGGAGTTCTCATGAATGGGTTAGCACCATGCCCTTGGTGCTATTCTTGTGATAGTGAGTGAGTGAGTTCTTGTGAGATCTGGTTGTTTAAGAGTGTGTAGCACCTCCCCCGGCAACCCCCATGCTCTCTTTCCTGCTCCAGCCACGTAAGACATTCCTGCTTCTCCCTTCACCTTCCACTATGATTATATGTCTCCTGAGGCCTCCCCAGAAGCCAAGTAGATGCTATCATAGTTCCCGTACAGCCTGTATAATCATATGCCAACTAAATCTCTTTTCTTTAAAAATTACTCAGCTTCTGTTATTTCTTTATAGCAATACAAGAATGGATTAATACAGAAAATTGGTACCAAGAAGTGGGGCATTGCTTCAAAGATACTTGAAAAGGTGGAAGCAGTTTTGGACCTGTGTAACAGGCAGAGGTTGGAACAGTGTGGAGGGCTCAGAAGATAGGAAGATGAGGGAAAATTTGAAACTTCCCAGAGGCTTGTTAAATTATTGTGACCAAAATGCTGATAGTGATATGTACAATGAAATCCAGGCTGAGGAGGTCTCAGATGGAAATGAGAAACTTATTGGGAATTGGAGCAAAGTCACTTTTGTTATGCATTAGCAAAGAGGTTAGGTGCATGGTGTCCCTGTTCTAGGGATCTGTGGAACTTTAAACTTGAGAGTGGTGATTTAGGGTATGTGGTGGAAGAAATTTGTAAGCAGTAAAGTGTTCAAGATGTAGCCTGCCTGCTTCTAACAGCCTTATCTCATATGTGTGAGAAAAGAAATGTCCTGAAACTGGCAACTTATATTTTAAAAAGAAGCAGAGAATAAAAGTTTGGAAAATTTGCAGCCCTGCCTTCCTGGCAGCCCCTCCCATCATCAGCCCAGAGGTCTAGAAGAGAAGAATGGTTTTGTGGGACAAGCCCAGGGTCCTGATGCCCTGCACAGTCTGAGGACACTGCTCACTGCATCCCAGCTGCTCCATTTCCAATTCCAGCTGTGGCTCACAAGGGCCCAGATACAGCTTGGGCCACTGCTTTACAAGGTGCAAACCATAAGTTTGGTGGCTTCCATGCAGCGTTAAGCCTGCAGGTGTGCAGAGTGCAGGAGTTGAGGCTTCAGAGCCTCTGCCTAGATTTCAGAGGATGTATGAAAACACCTGGATGTCCAGGCAGAAGGCTGCTACAAGGGGAGAGCCCTCAGGGAGAACTTCTACTAGGGCAATGTGGAGGGAAAATGTGGGATTGGAGTGCACACACAGAGTCCTCACTGGAGCATTGCCTAATGTAGCTGTCAGAAGAGGGCCACTGTCCTCCAGGCCCCAGAATGACACAGCCACCAACAACTTGCACTACACACCTGAAAAAGCCACAGATACTCAATGCCAGCCAATGAGAGCAGCTGTGGCAGCTAAACCCTGCAAAGACACAGGGGCAGGGCTTCCCAAGGCCTTGGGAACCCACCCCTTGCATCAGTGTGGCCTGGATGTGAGACATGGACTCAAAGGAGATTATTTTGGAGCTTTTAGATTTAATGACTGCTCTACTGGATTTCAGACTTGCTTGGGGCCTGGATCCCCTTTGTTTTGGTTGATTTCTCCTTTTTGGAGCAGAAGTACTTACCCAATGCTAATTCCTTTATTGTATATTTTAGGTAACAAACTTCTTCTTTATTTTACATGCTCATAGGTAGAAAGGATTAGCCTTGTCTCAGATGAGACTTTGAACTTTGGACTTTTGAGTTAATGCTGGAATTAGTTAAGATTTGGAGGGATTTCTGGGAAGGGATGATTGTATTTTGCAATGTGAGAAGAACATGAGATTTGGAGGGGCCATCAGCAAAATGATATGGTTTGCATCTGTGTCCTTATCAAATCTCATGTCAAATTGTAATCCCCAGTGTTGGAGGTGGGGCCTGGTGGGAGGTGATTGAATCATAAGGGTGGAGTTCCCATGAATGAATTAGTACCATTCCCTTGGGGCTGTTCTTGTGATAGTGAGTGAGTGAGTTTTTGGGAGATCTGGTTGTTTAAAAGTGTGTAGCACCTCCTTTCTCTTTTTCTCCTGCTGTGGCCACGGGAGATGTGCCTACTTCTCCCTTTGCCTTCTACAATGATTTTAAGTTTCCTGAGGCCTCCCCAGAAGCCAAATAGATACTGCCATACTTGCTGTATAGTCTGCAATATCATGAGCCAATTAAACCTCTTTTCTTTATAAATTACTTAGTCTCAGGTATTTCTTTATAGCAGTGTGAGAACAGACTAATATAATATGATTGGATTTTCATTGCTTTTACCTGATTATCTGGGTGGAAGAGAGGTCTAACCAGTAATAGTGAAAGTGTGATTTTTTTTTCTCATTGCTATGTAAATTTCATAGTCCCTTGCAGGGATCTTTTTAAGCCACTTAGATAAAGAATCCAGACTATCTCTCTCATTTTAACATAAAATGTCGTTAAGACATTGGTCCCAAACTGGAGTAAGTAAGTTCTCTATTTCCTGATCCCTTAGGCATGCAAGATGGGTACCTATCTCAAGGGCAACCATCCAAAGAGGCCTGACAGGAAGTACTCCAAACGCAAGTAAGTAGCTATGTCAGCCAGATTCCTTCTCTAGAATTTAAACTGGGAAACAGAATTTTCAAGAGCATGGCCTGTGGTAGCAGAAGCTGAGAGGACCTCCAGGAGGCACGTGGTGGTGAGACTTGTGGAAGCCATGAGGGAGGTAAAGATATGAAGAAGCTGAAGCTGCAAGGGAGATGAATGACCTGATTGGCGGAGGGCAAGATCGAAAGATGAGTTCCATAATTGCCCAAGAATGATGTACTCAGTCAATAAGACAACCAAATCAATGGAACCCCAATACTGTGTGGGCAATTCTACTACTTATGTTCCATTTCCACGAGCATCAAACATTTGTTCATCAGTTCCTGGGTTCCTATGGGGTCTTGCCTCCCTTGTTTGTCACATATATCGTTTTAATAAACTCAAACAATTTAAAGTAGCCTGTTACTGAGCAATAAACAATACCACCCACCTATCTGGGGTCACTTTTTAAATATTTGATTACTAAATAGTAAAAAGTCAAAAAAAAAAGGTACAGATGTTGGGGTAGAAGGGGTCTTTTTTGTTTGCTATGAGTTTAAGAGCTTTTTTCCAGTATATCCAGGTTAGGGGATATATTCAGTGCCTTTTTATTTGCACCCGTTTGGAGAGAATTCATAGGAGCGGGGCGAACAGAGCAAACATCACCCCTGGCAACAGGCTGATGTTCTTCCTCCTCTTTCTGAAGTTCAACTTGATCAAACTGAATGAAGCCATTCAAGAAATACCCATGATTGATGGGAATATCTTGAAAATAGGCAAACAAGTAGAACAGTTAGGTACACCCTTTTACAAAACCTATGAGTAATATTGTTTTAAAATCCATTTTGTTCTGTGGCAAGAACAAAATCATACAGAAGAGTATTAAATAAAAAGTCAAAGTCTTCAGCCCCAATGTCTAGTCCCTATTTCTACTTACCAGAGGTAATGATTCTTAACAGTTTCAGGCATAGCCTTTCAGAGTATTTATTTTTAAATACACACCTTTTTATACAAATGAACTTGTACTGAACATACTCTTTCTTTTCTTGCTTGCAGCAGCTATCTATTTCTATTAATACAAATCTGCCTCATTCTATTATCAGCTGCAGTGCATTGTATTTGGTAGTTGTCACATCATTTATTTAACCAGAACTCTACTGATGGGCAAGTAGGTTATTTCCAGTTCTCTGTTCTTATAAATAATGCAGCAGTGAACATTCTTCTACATGTATCTTTGTGTATTTGCATGAATATATTTATTGGATAAACTCCTAGAAATGGATTTGCTGAGTAAAGGGGATATGTTGATTTAAAATGCCATAAATATTGTGAAATTGCCATCCCAATTTGTTGTTTCAATTTACAGGAACCACGTTTAAGAAAAAAGTGATTTTCCCACACCTATACTAGACTAGATATTATAAAATCTTTTTATTTTTGCCAATATTACGGGTTTAAAAACTACTGTATTCATGGCCTGGCACAGTGGCTTACACCTGCAATCCCAGCACTTTGAGAGGCTAGGTGAGTGGATCACTTGAGGCCAGGAGTTTGAGACCAGCGTGGCCATAATGGCGAAACAGCATCTCTACTAAAAATATAAAAATTAGCCGGGCATGGTTGTGGGCGCCTGTAGTCCCAGCTACTTGGGAGGCTGAGGTGGGAGAATTTCTTTAACTCAGGAAGCAGAGGCTGCAATGAGCCAAGATCACACCACCGCACTCCAGCCTGGGCAACAGAGCGAGACTCTATCTCAAAAAATGTTTTCTTTTTCTCACTTTGGTTTTTTTTTGTGATTAACTTATAGTATGTTTTCCTGCATATACATATATTTCAAAAAATATTTATATATATTCAACAGTACTAGTCATTTGCCTTTGACTTTGGGAATTTTTGTTAGAAAGTCATTTCCCACTAAAAAATAACACCAAAAAATATAGCTTGTGTGTTCTTCTTTAATGATTTTATTTTTAATATTTAAATTTGGGGATGTCTGGAATTTATTCTAAGGAGGGATATTGGGATCCATTTCTTTTCCAGAAAAACCATACAGCCTCCCAACAACATGCATTACAAAACTATCTTTTCTAATCTTATATATATAATAAATATATCTTTCACGTCCTATATCCCTATATATATTTGGATCTATTTCTGATCTGACTGAATACGATTGTGCTGATATACCTACTCCTGTGCCAGTAGAAGCTATTTAAATTCCTATAGCTTTGAAAATGCCTTAATATCTGGTGGGAGTTATATCTGTTTCCTAGGGCAATTTGAAAGTAAGTGTAAAAAAAAATCATAAAATTAAGTGTAATCTTTGACCCAGCAATTCCATTTCTGAAATTTTTAACTAAGAAAATTTTAAAAGTATGTATAATTGAACAATATATAATTCAAATTTCCCCACGACCAACCAGGACATAGCACAAATTGGATCACAGTTAGAGTTCTAACTAGAGTAACGAGTCATTTGCTTGAGAATGGGAGAGTTTCCCTGGGTCTTTCAGTGCTAAAACCCAGGAAATCCTCAAGTTAAACTGGATGGTTGGTCACCCCCGCTACCCAAATATTTTTGGTTCTTGTTCCTTCTGTTCCTACATGTTCTCTAGCTTCAGAAACATTCCTCTCCATAAATATTTCTGGGAGATTCCTAAGTTTCATCTGTGCTCACACATGTGTGTTTCACATGAGCACACATAAATATTCATCTCTATTCCTGCTGACACTGCTATTGTTCCACCTGCATAGGAGTTCCCAATAGATGCTACTCTCTATTGTGTGCTACTTTGTTGTCAGACTTTCCTGCTTTTTTGGGTAGAGTGGGCATCACTGCCTCTCTGCTTGGTATAGTATTACCTATCTGGTGTTAAGAAATCTCTAAAGCTGTGTGACTCCAGTTACTCTGACTTTACTGCTGTTGCACATGTCTGTCACTCTATAACCAAGCACTGAGCCTCCAAGAGATAAACTGCCAGACTTCTAATCCTGAGAATAGTCTATGCCTTCTTTGTATGAAATATACAGAGACCACGTTGGTGGGGAGCTGCTAGAATGGTTCTCTGATCCTCCCAAACCTCAGTTCATCATTTGCTTGTGCTTGTCTGTGTAACTGAGTCCTCGAGCCTTCCCTCCTGAAAGGAGTTTTCAAGGGTCTGCCTGGTCACCACTTGGTTGACATTACATTCATGTTGTATTGCCTTCTCTGCTTATAGCAGTGAATTCCCAAATGCTTATCTTGAGGTTGCTACCCCTCATCTTTCTATATGTTCAATATTAGGAGAAAGCTAGATGTTCTTGGGGCAGAGACAAAACAGCAGCGGGGAGGTTAACCTTTATGCAGCTACTTTGGGGAGCTGGTAATCAAGTCATATCTAATATTTACCTACTGAAATCCATAAATAACAGAACGGTGCTTTTTATCCTACTTTTATCTACCATTTGTGATTGGTAGGTTGGGTATTGACCAAAATTATGTTGGAGGATTTACATAGTTTAGGTTAACTGGCATAAATCTTTTCATGTGTGGAGCAAGGTGAAAAGAAGAAAATATTAGAAATTCATAAGTGAAAAAAAAACGGTGGCTAGGAGACAGGACTAACATGCACCTCCCGCTGGATGGACAGTCCTGCTGGGACTCACATTGTAAAGTTTTGCTACAAGAACCACCAAAGAAGCACACCAGGAAAACCAAAAGAATTCACAGACCCTTTGAAGGAAGTGGCTTGCCACTGCAAACGCCATGAGACAGCCAAAAAACTGTGAGATCCCAAAGTGTGAGAGGGGAAAAAGTTGGCCTCCAAATATACATTCCCACTGGGGAACATGAAAATCCAGATCACAGGAGAAGCATTTAACCTTACCTAGAGCTGAAATAGATTTAGAGACCTGAGTAAACTACAAAAGTAGAAGCAGCAGGAAGAACCCTGTAGGCACTCCTGGTCCTCAGCTTGAGCCCCAGGGACCATTCATGGTTTTATCTCACACAGGTGTACAGAGAAGGGAAGGCAGCCAGTGGAAATGGGAAGGGTCCACAGGGTGAAGGAAATTCCTGCTGAACTTTGTAATAATTTTGACCGAGCATGACCTCTCCTGAGTAGACTCCAGGACAGGGGGTTGGGAGGTTGAGTGGTGAAAGGGAAGTGCAGATATGAGTGCAGAAGCTGCAACCTAAGGTGCAGGCAGGCAGAGGTGAGGCCTGAGACAGCTGCTTGCTTTCTCAGCTGGGAAGCTTGTAGCCTGGGACAAGATTTCAGCCTGGCTCACTGCTCTATGGCTCTGCCCATCACCTGAGAGGCCCCGGTACTCATTCTGGCCAACACGGGGCAAGATTATAGCCCACTTCTACTACTGTAGCTGGAGCTCTCTTGAAAGCGCCATCTCCTGGCTGGAGGTCAGCCAACTCAAGCCATTACAGAAACTCAGAACAGAACAATCCTGCTTCGAAGAAGGAGAAAATAAGAGCTAATTCTACTACCTGAAATACCCTGCCTCACCAGATGACCTACATCTGTCCACATGACTTTACTGCTAGCATAACCAGCATTTGAGAAAACCAGTGCACTAAACAAAACTACAACCAAAGACTATCACAGAGTCCACTTAGTTCCCCTGCCACTTTTACTGGTACAGATGCTGGTATCCATGGCTGGGAGACCTGAAGACAGATCACATCACAGGTCTCTTTGCAGACATTCTCCAGCACTAGCCTGGAACCCAGCCACCCCACTGGGTGGCTAGGCCCAGAAGAGAAATAAAAATCCCTTCATTCTGGCTCTCAGGAAGCCCTATCCCTAGAGGAAGGGGAAGAGCACAGCATCACGGCATCACCCCATGGTACAAAAGAACTTGAACATCAGCCCTTGAGTCCCAGATCTTTCCACTGAAACAGTATACCCAAATGAGAAGGAACCAGCAAAGTAATTCTGGCCATATAGAAAAGTAAGATTCTATAAGACACCCAAGGTTCTACAAGACTCACTCTAGCTCTCCAGCAATGGATCCAAACCAAGAAGAAATCTCTGAATTGCCAGAAAAAGAATTCAGAAGGTTGATTATTAAGCTACTTAAGGAGGCACCAGAAAAAGATGAAAATTGTCTTAAAGAAATTTTTAAAAATACAGGATATGGATGAAAAAGTCTCCAGAAAAATAGATATCATAAAGAAAAGACAATCACAACTTCTGGAAATGAAAGACACACTTAGAGAAAAGAAAAATACACTAGATAGTTTTAACAATAGAAATTTGAACAAGTAGAAGAAAGAACTTCAGAATTCAAAGACAAGGCTTTTGAATTAACCCATTCTGACAAATACAAAGAAAAAAGAATAAAAAAAAATGAGCTAAGCCTCTAAATAATTTGGGATTATGTTAAGTGACCAAATATAAGAATAATTAGTGTTCCTGAGGAAGAAGAAAACTCAGACAAGAGAAAGAAATAAGGAGCATCCAAATCAGTAAAGAGGAAGTCAAATGGTTGCTGTTCACTGATGATATGATTGTATGTCTAGAAAACCCTAAAGACTCATCCAAAAAGCTCCTAGATCTGATAAATGAATTCAGTAAAGTTTTAGGATACAAAATCAATGTACACAAATCAGTAGCACTGCTACATATCAACAGCGACCAAGCTGAGAATCAAATCAAGAACCCAACCCCTTTTACCATAGCCGCAAAAAAAGAAATAAAATACTTACGAATATACCTAACCAAGGAGGTGAAAGACCTCTACAAGGAAAACTACAAGGAAAACTACAAAACACTAGTGAAAGAAATCACAGATGACATGAACAAATGGAAATGCATCCCATGCTCATAGATGGGTAGAATCAATATTGTAAAAATGACCGTATCGCCAAAAGCCATCTACAAATTCAATACAATTCCCATCAAAATACCACCATCATTCTTCACAGAACTAGAAAAAAAATCCTAAAATTTATATGGGAGCAAAAAAGAGCCCACATAGGCAAAGCAAGATTAAGCAAAAAGAACAAATCTGGAGGCATCACATTGCCTGGCTTAAAACTATACTATAAGGATATAGTCACCAAACAGCATAGTACTGGTTAAAAAAAAAAAAAAGGCACATAGACTAATGGAACAGAATAGAGAACCTAGAAATAAAGCCAAATACTTACAGCCAACTGATCTTCAACAAAGCAAACAAAAACATAAAGTGGGGAAAGGACATCCTATTCAACAAATGGTGCTGAGATAATTGGCAAGCCACATGTAGAATTATAAAACTGGACCTTCATCCCTCATGTTGTACAAAAATCAACTCAAAATGGATCAAAGACTTAAATCTGAGACCTGAGACCATATAAATCCTAGAAGATAACATCAGAAGAAAACCTTCTATACATTGGCTTAGGCAAAGACTTTATGACCAAGAACCAAAAAGCAAATGCAATAAAAACAAATTTGAATAGACAGGACTTAATTAAATGAAAAAGCTTCTGTGCAGCAAAAGAAATAATCAGCAGAGTAAATAGACAACCCACAGAGTGGGAGAAAATCTTCTCAAGCTATGCATCCAACAGAGTACTAACATACAGAATCTATAAGGAACTCAATCAAATCAGCAAGAAAGAATCAAACAATCCCATCAAAAGGTGGACTAAGGACATGGATAGACAATTCTCGAAAGAACATATAAAAATGGCTAACAAACATAAGGAAAAATGCTCAATGTCACTAATGATCAGGGAAATGTAATTCAAAGCCACAGTGGGATACCACCTTACTCCTGCAAGATTGGCTATAATTTAGAAAAATAGAAAAAATAATAAGTGTTCGTGTGAATGTGGTGAAAAGGGAACAGTTTTACACTGCTGGTGGGAATGTAAACTAGTACAGCCGCTATGGAAAGCAGTGTGGAGATTCCTTAAAAAACTAAAAGTAAAACTACCATTTGATCTAGTAATCCCACTACTGGGAATCTACCCAGAGGAAAAGAAGTCATATTAAAAAGACACTTGTCTACACCTGTTTATAGCAGCAAAATTCACAATTTCAAAAATATGGAACCAGCTTAAAATGCCCACCAACCAATGAGTGGATAAAGAAAATGTGATATCTCTCTCTCTCTCTCTATAGATATAGATATAGATATAGATATAGATACTTAGCATATGGTTGTACAAAATTTTAGACTCTCAGAGGGAAACCACAAGGTAAACAACATTATTTGTACAAACATTTTAGGCACAATGAGTCATTGTGATTGTTTTGGGAAAGTGACATATAGTTGTAACTACCTTTCTACAGCTTACTTACCTTTCTATGGCTGAGTATATGTGTGTGTGTGTATGTGTTTGTGTGTGTGAATGTGTGTATATATATATACACACACACATATGTATATATATACACACATATATATACATACACACACACACACAAACACATACACACACACACATATATATCATGGAATACACTCAGACATAGAAAGGAAGGAAATAATGGCATTCGCAGCAACTGGATAGAGTTGGAGACCACTATTCTAAGTGAAGTAACTCAGGAATGGAAAACTTAACATCGTTTGTTCTCACTTATTAGTGGGAGCTAAGTTACGAAGATGCAAAGATATAAGAATGTCATAATGGACTCTGGGGACTTGAGGGGAAGGGTGGGAGGCAGGTAAGGGGTAAAAGATTATACATTGGGTGCAGGGTACACTGCTTGGGTGATGAGTGCACCAAAATCTCAGAAATCACCACTAAAGAACTTATCTATGTAATCAAATACCACCTGTTCCCCCAAAACTATTGAAATAATAATAATTTAAAAAGAAATTCATAAGTATATTTTAGCTACTTTTAATAAACTTAAAATTACCTTTATTATTTTAGTATCCCAGTGATTTTAAGGTTGTCTTAGAATTACAAATGAAACAAGTTATTCCATTTATTTGTAATTCCAACAACAATAATGATGTTGATTTACCTATCAATTCATTGACGACAGATGATAGATGATAGATAGATGGTAGATAGATAGATAGATAGAATCTCATTTAGTCATTATTTTGCCACTAAGAATCTCTCTGGACTAACCTCTCTCTATTTCTGTCTCTTTTTTTAAAATTATTCTTGTGTTTGACAATAAATGTAGGTTTTAAGCTATACAGAAAGCTATTCTCACAGTAGACCTGAGACTGCTCTCCTTAGAAGGATCTGCATGCTAGGTTGGCCCCTGGCTAACACAGGAGAACTTGGCTGGAAAACAATTCCCTACAACTGTATGTAACTTTTCCCAAACGGTCACAGTGACTTATTGTGCCTAAAGTGTTTATACAAATAACGTTGTTTACATTGTGGTTTCCCTTTGAGAGTTTAAATTTTGTGCAACCGTATCCTGAGTCCTGTGAATATTTTCATCTATAGTCCTGTGAAACCTGGGGGTTGTCGCGATCCTTGACGCACAGGAACATGGTGCATTTGTTGTGACCTGAGATTTGGTGCCACCCATCCTCTCAAGGTTCCATCGTGTGATTTAGTGAAAATAGTACAAATGGCAACATTCTGAGTTAAGAGGGTTCCTGTAGATATAATTGGGGCACAGGTGACACCAGCAACTAACTCCCATTGCCATAGTGACTGAACGCTCCTTAGAACCATCCACTTATACTAATACTTTCCATTTATTGGCAAAAAATCCTATTCCAATATAAGAACTTGTTAATGTGTGTGTTTGTGTGGTTCCTTGCCACCAAACTTGATATTATATGCTATTCACTCTTGTACCAAAACATCTCCTCAAGTTACCCTACTGAACAAATCTTTAGATACTATTGATGTTTACCATGAAAGAATGTTTACAATGTGCTAGTTCTTTCATTTTAGGCCATGAGAGACTAATATGATTCACTTACAAAACACAAACTTAGGGTGTCCATGGAAGCAGTGTTGTATTAGTGTTTCTCTTCTTTCCTCCTTGTTCCTTCTTGATTTTGGTTCATCTTTATTGGATACGGTCTGGAATCAACTCCATGTTTATTGGTTAGGATGATGTTTCCTGCCCAGCATCATCAGAATAATACATTCTGTGTGTCTAAAGAAAGATATTTCAACTTCTCTCCAAGGGATGAAAGACTCACGGTCTTAACTAAAGTCACTTATATTTGAACCTGTGTACATATTATTCCAATGGAGTCAGTGGAATTTTTGCCATTGTGTTTTTTTGTTGTCTGTGTTTTTTTACACTGAAAAAGTTACACTCCTGATAATTTCCTTTCTTGATTAAAAAAATAAAAACTAAAACTATAATAAGTGCTATTTTCCGTTTTCCCTATTCAAAGACTTCTAAGGCAGCTATATGTGCCAATATCAGGATATTTCAGGTGGCATCTTTTGACTCTATCCCTAGCCTGAGATAATATACCCATGTACGTAAGAAATAGATTAATCATCTGCTGGAGCAAGAAAGCATTGAGAGACTGTTTTTCAGAAGCACCAGATGCAGAAGTATAAATCGCACAAAGAGCAACAGTGGCAAAAAATAGGCAAAGCAGTCCCCGGCCTTGCTGTTTGCTTTTGGAGATAATTAAGCGGTTTGAACTAAACCAGTGACAAAGAAATCTAGGAGACTGAAGAATTTTTGACAAACCTTTAACTCAACATCAATTATTTAGAGGTCTTAGAGAGTATACCTGAATAACAAACTAATAGCCATTTGAGACATGTATATGACATTATAATATAACAATAGTAGAGTGTTCATGGGACCTTTTATAGGGTTGATAAAACTCAAATTGCAAAGGACAAAAACACAGGTGGGTTGCGGTACATTTTTATTATAATTTTGCAAATATGTTTATTATTACAAGTACATTTTTGTTTTTATGTCAGAGTATTTCACGTAACATTGAGCACAACAGTACCAGGAAGTGATTAGTGCAGATAAACACAGGCGTTTCAATATGCCATGAAGCTTCCTCCGATTTTGTACTTTGAAGTAATGAATTACTCTATAGAGATGAGCTCTTCAAATATTATTATATTATTATCAAATATTGAAGTTCAGATCTTCAAAAAATATTATTACAATTATTACAACAATAATAATACAACAACACAAACTATAACCACGTTTTTATAAGATCAATTAGGGTAATCAGGTAAAACACAACCCCTGAAATAAGAAGTGAAAATTTTCTAGTTCTATTGTACTATTCATTTTTCTACCTTTTACTTTCAGCTTAAAAAAGTAACTTTCCAACTTGGCTGTTCAGAACTTTCACTAAAAGCTGGGTCTGGAGCTTTTAAGCCCCTTGAAAGGGTAGTAGCATCAGGGCAGTATTCTAAAATCTATGAAGAACTTTCACCTAATACTAATGGTTAAAACATTTCCACATAAATACCTTTGCCTACTTATTTCTGTTTTGTCTCCAGTGTAGTAGAGTCAATAAAGCCAATCTTAAACAACCTTCCTTCTCCAAAGAAGGGACGTATACTGGGAAAAAAAATTAATTCCCTCTGAAACAGGAAAAGTTATATGTAGAAACCTAATAAGAGAGGGAAAGACAGAGAGAGACAGAGAAAGAGAAAGAGAGAGAGAGAAAAGGAGCATTTCAGCCAACAGAGAATAACTGTGGCTGAAATAGGAAAATTAATTCATTATTATTTATAAGTTAATTGATTTTAACACTTTGGTTTAGATAAACATAGTTCAAGCAAATGTTATCCCAAAGGACTCATTAATGTGAGCATTCTGCTGGAGTTTGCAAATTTTCATTGGTGAATTTATAGCTGCAGCCTGCTAACAGAGATCATATTGCCTGACTAGACATATGCATGTAATATTCGCAAACACTGATATTTAAAAGTCATAAAGGAGAGGATCTTTTGCAATTATAATGATGCAGTTTTCTGTTTCCACTTAAGTAGTTTTAACAATTACCTAAGTAGATAACTTTCCAAAAAGCACACCATTTTTTAAACTCCAAAATTTCTTGAATATTGAATTTTAATTCCTTCATCTTTCAATACTTTTGTACAAAATCAGAACCTCAATGTAGAGAGTTTTTGTCTGTTTGTTCATCTGTATTCTGTTTTCACTTACAAGAAAAAAATGTAAAGTTAATATTGTTTTAAACAGAATTGCTTATTATTAAAGTTTTAAACGCATCAAGTGAAGACATCCAGCTTTCATACCTCTAAATCCTATATCCATCCATAGTCTTTCTTTTAGCTAATCCTTTGAAGAAGTTTAATGTACCCATTTCCATGTCCATTCCTTTCTCTCTTCTTCCTCCATCATTTTTTTTGTTTTTTTTTCTTTTTTTTCTTTTTGAAACAGAGTCTTGCTCTGTCACCCAGTTTGGAATGCAGTGGCACGATCTCAGCTCACTGCAACCTCTGCCTCCTGGGATCAAGCAATTCTCATGCCTCAGCCTCCCAAGTAGCTGGAATTACAGATGCCTGCCACCACATCTGGCTAATTTTCTTGTATTTTTAGTAGAGACGTGGTTTCACCATTGCATTAGTCCATTTTCATGCTGCCGATAGAGACATATCCGAGACTGGGCAATTTACAAAAGAAAGAGGTTTAATTGTACTTACAGATCCACATGGCTGGCAAAGCCTCACAATCATGGTGGAAGGCAAGGAGGAGGAAGTCACATCTTCCATGGATGGCAGCAGGCAAAGAGAGAGCTTGTGTGGGGCATTTCCCATGTTAAAAATCATCACATCTCATGACACCCATTCACTATCACAAGGACAGCATGGGAAAGAACAGAAAGACCTCACTATCATGAGAACAGCATGGGAAAGACCCACTCCCATAATTCAATCATCTCCCAGTGGGTACCTCCAACAACACGTGGGAATTATGAGAGCTACAAGGTGAGATTTGGGTGGGGACACAGAGCCAAGCCATCTGGGTCATGCTGATGCAAGAGGTGGATTCCCACGGTCTTGGGCAGCTCCACCCCTGTGGCCTTGCAGGGTACAGCTTTCCTCCTGGCTACTTTCATGGGCTGGCATTGAGAGTCTGCAACATTTCCAGGCACACAGTGCAGGCTATCGGTGGATCTGCCATGCTGGGGTCTGGAGGACAGTGGCCCTCTTCTCATGGCCCCACTAGGCAGTGCCCCAGTGGGGAATCTGTGTGGGGGCTCCAACCCAACATTTCCCATCCACACTGCTCTAGCAGAGGTTCTCCATAATCCTTTACTCTTACTTTTTTCTCTTAATTTCCAATGGCTAGCAACATTTTCCTTCCCTTTGAGGCAGGAATTTTCTTTATATAATATACTATTCTTTGTATTCTGTCCAGGGACGCTCCCTTCCCTTTCTTCCCTTCCTTTACTCTCCCACTCCCCTTGGAGAAGTATTAGTAGTAGCCTCAGGACAACATTCTAAAAGCTATAAAAAACCTTTCACCTAATACTAATGGCTGAAATATTTCCATATAAATATCTTTGCCTGCTTATTTCTGCTTTGTCTGCAGTGCAGTAGAGTCAATAAAGCCAATCTAAGACAACCTTCCTTCTTGAGATGTATGCTGGAAAAAAATTGTTTAGACCCTATTTCTGGGGTCTACACATACTCACTCTATTTGTATGTCACAGGGTCCAAAGTGATGAAAGCTGGCCAATGCTACTTTGAATTCTAAAATCCCAGTTCGTAACACTGTGTAAAATACACTCATCAGCCTCACCCACAGGGCCCATACTTTTGGATAAGAAATATCCAGGTTAGATCAATTAAAGGTCATTATAAAATGTGAATTTTACTACCTTCTTTTACATACAACCTCCAGATGGTTGTTACAAGGTCATATCCCCCTTCCTGTTTGTCTATGCTTTTTATGAGCAGGACAGGAAAAGGACAGGAAGGTAGCTGGGGATTTGGCAGTCAAGTATAGCATACTCGATGCTCACACCCTCTCTTTTCATGCTCCCAGTACTGTTTGTTGAGTCCACATTGCTCTGGCAGGGCCCCCAGTCTCTGAAGCTACTCCTGTCCACAGGCATGTTCCACCATGTGGGTCCAGAGATGCCCTCCCAAAACCAAAGTCAGGCAACAGTGAAGGGATGAAGTGGCTGGAAGGGAAAGTGGAGATATAATATGTTACAGGAATCCTAAAGCACTATTTATTATATCCAGTGGTTCACAGAATTGAGATGCACGGATGTTTTAGGGGTTTTTGTTCGTTTGTTTTTGTGGCCTAGGCTGGAGTGCAGTAGCATGAACTCTTCTTACTACAACCTCCACTTCCCAGGCTTAGTCGATCTTCCCACTTCAGCCTCCTGAGTAGATGAGACTATAGGTGTGCACGACCCCTCGACCACCAGCTAATTTTTTGTATTTTGGGTAGAGATAGGGGTTCTGCCATTTTGTCCAGGCTGGTCTTGAACTGCTAAGCCAAAGCAGTCATCCCTCCTTGGCCTCCCAAAGTGTTGGAATTATGGGTGTGAGCCACCATAGGCAGCCAGACATTTTAGTTTTTATTTACAATTTGCTCTTACAGACTTGCCTCAAAAATTATTTTTAATAGACAGCCTCCAGGAAACAGTCTGGATTTGGGAGCAGACAAGCCCAAATGAAGGAACAACTTGTTCATGGGTAATCCTCAGTCTCTAGGATACAAAACAAGTGCTTATCCAAATACTTGCTGAACTAATCACTGAATAAATCCAGAAACAAGCCTCTATTGTTACATTCATTCACCCCATCTTATTTCTTGTTCCCAAATCCTCAAAAAAGTTCAAACAGTTGTAAAGACACTTGGCAAAAATGATGATATTTTTTTTCCCTAGGATAGTTTAACCTGAGTGGAAATGTTGGCTGTTCACATTTTTGGAGAGAGAAAAAGCTTCAGGAGTACTTTGACCTGCTGCTTGGTCAAAATCACTGAGTGAGTTAAGAAATTGCTAGAATAAAAAGGAGTTGAGTCAGACTCACATGTGCGGCACATTTCAGTGGGCACACACTTGAGTCACAGCGCATAGGTTCAAATCCCGGCTCTGCCACTCAATTCTGTGCAGTTAAGCAAGTTACCCAGTCTCATGTGCCTCAGTTTCTCCAACTGAAATGTAGAAGTTATTATACTTAATTTTTTATGGTTGAGGTAAATAAGGCAAATTACTTGGAAGAGTGTCTGACAGTGAAATTAAAGTTTGCAATAAAATAATAAATATAACAAAAGTATTGTTATATATTAGAATATAATTTAATATGTAATAATAATGCTATTATTTCCAGGTGAGGGGTAGAGATAATTGTGAAAGAAGAATCCCAAAGAATATAGTGGAGAGAGAGCTCATAGGAGACTTCTATGAAAGCTTACAGTGGTAACCAGTGGTTCTCCTCAGAAAGATAAAAGATTATAGACTGGTATTCAAGCTTTTTATCCTTTGGTCCGTAAGTCACTCTGTGTTTTGTCCTCTTCTCAAAACTTTTTTCTTCTCACCAGCTTAAGCTATTCCCTATCAAAGGCCTCTCTCTTTCTCCTTTTTGCCATCCACCATCCACAATGTTTTTCCTGCACATCTCAAGTAAAACGCATATAGCAAGAGGACCATGTGGGTTAAACATTCTGGCCAAAGGGCAGCATCAGGAATCCAAGAAATGGATGTCATTAACTGAGGTTTTGGGAAATGAGACACCAGGAAGTCTACCCAGAGGACATAATGTCAGACCTAGACTGTTTAAGGAACAGTGTTTTCCCACCATGTTTCACATTATCTAATTGACAGAGCTCCCCTTACCTATTCATAGCCAGAAGTCAAGCTTCACCACAGGACTCTGCCTCCTCAACCTTTAAGCTGCAGTGATCACCATCTGCATACCCAGATGATGACCTAAGAGTGACAAGATCTCAGACTCTGAAGTTTGGGCTCATTGCCAGTTTAAGTATATGCTGCCACCTTTCGCTACTGAATTTGGCATAAGAGATGAGTGACAAGCAGAGATTTCAATCACTCCTCTGTGTTGAGCTACAAGCAGTCAGAAAAAGACTTGTAGGGTCAGGCTGAGCCCTAACCACAGGGAGTGCTGTTAACATTGAGAGCAAAGCAATAACAGAGACAGACCCCTGTGACCCACAGCAACACAGTGGGCTGGATGTGCTTCTGTTATATTATTAATTGTTATCCCAATGGCTAAATACCAAATATAGTAATAACTCAAAACACCAAAACAAACAGTTGGTTTTCAATTATCCTCTCTAGCCTGTTGCAAGTTACATTTTTTTCAGCAAGGAAGAACAAAAATTAGCCATATATAATCAATTCAATTATATACTCTCTAAAGCAGGTGAATTTTATCATAGGTTATACTTTAAATATGTGTCTTTTATACTTTACAATATGTCTTTTATATTTTAAGTATGTTTAAAAGTAAAATGAAAATATCTAAGAAAACAAAAGTAAAAAGGAATCTCAGATATCATTTTTAAAAGGTGTTATAGAAATTTAGAAATAATGCTGTTCAATAAAAAGTTTAAAAAATGATATTTTGCAACCCTTTCTTCTTTGTGGTCCTCGGGGTTTAAGTATTGTGAAAAATCAAAAAATAGTACAATGTTAGAGGGCAAACATATTTTTTAAAATCTATATATATGTTCATTTAATGTTATGTATCTTTGTTGTATCTTTGAACAAACTAGAATGAGTTTATAAACTATGACTTATACGTAGAAAACATATTGAATGCTCAACAAAATGATCAGTGCTACTAAATCTCTTCATGAGCCTTACAATACACTCATCACTTTCTTTTACCTTAACCTATTTTTATGGAAAATTTTATGTTGTGGTCTTTTCATTTTCAGGTGGGGCACTGTTGTAAGTGGCTGAATGAATTTATACAAAACCAGTTCTCAGAAAATAAATTTCTCTGAGTTTAAAATTGCTTCCTCCTGGGGAGACTGCAATGTCATAAAGCTTAAAGTTGAGAGATTTTTATGCTTGAAGTGAGAAAAATACAGAAACAAGCTGATTCATGCACAGATGTCTCACATTTCTTTCTTCAGTCTCCAGCACTTTCCAAAAGCATGTCAGTGGTCTTATTTGAGGCATCTTTGGTGAAAATTAATAAAATTTTCAAAGAAACCCTAGCAAAAAAAAAAAAAAAAAAAGAGAGAGAGAATGAAAAAAAGGATTTGTAGAAGAGATACTTCACAGAATCCAAAGAAATGTTGAAGAACCAGGTCTCAGGAAGAACAGAGGCTTTTTCAACTCTGCTATTACATAGTTAAACTTGCAATTCCCAGTCTCTGTGTCTTTAGTTCAAACAGTTAAGGAAGAGAATCTGATTGACCAGCTTGGGTCCAGTCTTCATCCCTGCTGCAATCAACTGTGAGCAGTAAGGTGCAGTTACACAGTGGAAGGATGTCTGCTGACTGCCCTTGCTATGGGATTTGGGGTAGAGAAAAGTTCTAATGGGAAAGGCATGAGGGCTGCACAAACTGCTACAAAGTCCAAGTTGTCCCAAACACTTCAGAAAGCTCATAAACAGATTTTCACTCCCTCAACTTTGCAGCAATATTTAATGAATACATGCTATATGTTTGGTACTATTCTATGCATGGGCATGGTGGAACAATACATTGGTACCCTCCCTATTTTGACACAAATGGCTGATTATTCATGAGTAACTGGCATTGAAGGCTTCCAAAGGAGCCAAGAAGCAATGATGTCTCTCTGGTTAGTGACCATCCCAAATGTGACCACTTTAGATTCCCAGATGCTCTCTCACTTGTGTAAAGACAAAAACTCAAGTTTTAATATACAACAAAGCATTTGTGACAAGTCATTGTGCCATGGGACACTTAAATGTTCATTGGTTTGTGTTTGATGATAAGACTTCTTCAATATTCTGACCCCTTCATTACTAGTTCATACCAAATTCTGGTCTCTGGCAGAAAGTCTAGCATTCATAACTGAGAAAGGGCCCCTTTCTCCATGTTTTGTAATCCAGCATTACACCGGACACGTAACTGGCCTTAAGCAAACACTTACAGATTGATTGACTTGGTCATTTTATAATTCTGGTAACACATTAAATCATTATTACAAATGATCCTCAAGTAAGAGTTAAATTTCATTTCAAATGATTATTCCAAATGTTGTGCATCACTCTCAGGACTAACAAATTAAGCAAGACCATGCAGGCAGGATTTAAACCAACCTCCAGCAATGTTACTTTTGCACGCTCTCTCCAATGTCTGTATCTGCAATATCTTTACTGCCTCACATAAGGCTCTTTAAGATTAAAGTTGCTTTTAAGAACATTCTTTTACTGTTTATTTTCCTTATTGCTTTGTGGCTTAAATTTAATTCAATTTTATGTTTTGCTTTTTTGATTTTTTTTTCTTCAAAGTTCTGATTTTTCATGCTTGGGATTGTATGGGGTGGCCACTTTTCTTCACTAATGCAGTAACTAATGTATAGTTGCCAGCTCACTTCAGTGCCTTCTTGAGAAAACAGTTATGTGCAAAGTTAAGTGATGTAGGAATGAATTTACTGTGCTGTGTGTGCGTGTGTGTGTGTGTATGTTTGATAGGATAAACTGCAAAAAAGCAAAAAGCTCCAGCAATTCCTCATATCCTGAATAAAAGAGACATGCCAAAATTATGACTAGATAACTTCGACTTGATTTTCCTACTAAGGTACTGATAGAAATTTAATTTCAATTTTTAAAATCAGGCTGCATGCTTCTAACACAAACATTCCCTGTACTGGCACAAATAATGAGTACATACACAGATAAAAACCATTTTAACTTTCAATGCTTAGGGCATTGTCTGATGGGGAAAGATAAGTTTATTTGTAGTACACATGAATGAGTATGCTAGCGTGAAGGCATAAAGTGTGATGACTGGTAATACTCGTTGCTTGGGTGATATTTGTAGCCACTGGACAGAAAGAAGCCTTGTTACTCTATAATGAGGGGAGGGTTGCAGAAGATGCTTTCTTCCTGGCTTGTCCTGTGTAGCCATTAGAATTTTGATTAGGATAGTCAGGGTTCATCTAATCCAGCTATCTTTACATGTGGCCGACTCACCTTAGACCACCACCCTCTTATACTCCCCTCCACTTGAATGTGGGCAGAATGTGCGACTTGCTTCCAGCTGATAGAATATGACAAAAGTGAAGGGATTTTGCAAATGTAATTAAGGTGCTGAAACAGTTTGATTTTGAGTCACTCTAAAGGAGATTATGCTGGGTAGCCTGACCAAATCAAATAAGCCTTTTAAAAGAGGGTTTAGGTCTTCCCTGAGCTCAAAGGCTTGATGCAGTGAAACTCTCCTGGGTCTTGAAGAAACTAACTGCCATGGGTTCTATAGCTGATAGAAACGAATTTTACCATTAGCTGCTTAAACTTGGAAGAGAACTCCAAGCTTCAGATGAGCTTCAAGTCCCGGCTGACATTGTGATTGCAGCCTTGAGAGACTGAGAACAAGACCCAGGTAAGCTGTACCCAGATTCCTGGCCCAAAGAAACTGTAGGATAATAAATACTGGATGTGTTGTCTGGGCCTCTACATGTGTCGTTATTTAACAATTGAAAACCAATATGCTATAATAAATAACAATATCTGAAGATTATTTCATAAAGATGACAAAAGGATATCCATTTGTTTGTTTTTAAAATGAATAAACTGAGGCACTTTAGGAAATACAGTATATGATTTATTATATTGACTACAAAGTAGGTTCTGGTATACATCCAAACCTTTCTAAAGAACAGCCTAGGATTAAGCTTATGTTTCTGGATTTTTGGACTCTCTTCTGAAGCCACATATTGATTCTTGCCCAAAACTACCTGCACTAAAACACCTGCTTCTTATTTTATGGAGGACTTAGTAGTGACGTCATTCTGGTTTTGCTCCGAGGATGAGCTTTTATAGTCTTTATCAGCTGGCTCCTGAGCAAGGATTTGCTTCCTATTAGTATGCCTTGGAAAACGCTGACTGCTGACTTTATAAATAACCCAAGAATGACTTTACAATGCTGTAATTACATGGATTTAATCAGATTGTTTTGGATCAGATTTACTTTAGGGACTATGTTTTCCTTGGCTAATTTTTCTGTTAGATTTGCAATTTTGTTGTGAACAGTGGCAGAAAGACATTCCCTTTGTAGGAAGAATAACTTATTATGTGAATTTGGAGCTGAAAATAAGTGTTCCACACATGAATGTGCACGACACTTCCTGTGTTACTCTCTTAAAACCCTTGGCCACAGGATCTCTGGTATATGACGAGCTAATTATTTTATTCCTAATGCAACTTCAAGAAATGTAGCTTTACTAAATGATGAATTATTTTCTGAATTAGAGACAGAATTTAAGACACGTGCTGAGTTAGACAACCAGATTTTGCTGTGCTCGTGAAAATGTGGATAAACACTTTCAAGGCTCTCAAGTACTTATAGTGATAAAGTTACTTGAAACTCTCTACTGATATGAATACTTCAACACCTTGCTCATTCAGTTTTATGTTAGTCGCAGAGATGCTTTCCATTAACCATGTCTTTAGTTTCATAATTTGCTCATGTTTGTTTAATTTTTGCAGTATGAGATCTACGCCCAGGGAAAGAAATCTTTTCTCAATACAAATGCTTCACAAACTGTTTTTTCTTGAAGAGACACATTCAAAGTAAACATTATTTTTCCAGCAATGTTTCCAATTAAGCAATGCCTTAATTGTTTTACACCTAAAATAGATGCAAAATAAGCAGAAAATGTATTCGCAAGGCTAACTGCCCTTCCACCAGCCAAAAAAAAAAAAAAATTTACGACTCTTGTTTCTTAATGGAAGCATCGCCCTCTAGTGGATAGGGCTGCAATAATGTTAACTTAACTTTTTCAACATAACTACCTTTGTGTGAAATTCAAATAACATAACCATTTTAAAGTGTACAATTCATTAGTATTTATTATAGTCACATGTGCAAGCACAAGCTTTCTGTAGTTTCACGTTTTTATTACTCCATAAAAACATCCCATAACCATTAAGTAAGCACTTCCTATTCTGCTGTCCTTCCATCCCCAGTAACCTTTAATCTATTTTTATTTTATTTATTTATTTTTTGAGACAGGGTCTTGGTCTGTTGCCCAGGCTGGAGTGTAGTGGCAGGAACAAGGCTCATTGAAGCCTCAACCTCCTGGGCTCAAGGAATCCTCCCGCCACAGCCTCCCAAGTAGCTGGAACCACAGGCCCCCACCACTGTAACTGGCTAATTTTTGTAGAGATGGAGTTTTGCCATGTTGCCCAACTCTTGAGCTCAGGCAACCCTCCCCACTTGGCCTTCCAAAAGTGCTAGGATTACAGGTGTGAGCCACCGCGCCCAGCCTAACCTACTTTCTATCTCTATTGATTTGCCCATTCTGGGTATATAAGAGTAATCACATAATATGTGATTTCTTGTGTATGACTTTTTACACCTCTCATAATGTTTTTGAGATTCATCCAAATTGTAGCATGTATCAGTACTTCATTTCTTTTATGATTGAATAATAAGTCATTATATGCATATACCACAATTGTTTATTCATCCATCTATGGGCACTTGGTTATTTCCATCTTTTTTTCTATTATGAGTACTGTTGTTATAAATATTTGTGTATTGGATTATATTAGACATATGTTTCCATTTTTATTGGGTGTATACCTAGGAGTAGAATTCCTGGGTCGTAGGATAATTCTGTGTTTAACTTTTTGAGGAACTGCCAAAAAAGGGCAATCAGGTACATCAAAGTATGGTTTTCTAAAATATTGGCAAGTTTGTCAAAAGGTGCTGGTTAGTATGGAAAAAATGACAATAGTTATTAAACACAACTATGGTTCTTTCTATGCCAATTCTTTATATAAATCCTTTCTAGAAAGGGGAATGGGGTGATAATCCCTCTTAACATCCTAAAGATTGGCTCCAACAGTATGCTATAAGATTTATCAAATTAAAAATATATGTGCATGTATTTATGTATATTAAGGCAGTGTTTGCGTTGTCTGCTATTGCATTTTACTTTTCTGGTAAATTTCTCTCCTTTTCTTGAATCCTTTCCATCATGAAGAGCATGAAGCCTTTTCTTTCAAATAATAGGAATTCAGATAAAAAATATATCAACTATAGAAAAACATCACTCACCTTCTAATTTGATATTTATAAATCCATAGTAATGTCAGATTTTTGCATATTAAGGCCCAGAGTTCAAAGAATTGAACAAAGTATGGATCCCGGGATACAAAGAATAGTATATTATGTAAAGAAAATTCCCGCCTCAAAGGGAAGGAAAATAACTGTTGCTAGCCACTTGAAAGTAAGAGAAAAAAATTAAGAGTAAAGGATTATATATGAGTGATCTGATTTTCCTCCCTCACAATTAAAACTAGAACTGGGGGTGGTGTTGGTGGTAGACATTCAACGATAGAAACATTTACGGGACTCACAAGCAGAGGGCACATTCTGCCCTTTCCAGAATATAGACCATGAAAATTGCAAGATACTGAGGAATGACCCACGTTTAGCATAGCCCTGGAGAGGCTTGGTGCCATCCTGCAGGTACAGGAGGAGGCTAAGAGCATGGCTATGATGCCACATGGTCTGCACCTAGCACAAAAGAGGATTCAGAATTTCTTTGGAGTTTTGGCATGGGGAGGGGTAGAAAGCAGGGTATGAAACTGCTCAAAAGACCAATAGACCAGAGACATCTGGAAGCAACATTTAGAGAAGGAATTTCCATCAAGAGACCACAGAGACTCTGTTTCTGATAATTTTACCTGTAGCCAGGAAATGATTCCTGTTCATGGCAAAGCAAATAAATGTTGTCAAGCAGAGTTCACGGATCAATATAAGTCAAATCCTCCTTTAATCCTGTTGTTTAGTTCTTATGGATTTTCTCGATAATTAATGAGTTAAATGAAATCTTTGACATGTGGTCATGTTTTCATTTTCATGAGAATTATGGTTTTAGGGGTTTCTTGAAATTATTCTTTTTACAGAAGACAGTGACTGTCACCTCAAAAAGCTAAAATAGAAAAAGTATCTCGGAACTCATATCTGGTGAAAATATCTTTCAAAAGTGAAAATTAAAAAAAATTTGGGGGACAAATTCAACTGGAGAGAGTCAGTAAGAGCAGACCCATAGTAAAGGAAATATTAAAAAGAATTTTTTTTCAGGCAGAAGGGAAATAATCCATAGATAAGTAGAAAATATAGGAAAGAGTAAAAATCTAAGTATTTTGGGAAAACTAAGTGATATGGTTTGGCTCTGTATCCCACCCCAAATTTCATCTTGAATTGTAAATCCCATGTTCAAATGAGGGACCTGGTGGGAGGTGACTGGATCATGGGGGTGGTTCCCCCATGTTGTTCTAGTGATAGTGAGTGGGTTCTCACGGGAGCTGATGGTTTTGAAGTGTGGCACTTCCTCACACTCTCTCCCTCTCCTGCTGCCATATAAGGTGTGCCTTGCTTCCCTTTCACCTTCTGCCATGATTGTAAGTTTCCTGAGGCCTCCCTACCCACTAGGAACTGTAAGTCAATTAAATCTCTTTCTGGCTGGGCATGGTGGCTCACGCCTGTAATCCCAGCACTTTGGGAGGCTGAGGTGGGCGGATCACTTGAGATCAGGAGTTCGAGGCCAGCCTGGGCAACATGGTGAAATCCCATCTTTACTAAAAATACAAAAATTAGCCAGGTGTGGTGGTGGGAGCCTGTAGTCCCAGCTGCTTGGGAGGCTGAGGCAGTGGAAACACTTGAGCCTGGGAGGCAGAGGTTGCAGTGAGCCGAGACTGGACCACTGCACTCCAACTTGGGCAAAGGGCAAGACTCCATCTGAAAAAACAAACAAACAACAAAAACTTCTTTCCTTTATAATTACCCAGTGTCAGGTAGTATCTTTATAGCAGTGTGAAAACATACTAATACACTAACTAAGTGTTGACTTCATAAAAGTAATAATCATGTCTTCCAGAGTTTACACTACATGTAAAAGGAAAATATATAATAATAGTACAAAAGATGAAATGGGGGAAATAGAATAAAAGTGTTCTCATGTCCTAGCAATGTCCAGAAAGTAGCAGAATACTAATTCATTTTGGAATTTAATAAGTTAATGTGGCAATTGCTTGGGTAACTATAAACAATATAGTAACAAAATGTATAAAACTGAATTATACAAATAATCCAAAAGAAGTCATGAAATTTAAATCCAAACGTCAGGTGTGTGTGTGTGTGTGTGTGTGTGTGTGAAAGATTGTTAGACTGGATATAAAATACAATTCATAAATATTCAATATTGAATAGGAGGTTACAGAAACATTTAAAGTAAAACACCATGCAACCACCAACCCAGCCAAAGCCACTGTAGGTATAATAATAATCAGACAAAATGAACTTAGGACAATCTTACTAGAAATTAACAGGACTAGTCCATATGACAGTAGGGTCAATCTACTGGAGAAAAAATGTAGCAATTTTAAATTTTAGGCACCTAATAGATATCAAATAACTAAATAAATATTAAAGTATATAGCAAAAGTTAACAGAACTAAAATAAATAAATTTATAATCATGTTGGAAAATTTTTACACACCCCTTCTGGTAAAGGATAGTAAAAACAGCCAAAAGAAATGAAGATTTCTTTCAAATTCATGAATAAAATGTATAGAATTTTGTACTTAACAACTGAAATGTACTTTATTTTCAACTACACATGAAATATATGACACATTTGATAGAAGCTGAGCTACAAAGCATTTTCCCCCAAAAGTTAAATAATTAAGATTATACAAAGTATATTATCTATATTATCTGAATGTAGGAAATTAAATTAGAAATCTAAATAAACATATCTAGAAACTTTTTCAAGTATTTGGAAATTAAACAGTTCTCTTCTAAGTTTCTAGTAAGATTTTTAAAAATCAAAATAGAGATGAGAAAATATTTTAAACTGAATGTTAACAAAATAAAATATACTAAAATTTGTGGGATGCTATTACAGCCATGCTTAGAGGGAAATTTATAGTCTTAAGTGCATTTATTAAAAAAAGAACAAAAGTTGAAATTAATGAATGAAATAGAGATTTTCAGAATTTAGAAAACAATAGTAAATTAAAACTAAAGAAATAAAAGAAAATTATAAATATAAAAGCAAATAAAAAGAAATAGAAAAGAACATACAGTACAGAATATTTTAAAAGGCAAAAGTTGGTTCATTAAAAGACTAAATAAGTAAAAAGAGAAATCACAAAATACCAGTAACAGGAATCAAAAGGGGTCACCACTAAAGATCCTGTAGAGTTTTAAAAAACAATATCATCATAAACAATTTTACGTGAATAAACTTGAAATTTTATCAAGTTAGAGAGTGAAACAAGAAGAAACAGCAAATCTGAATGGTCCTCTATCAGAGAAAATAAATACACAACTAAAAACTTGTACATAAAAACAATTCATGCTCAGATTTTACTAATTAATTATCCAAAGAATTAAGGAAAATATTAACACCAGTCTTACTTATTCTCTACCTGAGAACAAGAACAAGAAAAATCCTTTGCCAACTTGTTTTAAGAGGTTAGCATAATCTTGATTTCAAAACCTAATAAGCACATTAAGTTAAAAAGATTACAAGCCAAACTCCTTCACAAATATAGATGTAGGAATATAAAACAAAATATTAGAAAATCGAAGCAATATATGAAATTGATAATTCAAATGACCAAATTTGATTAAATTCTAGGAACACAGTTAGGATTAATATCCTAAAATCAATCACTGTGTACCACAACATCAAAATACAAAAGAAAAATAATATATGACTTTCTAAATAAGATGCAGAAAAACTTAATAAAATTTTGCATTAATTAATGACTTTTAGAAACTTCTAGAAAATTAAGAACTGAAAGAGTCTCTTTAAGATGATAATGGATATGTATTTGAAAAAAATCTATACCAACTGGCATTTTTAATAGTTAATTATTAAAACCTTCCTTACTCAGAAACAAAACAAAGCTTCTCACTATCACCTCACCTCCTCAATGTTACAACTAATGTTCAGCCAGCGCAGGGAGGAAAGCAAATGAAAATTATAGTAGCAGGGATGGAAAGAGCAGAAATAATTAAAATAGAAAGCAGAAGAACTATAGAGAAAATCAATAAACCAAAATTTGAATTTTAAAAATATATTCATGAAATTGAAGGACTCCTATATGGGCTAATCAAGGAAAAGAGATAATTAACAAATTTTCAGAATCAGAAATTAAAGGAAAAATGATTAGAGATGTCACAGATATTAAAAGCACAATAAGGGAATAATATGAACAATTTATACAGTAAATTCAAATAACAATAACTTAGATAAATGAATTCTCAGAAAAATGCAATTTGTCAAATCTAAAAAAAAATCTTAGTTGTCCTACATACCAGTTTAAGAAATTGATATCTTTAATTAAAAACTTTCCCACAGAGAAGACTCAGGTTTCCGATGGCTTTGCTGGTGAATTCTATCAATATTTAAGGGAGAAATAATCTCTCCTACGCTCTTTCAAGAATAAATGCCTCCCAACTTGTTTTATGAAGCCAGTACTATTTTTATACCAAAACCTGACAAATTATCCAGAGAGACTACTAAAAAATAAAAAAGAAATGTTATGGGATGTGGAGAAATGATTTAGACATTTAACATATATTCTTAAGGAGTTCCAGACAGAGAGAATAAAAAAATATGGAATGAGAACCTATTTGTAGTGTTAAAAGCTGATAATTTCCTTGGAATTTTCTGAATTAAAGATATTAATATGTGAATCCTCAACTTACATAGCATAAATTCTGAGTCAGATTAATAAAAATAATTTCATAGGCTCATAGAAATAAAAAACAAAATTATTATAATTAAATATTTATATAAATATTTCAATATAAATATTACAATTTACATAAATATTTAATATAATTTTACTTATATTATTTTTATATAAAATATATTATATAAGTATATAATAATATATATTTATTTAATATAATATTATTAATATAAGTAGATATATACATAAAATAATTATAATTAAAAATGTGGCCAAAATTAAGCCATTTTCAGAAAAAGAAAAACGGGATCATTTTACTAACAGATCTGACAGAATTCCTAAAGGATACATTTCAAGAACGAAATAGAAGACAAAATGAAAAAGTTGGCTGAAGAAACAAATTTGAGGGAAAAAATTACTAATAATTAGTATGTAAGTCTAAATAAGCACTGCCTACAAATTCATGTAATAATACTGTTTAATTTGTTTTATCTCAAATTAAGGTAGAGTTAAGATACTAGACAAAAATACCATATTAGAGGAGAGCAATGATATGTCGTCAGTCTAGGAAAATTCATTTTTCCAGATCAGGATACAAATATTGATTACAGTTCACCTTAAGTATGCATGTTAAAATTTAAGAGTAATCACTTAGAAAGAAGAAAGAAGAAAGGAAGGAAAGGAGGGAAGGAGGGATGAATGGAAGGAGATGATGGGTAACTTTCCATCAGAGATGGGGGAAAGAAAAACAGAAAACACAAAGCAAAAGAGGACAAGAAGGAAGAGGAGAAAAAAAATGAAAAACCTCAAAAAGTAGAAAGTGTGAAATAAAGTGATAGGAATAATATTACATGTATCTGTAAATATAAAAAATGTAACTTGATTAAAGTAGGCTATTAGCAGGAAGTGTCACATTGGATGACTTAAAAATCTAGTTATATGCTTTTACTTAATAAATCTGTGTACTATACCAAGAGATAAGAACCCATTTAAATAATTGGGAAAATGAGATTGCTGTAAAATACTAGAAAAAATGGGCAGCATGCCTTATTACTACCAGATTCAGCAGCTACAAATGTGTCATATTTCACTGTTCCTTCTACTTCTCAGGAGTAATCACTCCTTTCTGCCACAGAATCAATTCCAAACTCTAGCATGGCTTTCCAGGTTCTTCACCTCTGGTTATAGCCTTTCTTTGGATAGTTATATTCTTCTTTGATCTCTTAGCTGCTATTGCAAAGCTGATATATAGTAGACACTCAAATATGTATTTAGTTCAGGTAAAAGAAAAAAAATTATTCCTGAATCCATGGAATCATTGTAACATTTTCTTGTATAATGTCCCCTTCACTTTTTTCACAGGTATCTTTTCTTTAAAAAAATGAGAAGAGCAGGTGCAATGGCTCATGCCTGTAATTCTAGCACTTTGGAAAGCTGAGGCAGGATGATTGCTTGAGTCCAGAAATTTGAGACCAACCCAGGCAACATGGGGAAACCCTGTCTCTACAAAAAATACACACACAAAAAAAATTAGCTGGGTGCGGGGGCACATGCCTGTAGTCCCAGATACTTGGGAGGCTGAGGTGGGAACATTACTTGAGTCCAGAAGGTTAAGGCTGGAGTGAGCCATGATCACACCACTGCTCTCCAGCCTGGGTGACAGAGCAAGATGTTATCTCAAAAATAAATAAATAAATAAATAAATAAATAAATAAATACAAATAAAAATAAATAAGAGAAGAAACATGTTTATATTTTAGATTGAACATATTGACAACTAAGCAACATTTCTTCCTCCTTCCCTCACCATTGCTAGAGGTATCCACACCAGACTATTTTTCAGAATTATAATTTATGAAATATCCCATTTCTTACACTCCCCTCCTTTCTCCTACTTTCCCCTATCGTTCCCTCTCCTCCTTTCTCCTCTTTCTTTACTTCCCCTTACCTCTCTTGTCTCCTCCCTTCTGTTTGTAAATAGGTCTGTATTTACAGAGCTCAGGAAAACAAGGGATTGTGTGAGATGCCCCAAGAATGGAGAAGATGAGAATGAGAATCTTTCCTGTCTAGATTTGTGAGTTGGTAATGACAAATTGAATGGCTTTCTGACTGGCCACCATGAGCTGCCTTCTATTGGGTCCAGATTAAAGGTTCTCATGCAACAGGGCATGTAGCATTCACTGGAGGGAACTATTTTATAAATTTATACTGTTTCCTAGACCATCCCACATTCATTCCACCCAGTATACACTAGGGATAGTTAAGGTGCCATATGGGGTGTGTGTGGGTGCATGTGTTACCTGAACACAGTCTCCCTAAACTATTCCAATAGAATCACTTTATACCAACTACAGCCCTAAAGAAGAGCCTCTATTATAATTAGATCAATGTCAATCCCTCAGTCTGTAAGATAAATACTCCGAAAGCCATCCTCTTAGGAACTCTATTCTGTACATGATAAGTTACGTAATGAAAGACAGTTTGCACCTTCTGGAGAATATGTTTTTCCTATTGGGCAAAGGAGACCCAAATTTGCTAGTTCTCAGTCCTTAGTATGAATCAGTATCAATGATGAGCCTTCAAAAAATTAAATGCTTAAGTCTCACCCAGAGATATGAGTTCAATTGGTCTGGTCTTGGCCCATCCACTGGCTTTTTTTTTTTTTTCTTCTCAGGTAGTTCTAATATGCATTCAGAATCGAGAAACATTTCCCAAACTGTTCATAATTAAATGAGAAAGTCAAATCTGTGCCATTTGGGAATTTTGTTTATATATTATGAAAAGTTGCAGTCTAAGCTTTCTTAGAAGTTTTGTAAAGAAAATTGTAAAAATAAATACGCAGATACTATGTGCACTTTACAGAGTGACAGCAAATTTTAGGGATCTAAATCTAAGTGATCTACAGGCTGTAATAAACAAGACATTTGGTGAATAGAAAAGAAACAAGGAGAATATCCTAAATGAAAAATACTGAGAGTGCAAGGAAAGGATAGAAGGATATAAAGAAAAGTACATCAAGAATACATAAGGAAGAAATCGAAATGGAAAAGTGAAGAAAAGAACAATAGGTGGACAGGAAGGAGAAAAGATGCACAACTTAAAATGTTAGTCAATTTTTTATTAATTTTGGTAACTTTCCACTACTCTACCTGATGCCAAATCTAGGTTTTTGGCCAATATTAAAGTAGTTATCCAATACACTCTTCTTAATTAACTTCCATTCCATGAAAAAATTGAAAGATGAATGATCATAATTAATGTATGTTCTTTACATTTGTTTTTCAGATAGATTATTTTTACATGATAGAAATCTACCTTTAAATGGCATTTCAAAGATAGAAACAAAGACAACAATTAAATACAAAAACAAAAGCGAAACCTTTATTCTTTTGGCTTGATTGTAATGTGGTTTACCGTTCTTTATGGTAACAGCATTTTCCTGCATGCATTTCACCAACACACTACAAGTCAATAGCTTTAGTATAAAGAATCTACATTTATTGTTGCTTGTGAAACACAAAGTATTTTGCTGTAACTGGTAATATAACTTCACTACCTGGTTTTGTGGGGGAGGAAAAAAAGCTGGGATCCCATATTGTATCTGATACAGTTCTAGTGCCATATGGGTCAATAAGATCTACCTGTGTAAACAAACATTGGAAAAGACTGATGATTACTGAATAAAAAGACTAGGTGGAAACATTGGATTCAAGCAATGCCAAGAATATCAGCTGATTTTTTCTTTAAGCCTCTTTCAATGATAAGGCATTACTATTGAAAGCAAATAAACATTGAACTCAGTTTGAGATTTGTTTCACATTGAAATGTGTGCAAGTTTACAGTACTAATAAAAAAGCAGAAACCTACACTGCATCCTAGTCCTTGCTTCTTATTTTGTGAAGTGCTTCAATTTAAAAGTGCTAGGAACAGAAACTAACAATAGTGACTGTGACATCCACCTGAAGATACTTTTAATTTCTCATTTTATGTACAAAAGGCTGAAAAATAAAATAAAATGAACTTTTTACAGTATTTATATTTTCTTAGAAAACTCTAGCCATGTATTTTAAACAGATTTAAGCAGCTTGCAACATGTTTGTACAGTCGGGCTTTTCATAATTGAGTGTTCAATTAAGGTTGGAAGAATAAAAAGCAAGAAGCTCTTCCTTGTTTGCTGCAACCTATTGCTTAATGACATGAAGAATGAGGTCTTGGTAGAACAATTTGCTTCACTTTACCACTGATATATGGCTTCCCATATTAGACTTCTGAACAGTGGAAGGAATAAGATACAGCAGCATAGGCAAGATAAACATGCAGCAGTGACAGCTTCAAACTATAATGGAACCAATTACATCATATTACCTGTTGAAAGCTTGCAAACTATACTTACTGTGGTACATATTTGATGCAATAAGTAGTGTGCTTAAATCATCATTTTTGTTTGCCCAAACATGCACCACTGGGTAAAATTACTATTTACAAAGCAGACTTTTATTTTTTAAATTGACATATACTATGTCAACCTTACCAAGAGCAGAAGATGGCTAAACAATACTGCAGGATAAAGCAGAATCAACTTTATAAAGTGGTGGTGGGGATGTTTTTTGGTCAATTCAGGTTTCTTAGAAAGGACTGATAGGATATTTTTATTTTATGCCAAAGGACACTTATCAAAAATGTGATAGTCATGCTGCTGGGACTGTGAGTGACAATGTCATGGTATGTGTATATCTCTGTGTGTGCATGTGTGTATACATATATATGTATATACACGCACATATACATATATACATATATACATGTACATTTAATGGGTTATGTAAAAATAAAACAACTCTTTAATGCTTGTGATTCTATGGAACATTTACAGGCACATTAAATTTTTTCTGGATGAGACACCTTAAAAATACGAATAGCTGTTTAAGCACCTCAAAAATCTAAAAACATCCTGAAACAAGAAGTAAACTCTTTCCTTTTGTGATGTGATTATTTTCATGTGTGAATGAGAATTGCAGCATGCCTCCATTTAAAATATATCCAGTTATACAATACAATAGAGAAATGTAGAATTCCCTCCCTTTAATCCCTCTCCCCAAACACAAACCCATTTACAAAAATAGTCACATATAATAGTAAACAACCTGTGAATTAAAAAGAAAAGTGATAAATTCACAGCACACGTTTTGTAAAAATATGGCAGGTGTGGCAGTTAAAACATAAACAGTGGTGACAATTACTATTATCAAGTGTCACATGTTGAATTTACATAAAAATTTAACTTCCCTCCCCCCTTTAAATTGGTTCCTATCGTCTGAGTAGCCATTACGCCTCTGCTCTTCAGCAGTGTCAGCTGGTTGTGAAAATAGAAACCTCCTATCGATACTATTTCTCCAGTTTACTGAGTTCCAGTTTGCTGACCAGAGGTCTCTGTCTTGTTATAGGCACTGACCTTAAGTATACATTTGTAAAAACAGTCAGTTTGGCATAGACCTCCTGTGGGAGTCCTGTTGACACAAACACATCACCATCACGGGCTGTAAACAATTGATCACAAAATGGAATATTCTTGGTTTCTTTTTACTTTTTACTTTCCCTGATATCTTTCCCTTTGTCTTCCTTTTCTGATTTGTCTTTTTCAAATTTTTCTTTTTCCGGTTTGGTCACACTATCATACGAGGGCGGAGATGTGGTGGAAGGCGTCATATCGGTTTTCTCTGGAGTTGAATTCTCATTCAGTTTATCAATGAGAGTATCTTCTTTGATAGGTGTTCCATCACATTCTTTGCCTTTGTCTTTCTTGTATATACTTGATACCTTTTTAACTTTTTGCTTCAAGAGGTAGCGTCTGTAAGCCCTCTGGATAATAATAGCAGACACCTCCTCTTGTTTGCGTTTCAACGTGGTCGTAATGGGCTCATAAGAGACTTTGGATGGGTTCGATGCCATGAATCTTTCTTCCATCTGTATTCGAAGGGCATCCATCTCTCCACTCTCACCCAAAACACGCTTTGTAAAAGCAAATAAGATGTCAAGGCAGTGGATCCGGTCACCACTGACCATGGGCAGATCCATGGCAATGAGCTGGACTTTGTTGGGTTTTGCTATGAGAAGAGGAGGATCCAGGGCATCTGCAAAATCAGAGAGTTTGGCAAACTCTATAAACTGGGTCGCATCGGGATCAAACTTCTCCCAAACCTCATAGAACATCTCAAAGTCATCCTCACTCAGGGGCTCTGCACTTTCTTCAGTAGCAACACTGAAGTTCTCCAGGATGACCGCAATGTACATGTTCACCACAACCAGGAAGGATATGATGATGTAACTGACAAAAAAGAAAATCCCAACAGATGGATTCCCACAGTCTCCCTTAACTGAGCTTCCAGGGTGATCTTTTTCAGGATCACAGTCTGGAGGTCCACTATTAAGAATAGGTGCTAGCAATCCATCCCAGCCAGCAGAGGTTGTAATTTGGAACAGGCAGATCATGCTGTTGCCAAAGGTCTCAAAGTTGAACATGTCATCGATCCCAACTTCCCTCTTAACATAGGCAAAGTTGGACATCCCAAAGATGGCGTAGATGAACATGACCAGGAAGAGCAGGAGGCCGATGTTAAACAACGCAGGAAGGGACATCATCAAAGCAAAGAGCAGCGTGCGGATCCCCTTTGCTCCTTTGATCAGACGTAGGATTCGGCCAATCCTGGCAAGACGGATCACTCGGAACAGGGTAGGGGACACGAAATACTTTTCTATCAGTTCAGCCAGAAACATTCCTGTAGAAAATCAACAAATAACAAAAATAGTGTTATACTTAATAGTAGCAAATGAAAGTTTACATAATTACATTAGTTTTACAAAATGTGAACAGGACAGTCAGGTACATGTATATATGCAAATAATCTGCAATGTTTGTTCAGCAAAATGAAACTGGTATGTTTGGTGTTATAACATTTACATCTTTATATTAAATGAAGATAGTAAGGGTCATTTTTCCTAGTTCAAGGAAAGCATCTATCAAAAAAATGACTCAACCCTGGAAGGTCTAAAGACATCATGAAGCATACGGTGGCCAAGTACAGAAATTAATTTATATGTCCAAAATACTAGTTTTAGCAGTTGCATAAGAACTAAAGGCATATGATTTTGGATCAGGAATATGAGAGTTCTTTACTTTCTGAGATGGTTGTGATCCTGTTTTATTTGGGAGTAGGCAGCGTGAGGTACAGAAGAAAACATAGGCTTTGGAGACAGACACACTTGGGACTGAATCCTGGCACTTGCTTTTATGCATGAGTAAATGGTGATAATATCAACTTTTTCTTGTGGTCAAACTGAACATTTACTGAGTCTTTTCTTCATGCTAGGCACAGTGCTAAGTGCATATACATACATAATCTGATTTAATCCTCACAACAACATTTTACAGAAAAATTCCTTGCAAAACCAGGGATTGGAGAGCTGAGGTAACTTCTCTTAGGTCACTGAGCAGGTAAGTAGTGTAAACAGGGAAGCTCCAGGTCAGATCTCAAATCTTACCTCTTAATGCTACCTCATAGCACTTATGTGAGAATCAAATGCAATGGAACATTGTTACAATGTTCTATTCAACTAAAGAAAGTAGTTTAAAGAGTGCTATATAATTTTCCCCTCCATATGAATGTTCTCTTTCCCCAAATAGACAGAACCTTCTCTTAAATCTTCTTCTATTTACTTCCAGTACCTCATTTAATATCTTATACATAAACACTGTATATATATATTTTTTTCCAATAAACCTTTTGCATTCCTAGCACTTAATGTATGTATGTATCCTAACATTAATGTATCATTGATGATAACAAATCTGTTTTGGATTCTCAAACAAAATAGCTGCTTCCAAAAAGAAATATTGCAAACCACAGAAAACTGTCTGCACCCAAAGATAACATGAAACTTATATATGTGTAATTATATATATAACTGCACATATACACTATTCCAATTATTTAAGAGGTCATATTTATGAATTATGTGACTACTTCAAATGATTTATGTATATATGTGTGTAGATTGATTGTTTGTTCAAAGCAGTAACTGTCAATATCACAGGAGTATGACCAGGTACAAGAGTATTCTACCAAAGTTGCAGTTATTGTCTTCTGAGATGAGAATAGATGAAAATATTAAATGAGAATAAATGAAAGCTGAAAATATAAATTCCTTCTATTCCACTCATCATTTCAAGCACAGCATGCAATTAGAGAAATGGCAAACTAAGACTAAAACAATGGACTATTAGATTTTTATTTGGGAGTTTGGGATGAATGAGAAAGATCAGTGAAAAACACATCTAAAGTTTTAAAACACACATTTTTACCACTATATTCCTTAATTTAATAAAAGCACCTCTTCTTACCTACAATGGAGAGAATGACCACCACAAAATCAAAAATATTCCATCCGATAGTGAAATAGTAGTAACGAAGAGAGATCAGTTTCAGCACACATTCTCCAGTGAACAGAACAATAAACACCAGATTAATCCAGTACAGAATGTTTGTCATTTCTTGACTCTGGTCATCGGTTTCCACCATCATGGTGACCATGTTGAGGCAGATGAGGATCATGATGCTGATATCAAAGACTTGTTTGGTTACAAAATCAAAGACCATTCCTTGGAATTTGTTCTGGAACAAGTAATATGTAAAAGTTCCATTAGCAACTTTAAAAAAAATCGAATTCAATTCTTCTGATTTTAAGAAAGTAACAAAAAATGTAGCTTTTATAAAAACACACCTTTAATCCTCACAACATTTTACAAAAAAAAATTCCTTGCAAAACCAGTGATTGGAGAGCTGAAGTAACTTGCCTTAGGTCACAAAGCAGGTAAATAGTGTAAATAGGGAAGCTCCAGGTCAGGTCTCAAATCTTATCGCTCTCTCTCTTTTTTTATTTTTCTTTTCTTTTTTTTTTTTTTTTTTGAGATGGAGTCTCGCTCTGTTGCAGAGGTTGGAGTGCAGTGGCACGATCTCGGCTCACTGCAACCTCTGCCTCCCGGGTTCAAGTGATACTCCTGCTTCAGCGTCTTGAGTAGCTGGGATTACAGGTACATGCCACCACGCCCGGCTACTTTTTGTAATTTTAGTAGAGACGGGATTTCACCGTGTTGGTCAGGCTGGTCTCAAACTCCTGACCTCATGATCTGCCCACCTCGACCTCCCAAAGTGCTGGAATTACAGGTATGAGCCACCATGCCCGGCCTCAAATCTTATCTCTTAATGCTACCTCATAGCACTTCTGTGAGGATCAAATGCAATGGAACATTATTACAATGTTCTATTCTATTAAAGAAAGTAGTGTGTTTTATTTTTGTTTTATACTTGGAAGAAAATTTTGTATGTTGTATATTCAACTCTATTCAACAAACTCTATTTGTTTTATTTATACTAACAATGATACCAAGTTTTATAAACTCACCTATTATATTCTCAGTGCACAGAACACCATCATGTTATGATGGACAGTTAGTAAATATTTGTCATGTAATAAAATTTTTTATCCCATGTGTTGGGAGGGTATTAATTTTACTTTAAGTAACTAATAAATATATACTTCTCCAAGTTTTCCTCTCTCTTTTTAAATTTTTCGTCTGATTTCTGACTTTATATTCTCTCACTAAAGCTACAGCATCTTAAATTTCATTTTAAAGTTCAGCTAAGATGTTTTAAAAATCATCATTCTAGAGAAAAGGCTTCAGTGGAAAAATTGGTGAAATCTGACTCAGTTCTGTATTTTATTTAATGGTATTATACCAAGATTAATTTCTTAGTTGTGAGAACTGATCTATGGTTGCATAAGATGTTAAAATAAGAGGACAGTATGTACAGATTCATTAAAGTATTCATTATGAGTAACTCTTCTGTAAGAATAAAATTGTCTTTTAAAAAGTCACAATGGAAATATTCAATCTTTGCCCTAGTCTCTTTGGACCTTATTTCCATGTACTAACTTATGTCTTGCTTATGAAATTAAGTCCCCAACTTGTAAACCAGTTCTGATCATTGGTTTCTGTATTGTTCCATTTTGCAAGTATCTGCTTTGTTTCTTAGGTAATCTAGGGATCTGGTCTTGACTTACCTCTGTTGGGCTGCCTTTCTCTACCTTCTCAACTCGAATGACTAATACTCTGCTACATATACACCTAATGGCTTGCTTTCCCAGATCCTGACACTTTCAGTGGCCTGGATTCTACATCCTAGTGTTCTGCCCTCTTTCTATAGGGAGGCTTCCATTACTTCCAATGGTGATTTTTGGACATCAAACACTACTTGTTCTATTTTGTTTTGCTCTTTTCTCTGAATGCATATTTGGCCTGCTGAACTAGATTTCTATTACTCCAGCTGGATCTGTCTTCTCAGGGCCTCTTTCAACCCAATAAATGCGTCTACTTTTAGTTCAAACCCTTCCTTATTAATTATTAATTTACTGTAGTTTAACTTTCCAAGTCTGGCATGTTCCCCTTACTTCCACCCTCTGATATTTCCTGCCTACCACTCTTAGAAGCTTATGCAGGTTCTACTGTATCATTTTACATAGTTTATCTGTCTACTCTTCTGTCTAAAACAGACGTCCCCCACCCCTTCTCTGTCTCATGAATTCTAACTCAGTTTTGAGTTTAAAGCACTTAGTGCTCTCAGGAAACTGAGTTCATTCATTGATCATAAAATGTATGGCATTGTACTGCAAATGGTTTGCTCTTATTCAATTTTTGTTTTCTTTCCCTTCCACCTGTTTTGAGGCCCCTCAAAAGCAGAGCAGTGCCATTTTTCTCTCAGATATGGCTCCTAGAGTATAGTAAGTTCAAAATATCTTAAAAGCAGAAATTTGGTATTAATTTTAATATCACCATGACTAATAAAAAACTCCTTAGATTCCCTGTTCATAGAGTTGTCCAATGGGACAGACATCTCAATGTACAACTCCAATCGCGAGTCTCTGTGTTCTGTTCTCCCATTTAAATCCTAGGGTGTCAAATATGCTGGAACAAGATGTATAATTCTGAAGATCTTATTCACCAAAAATTTATGTTCTCTAACTTCATCTTGGCCCTTCAGATTTAACAATTAGCAATCCTTTGTCCTTCATTTGCTCCAAAGATAATTCCAAACTTCTCATAAATTTCCATTCTCTTGCCCTCTATTTTTACTTTTTTTAGAACATTAAATTTAAACAGTTTAAATAAACTCCTCTGGCCGGGTGCAGTGGCTCACGCTTGTAATCCCAGCACTTTGGGAGGCCAAGGTGGGCGGATCATGAGGTCAGGAGATCGAGATCACGGTGAAACCTCGTCTCTACTAAAAATACAAATAAAAAAAAAAAATAGCTGGGCGTGGTGGCGGGCCCCTGTAGTCCCAGCTACTCGGAGAGGCTGAGGCAGGAGAATGGCGTGAACCCGGGAGGCAGAGCTTGCAGTGAGCCGAGATTGCGCCACTGCACTCCAGCCTGGGCGACAGAGAGAGACTCCGTCTCAAAAAAAAAAAGAAATAAAAAAACTCCTCTGTTTCCTTTTGCATTTCATATTCTTTTAATTTCCATGTTCTTTTCATGTATTACTCCAAATTCATTAGCGGACTCAGCCCCTTTTTCTTTCTAAAGCTACCCTAGACCACTATGTTCTTGTCCCACATCTTGTGCATTTTTATGTCATATTTATTCCCTCTCTCTTCAATCTTTTCCTTTCTAAAATTCCTTTTGCTTTCCTTTAAACCTAATCTCTGAATCTTAAGAAACCTTTATTTTGCTACTTCTAAATATTCATCATTTCTCTCCCTTCCTCCTTCCTCTCTCTCACTCTGACTTGGTTGCCAAATTCTGCAAACTAGCATCTCCAATTTTCTCACCACTTCTGTCCCTTCTTCATTTCTTGCATGACATCAGTATCCAGTTGTGCAAAGCAGAAAGACACCAGTCATTCTTGTTGGTTCCTTCTTTAGTTCCCATATTCAATTAATAGACAAACTTTTAAATTTCACTCTGGTGATAGCTCACAAATCCATCCACTTTTATTATCTCCACATCGCTATGGTTCAGGCTACCTACCATCTCTGAAATAGCTCCAAAACAAGTCTACAATGTATGCACACAGCCTCTGTGAAACTGATTGAGTGATCACCACAAAGCCCAGACTGACTGGGTCCACTTTAATGGTTTCTTACTGCTCTTAGGATGAAAACAACTCCTGAAAATGCCCTCCAAGGCCCAGAAAAGTTTGGGCTTGTCCTAACCTCTTTATTCTCAATGTGTCCCAAATGAACCTTGACTTTCTGCACTCCAGTCTCACCAGCCCTCCTACATAAGGACCTTCACATATTCATTCCCCTTCTAAAGGGCTCTTCTCATCCCACTCTGGCTATTGATGCTTTCAATTCTTTTTCCATCCTCAGCTAGTATATTATTTTAATAAAGCCTTCCCTAACTTCCCTGATTAATCAGCCCCTTCCCCCTAATAAGCTCTCACAGCTGGAAGTATCCCTTTTTTTTCTGGGATACTTTCATTTTTTGGCATGACTATTTGATTACTATCCATTGCATTAGCTAGACTCCATACTGTTCAATATTTAAGTTCAAATGCTTAGCATACTACATAGTACATATTGTCAATGGAGGAATAAATGGATTTTACTAGTTAATTCCTAAATTGCCAAATTATCGCTGATAATATTCTAGCTGAATGTGTTGAACTTTTTCCACACAACCCTGCCACTACAGGTAAATCCATGTCATTTGATGGAAATAAACTCAAGCTCATTTCTTCATTGATTTATTTCTTCCTATAACTTGATGAAGTATGCAAGGCCTCATTCTGAGAATTTTGTTTTTTTCTCTATTCTAATTATTTTTCAAAAATGAATCTGTGTTTCAGAGCTCAACTGAATTTTGTTCTGACAATGCTAAAATCCTTATCTCAGTCTGGATATTTCATAGGCTCTAACACTATTTTTCCCAGTGCCTTCATATGACTTCAGTATATGATAGTGGAACCAACAGTTTCACAAAACATCAACTGGTTTATGTTTTAGATTCTCTGTTATCTACATATCCTCCCTCTTTTTCTGTGCTTCATAACAGGCAATGAAAATACGCTATTCTTACAGCAGGTCGCGGTATGGGTTTTTGTGGTTTCTTTGAACCCAGTTTTTTCATTGCATCCTCCCTCTTTTCCTGTGTTTCATCCCAATTGAGTCTTCTTATTGGCTAACTTCACTCCTGGAGTAATTCCAGTCCTGCTGGTGTGACACAGATTATGGACTATCTTCTTGTATGTAAGGGTTTATCTTCTTGTCTATGGCCCAGGGTTATTTTGCCTCTAACATTGTTCCACACCAGTCTCTAGGTTAAACTCTCTAAAATCTTTCTTTTCACATTACTAGGCTGTTCTGTTAACTATATTCCATTTGTATTGCTTAATTAGAACAAATTTCTTCAGACTCGTATGGTAACCTTGACTCATTTAACTCGGAAAACCAGTGTCTACTACACACTAATTCAAATGCATCACTATTCTGCACTGATATATTTGTCTATATGGCTATGAAGTATACATTTTCTCATATAGTAAATGTTCTCTGCTTCTCTCTCTATTCATTCAAATTGTATTATTTCCTGAAGACTAGGCTCAAATTGTACACCCTTTATGTTTGACCCAATATAGCTATCCATTTTCTTTGAGTTATTGGCTGGCTTACCAACTGAACACTTAATTATGGTCTGTTTTAGACTGTCACCAATAAATTTATAGAGTCAAGATTTCTGAGAAACACTGAAGTGTTTTATACCATGTATACCTTGGGGAAGATTTTCTGAGACTTAATATATGAGCTAGTCCTTCAGGAGTGATAGAAAAACTTAGCGGCTCTCCTGGCAGCAACTCCCTGCAGCAGCCAAACTGAACGAACAGTATCACTGGCAAATATACACCCGGAAGAGCCAATAAAAAGCCCTAAAAAGAATGATATCATCTCATTTAAGGGTGGGATAGTAGGGGAAAATATGAGGCTTGCCTTTTTTATTGTTTAACTAGAAAAAAGCAAAACCTGTGGCCTGTTTCATTAATGATTCCATTCAATCTGCAGAGTTGGATAAAAACTGAGGCCAATCTGTGACGTACCAATTATTCCGATCTGTCTCCTCTGTACTCTGAGAACATTTAATATTTTCACATTATGTATGTATGTATGTATGTATGTATTTTATTTTTGATGTTATTAGAAGCGTCTTAATGACATCAGCTTGTATGATACCACTGGCACTTAAGTATAGCAAATTTTATTTCTATGTATTTTATATGTTTACATATAAAATATGTTATGTATTACATAATTTATACATATTATATATGTAAAATACATTTTTCAAGCTATTTAGGCTATCTAGTCCCATTGTTAAGGTAAAAAACTTTGTGTTACAAATCCACAAAAATAACTAGTTTCTAGAAATTCTGGCTGTGAAAGGGTTAGGTAATACAGTTTTAACAGGCAATGGAAATACGCTATTCTTACAGCAGGTCGAGGTATGGGTTTTTGTGGTTTCTTCGAACCCAGTTTTTTCATTGCATTGTAGTATTTCTTCTGTTCTTCTGTCATAAAAATGTCTTGACCTCCAAAGTAAAGAAATGAAAGCAATACTTGTTAAAATTGTGTTCTTTGCTGGCTATAAAATCCACCTTAGTAATCATGTGAAAATTGGCTCCCACATTTCATTCTATTGTTGCTAATATCTGTATTTACAAAGATGCCTTTATTCAATATACAAATTATGCCATATTAGTCATATTTCTAGACTAAAAATATCAAAAAATATGCTACCTGAATTATTAATTGCTTAAAAGCTTATCGATTATCAAATGTCTCAAAATAATTTCCGAATTTTATATTCTTTTTTTGGTGATTGCATTTTGGAGGCTAAAGGAAACAGTATGAAATATTTAGTTCATATTTCAGAGCAAAGATGAAATTTTAATATACTTATCTTCTTTTTCTGTTGGTTGAAGTTATCTATGATGACACCAATGAAAAGATTCAAGGTAAAGAATGAACCAAAAATAATAAAGATGACAAAATAAAGATACATGTACAGGTTGTCTTCATACTTGGGTTGTAATTCTACCTAAAAAATATGAAGAATTGTAACCATTATATTTAGTACTTGTTTCAGTGAGTTTTTAATTACCTAAGCATGTTTTAATCCCTGGAATGAAAATAAACCAAACATTAAACAGATTTTATGAACCTTCAAATCTCACATGCTTATTGAAGAGTTCTGCAAGATTATTCATTACCTGGGAAAATGAAATAACTCATATAGAAGTCTGAATGATTATAGACAATTTCATCCAACAAATGCCCAGATTATGAATGCACTTTCCTTTCTAAGCAAAGTTCCCAACCCAGCATGCAAATTAAAGATTTCCTCTTCTTATAAAAGAGATGTCAGCGTCACATTATTCTATGTCAAAACTTTTAAGATTTACTTTCTCTGCCTCAGTTTTCTCATCTGTGAAATGAAAATAATCAAACTTAAACCTCATAGTGTGGTTGTGAAGATTAACTATATTAACATATAAATATGCTTAGAACAGTGGCGGCCAGTAGTAATTGCTAAGTGTAAGGGTTTGGTATAATACATTTCTTTAGATAGGCAAGAATCATTGTAGTATGTCTGCATGTAGGTGTATAGGTTGATCTCTCCTTTCTGAAAATGAATCTATTGCTTTATCGTATTCAGTAGGGACTGTTTCTGTAACAATGATACTATCTCTTGTCTAATCCACTTTCGATTAGAAAACTGTGTGATAGTAGGTTTGAGCCTTAGCTGGAAGCTTTCACAGGTCTAATAGGACATTGTTCTAACCAACTCAATTAACCAGTCCCTGATGATGATAATAGATGCAAGTTATAACCCACTGTGTTATGAAATCAATTTAGAGGATTATGACCAGCACAATTTTTTTTCTAAGGAAATAGAGCAAAATGGAAAATATCAGAAATATTGTAAAACTACTTATTCTTCAATGAAATTTTATTTGTGTATGTGAGTTTAGTTAACAGTGTTGTAAAATTATATTTTTAAAACTTTCAAAAGACAATATACATACAGGAAAGTGCATAATACATAAATGCAAAATATAATATGTTTTTATAAGTGAAATCCATAACCCAGGTCATTGCTATGACTTCAGAAACCCTTGGTGTACCCTTCTCAAACAGAAACTCCATCATCCCTGCTGGAGGTAATCATTATCCTGACTTTTATGGTAATTATGTCCCTGCTTTTTCTTTCAAGTTAACACCTCAGTATGCATTTTTGAACGTAAGCTTAGTTTTGTCAATTTTGAACTTTATATAAGTAGAATTATAGTACGTGTCTAGTTTCTTTAACTCAATGTTGTATTTTTAAAGCTCGTCCACGTGATTGTATATGGCTGTATTTGTTCATTTTCATCACTATATAGTATTCAATTATTTGCCTATTTCTACTATTTTTGAGTTGCTCCCAGTTTTTTGCAAGTGTAAAAAAAAGTTATATTCATTTTTGTACATAGATTATCCTAAACATGTGCATAAGTTTCTTTAGGATACATTGTTCAAAGTAGAATTGCAGGATTAAAAAATATCTTTAACTTTCTCAAATAATGTGATCATACCCAACAGTTTTTAACGGATTATTTCACCAATTTTTTTCCTATCAGCATTGTATGAGCGTTCTTATTGCTGTTTATCCTTGGTAATACTTGGTATTGTCAGAATTTTTGGTATTGCCAATCTGGTAGGTGTGTAGATAATGTTTTATTTTGGTTTAAATTTGCATTTATCTGATGCAATATACTAATTAAAGTAAGATCCAGCAACTTTTCATAAATGTAATGCTCAATTGGCTTTCATCTTTTGTAATGTGCTTGAAATTCCAGGAGTTTTGCAGCAGAAAAGGTCTATTAAGTTATTAAAGAAGAAACTGAAAATATTTCATGCCATATAAGCTATTGATAAGGAAGGTGGAGAGAGCATTGAATTAATTAATCAAAAAGGTAAGAAACTACTGTGGAAAGTGGGTATGAGCCATTATTTGTGGTCAGGGTTCAAAAACTTGTTTTCCCATTTAACGCATTAAGCCTCTTTGCTTCAGTGGTAAAATAGAGCTAGTATCACCTATACAATAAGGTTGTCATTTAGGATTAAATGGGATAATGTGAGAAAGTCCTTGGCATAGTGAATAGTAATAAACAATAAATTATTATTACTATTCAGAAAAATCTCATAACTGGAATTCCTGATAGCACTTATAGAGATACAATGCAGGGCTTTTCATGCTTTCTTGCTCCCTCTCTGTTTTTATGAAGTGGGGGAAAAAAAAAAAAGAAAAACCTCAGGAATTCTTCACTCAGAAAGCTAGCTGCTGGTGCTAGAGAAATAGCATTTTGAGCTTTATTATCATGCTCTGGCATATCAGAAATCAATGTCTTTTTTTTTTTCAAAATGTGACTTCATTCCACATTAAATAGTGAGAAATTAATGAAAATTATAGAAAATAATTCAAAGTACTGGTATGTATAAGGTAGATTAGGAAAGTCCCTCCCTTTTACCACTTAATCTCACTTTCCCAAGAGAAGCACTAAATTGTTTATTTTTGTCCCCATTATTAGTCATATCCTTCCTATTATAAGGAAGATCAAAAGCTGAAGGAAATATATGACATATGAAAAATATTGCCTGTGAGAACTTCTAATGCACAAATGACCAGGACTATCAGAGCCAAAAATAAAATGTCTCATTTTGAAAATACATCCAATAAAGTTTTGTGTCAGATGCCTTGCTAAATACTAGAAAAGATATGTTAAAAGATACATAGTGATTAGAGAAAATCATCCTATGATAATTTTGAAATAGTATGATTAAATATTTTATCCTTATAATATAGATGTGTTTTGTAAATTAAGCACATTATTTTATTGACAATATCACTAAATTACAATATTGTGGAAATATACATTTAATCAAATTAAACAATTTCCCTCTAACTAGACTTACATTTCGTGAGTCAACAGCTGCATACATAATATCCATCCATCCCTTAAACGTGGCCTGTAAGAAAAGTCATATCATTTTCTTTTTTCCCAAAATTACAATTTTAGAAAATAAATTGAATAAGAATAATTGATCAAAATTCTATTTGACATGTATTCAATACAGGGATATAAATAAGCTTGAAATTTGTATTCACTTTTGGGGCAATGTTTTGTGATATGCATTGAAAATACTTCAAATTTATATTGCTCTATAACATCTTATGTGGATATTTAACATATGTAATTAAACAATGATCTACTGTAACAATATGCTATCATAAAAACAATATCAACAATCTTTGACTCTGATGTGTTTATATAAAAGTATATCATGAACTTTGATGACAAGATTTCATGTATACAATAGCAGCATGAGACAAGTTCAAAAGTATGCCGCATTATTTATCTTAATGCTTTCTTTTCCACTTATTCTTCTCTATATGATTATTACCAATCACCAATCATGACAGCTTATTCTTGAAAATCTTCTTAATATTGTTGAACATGCTATTTTGAGGTGATTACTCTGTAAGAGGAAGCAGTTTCCTAATCTGAAAACAATATATTCTACTGCATTTCTTCTTTTAAATACTTGTTTTCTGCTCCGTTGACATAATGATCTTGAAAATAAAACTCTTGTACATTTTTTCAGTTCCTTAGTGCCACAGGCTCTTCCCCTTTCCTATTTTAATAGTCTTGAGGATCGTGTAAATGGATTGTGTCCAGGAGCTAGTGGATATTTAATATTGCAGTCAGTTGAATAGCTGAATGAATCATTATAAGTGCATAGCAGACACGATAGTCTTAATTGGAAAGTTTTCATTTGCAAGAGAGCAATTTTCCTATCTGAAAGTCTCTCTCTCTTTCTCTGTGTACACACACGCGCGTGGACACACACACACACACACATACCCCATTTCAACCCCCCTTGGGGCCAGCACTTCTTTCCTCAGAGTAGGAAGGGGGGAAAACAATGAGTGCCTAGATTAAACTCCCAGTAACAAAGGACTTGGCTATGCTACCAAATGCATAGTAGGGGAGACAATAAAGTTTTTAGAACCATCATGTTTCCAGCATGGGGCAGAAAAGATAGTTCAATCATGGTAAGAGGAATCTAGGCAGATGGGCCTAAGGAAGTATTTGTAAACACTGAGGAAGAAGAATTTTATTTTATTATTGTATATTTTTATATAGTTTTAGTGCATCTATATAGAGTTCCTAAAATGTACATGCATTCTTATTTTAATTGCTTTTCAAAAATATATTCATTTTTAATTGATAAATTAAAAATGAATATATTTATGTTGTACAAAATGATGTTTTCAAATATATGTATATTGTGGAATGGCTAACTCAAGCTAAGTAATATATATATCGCTTCATACACTCATTTTTTGTGATGAGAAAACATATCTACTCACTTAGCTATTTTCAAGTACATAATATATTATTATTAACTATAGTCACCATGCTGTACAATAGCTCTACAGAATGTATTCTTCCTGTCGAACTGAATTTTGTATCCTTTGACCAACATCTCCCATCATCCCCCAGCCCCTGGTGATTTTCATTCTGCTTTCTATTTATATGAGTTTGTGTCTTTTTAGATTCCATATACAAGTGACATCATGTGTCATTTGTCTTTCTGTGCCTGGCTTATTTCACTTAATTTCCTCCAGGTGAATCCATGTTGTATAAAAGGACAGGATTTCCTTCTTTAAAGGCTGAATAGTATTTCATTGTGTATGTCTATAGGTGTGTGTGTATACACACACATATATATACATCCAATAAGTTTTTAAATGATTATTACCAATCACCAATCATGAGGGCTTATTTTTGAAAATCTTTTTAATATTGTTGAACATACTATTTTAAGGCACTCTATAAAATGAAGCAGTTTCCTAAACTGAAAACAAATACATTCAAGCCGCATTTACTTTTTGAAATACTTTTTCTGTTGTGTGGACATAGTAATTCTGAAAACAAAAGTCTTGTACATTTTCTCAGTTTCTTAGTGCCACAGGCTCTGCCCCTTCCCTGACTACTTCTATATACACACACACATAGACAAACACTGTTTCTGTGTATGTCTATATATATGCATATAGATATATACATATACAGTGTATATCTATACGTGTGTATATAGAAATACATGTGTGTGTATATATATACATATACATATATATACACACACATATATATATATACACACACACAAATTTTCTTTATCCATTTGTCTGTTGATGGGCAATTAGGTTGTTTCCATATTTTGGCTATTGTTAATAGTGCTGCAGTGAGTGTGAGGGTGCAGACATCTCTTTGACACGTTGATTTAATTTCCTTTGGATATTACCCAGTAACGGAATTGCTGGATCATATGGTAGTTCTATTTTTAGTTTTTTGAGAAACCTCCATACTGTTTTCCATAAAAGCGACACTAATTTACATCCCTGCCAACAATGTACAAGGGTTCCCTTTTCTTCACATTCTTGCCAACATTTATTGTCATTTATCTGTTTGATAATAGCCATTCTAACAGGTGGATATCTCATTATGAGGAAGAAGAACTTTAGACTCATTTTAATTACACATCATGGAAAATAGTAAAGTGATTACTTACTACTTGAAGTAGAGACAGATATCCAAGTCCTACGTTATCAAAGTTTACTTTCACATTTTTCCACCTGGCAGTTTGATTGCTCTCAATGAGAGCTTTGCACTCACTGTAGTTGTTGACCACGCTTACATCAAACATCTCTCCAGTGGTGTAGTTAATACAATGGTAAAACTTGCCAGCAAAGAGATTCACTCCCATGATACTGAATATTAGCCAAAAGATCAGACAAACCAGAAGTACATTCATGATAGATGGAATGGCTCCTAAAAGAGCGTTTACAACAACCTGGCACAGGATGAGAAGCAAAAATAAGTGAAAAGCCAACGATAAATATTTACTTATTTTTAAACATTATTAAAAAAACAGTCAAATGATTTAAAAAAACCTGTTTCAAAGTTTAATATTGGGTAGAAACTAGACTCTGGTAGCTCCAACTAAGAATTTTAAAATTATAAATCAGAAGAGTATACAATGAATTTTATATTGGAGAATGTTTTCTCAAGAGGCAATAATATACATGTAGCAAATTTACCTCAAAGGATGGAACTAACAGTAAATGCCAAAAATAATTAAGAGTATAAACAGTGGCATGAGTATAAAAGCGAACATCACTTTCAAAAAATCATACAAACCATACAATTTGCTGTCCAAAATTTGAGAGTAAAAGAGACCACTTCGGGATCAAATTCCACACAGAAAATATAAACAGTATTCTGGTACTGAAAATTTGATACCTTTTGTTTATTAAGCCTTCTACTGCAAAAACTGTTCTTTCTAATTGGTAAAAAGAATTTAACAGCTAATAACACTTTTCTATGTAACCGTGCATATACAGACACACATCTACACACACCATTCATCTCTAGTTGTGATTGTAATGTGCAGATAAAGTCTAAGTAACTATTTTCAAATATCACAAAAAGTATCATTTTTTAAAAATCCCCTTTGAACCAGCTAAAACCACCGAGACAAGGCATCATCATTTTCTAGGTGGTGAGGGTATGTGGTCTCAGGTTTCATGCCTCAGGGAACGACAAATGTCAGCACAAACTCCTCTGTTCTTTTGTACCACCCTTCTAAATGAGCGTTAGATTTCCAGTTGACCTACTTTTTAGCCATTTCAGCCTGTGTTTAAGAACTAAAAGGCCTGATTCAAACATCAAAAGGCTCAAAGTGTATCGCAGTGGAGTAGTGAAGAAATGATGAGTAATGATTTGGTAGGCTTAAACTACAGCGAGTAGGATTTCCTGCACATTTATAAATGAAGTGAACATAAATAATTTTGATTCAAATCAGCAGCATAACTATAGAGATTTTCCACGAAGTGAAAATCTAGCTAATTAGAAACAATCCCTCTGGCAATATACTCTGTGAGTGACTCCAGCAGTGCCAAGTATTATGGACATCTGGTAAATATTATTTTTGATTGATTAGCTATGTCAGTATGAATGTGTAAGACACAAATTCTCCATAAATTTGACATTTCCGTGGTACAAAGTGTCAGTCTGCTCTCAATAATAATTCTGACAAATTCTAAGGCATTCAGTCTTACCCTCATTCCTTCAAACCGGGACAAAGCTCTCAGTGGCCTCAGAGCTCTTAGTGTTCTGAGGGATTTGATGGCACCAAGTTCTGAGTAACCCAAGGCATTTGCAGTTAAGCTAACCAGTGAGACCTATACAGAAAAAGCAACACAATTTTCTTATTTACATACAAAAATGTCTACGCAGTTCAGCCTTGCTCTATGCAATGAATCAGTAATTCTCAAACTTTCATGAGTTTCAAAATCACCCAGGGGTCTTGTTAAAAACACCAATAGCAGAGTCTGATTTAGTAAGTTTGGGGAAAGGCCTAAGAATTTGCATTTCTACAGGTTCCCAGGGTGAATTTAATGATACTAGTCTGTGAACACTTATAAAAAAGAAGCCCATATATGTGCACTTTTTTCAAGATTCTTGATAGGAAATGTTTTTAAAAAATTAAAAGTAAAGAAAAAACAGAGAGAGAAATGTGATCTTCCTCTACAGATCTGTAAAACTTATTTCTGTATCATTTCTAATAATATTGAGCAGATCTGAAATGGAAAGTAACATTTGATATGCAAGTAAACTATACAAACCACTGGTGAATATGAGCATGAACACATTTAAAAAGGAATAGGCCTCTAAAAAGCAGCTTTGACTTTTTGTAAATTTCAGTGTGAAGGGCATAGTATCATTAATTAGGTCAGACAAAATTAGTGAATAAAAAAAGTTGAGATTTTGTGATAAATTAGAAATTGCAAGAACAATGTTGTCTTTAGTTATTCATACAGATGACTAATGTCGTTGATAAAAATTATAAAGTCTTAGCTAAAAAGGAAAAGACAAACGGTCAGGGGGACATACACATGTCCAATTTCCTTGAAAACATACAGAAAAATTATTAAAATTATATAAGCTAAGTAAAGATATTTTGTTCTAAAGTACACCTGAATTTCAAAAGCAGATAAATAAAGATAAATATGCAATATAGCTTTTAAGAGTATGGTGTTAATATATATTTGAAAAATATATTTTTTAAGGAAAATAAGTGAAGCACATTGAAAGTTGTTACAAAAAACAACTTATTCAAAATAATTTTGCACATGCAATTTGAAAGTGAAGCCTCTTGAATACAGAAAACAATGAGTTATAAAATTATGTCTTACATGGTTCATATACTTCCCTTAAAATCCAAACTCTTAGGCTTTGTAAGTCCCTTTTTAACAGATAATTGAAAAATAGTTACTGAATTATCATGAGTTGTGAAGCTTTTCTGTATTTAAGATATGAGGACCTGTAGTACTTTACCTTCTCTGAAGACAGAACCAAAAAGAGATAAGCATAAGTTAAAGGATGAAAGATAAAAGTTAGACAGAGGAAAATATTTTGAATGGGGTAGCATTTACTGGCTGAAAAGAGGTTGTAAAATACTCAATTTTATGTGACTTGTGTAGCTAAATGTGAAAAAGGAGATACATACAGGCCTTCTCTTTCTGGGACATTGCAGCAATCTCCTAATTGGTGTTTTGATCTCTAAATAATCTCCTTTCTACTTCATCATTCACACCTCCACCTAACTTCCCTCCCTAAAAAAACAAGCTGGTCTTGTCACTTTCCTATACATAATTCTCCAATAGCTTCCTCTTTATTAAATCATAAGTCCAAGTTTCCTTGGATGGCACCTCAGGTTCTTCAGACTCTTTTCTAACTTATCTTTCTTACCTTATCATCCCATTACAAAGGCTTACCTCACCCTATCTACTTGTTTCTGGAACCCGCCCTGCATGTCATGCACCAACGTTTTAACGAATCCGTGTTCCTCCCTCAGCTGTGCCTGCTGGCATTCACATCTCTCAAGCTCCAGCTCACACTCCACTTCCCTCTTGAAGCCTTTCCTCCTTCCTCAAGTAAAGAGGTGGCACTTGTAATACAGGTGTCGACTTACTGTGTACGCAGCTGTCCTCACTTTTCAACTGTAAGCTACTGCAGGACTAGAAAAATGACTTATTTATATTTGTATCTTTCATAATGAAATAGATGAGCAATAAGCATTTTTGATTTAAGGCAAAGTGTTTATCAGTTTCATATACTATCATAATAGTTTTCTTAAATCTAAAAAGGTAAATATCAGAGTACTTTGGGTAATATGATCATTAGCTGCAGGACAGCTAGATTTCTCTTAAGAGTTTCCTTATATTCAAGTAGTGTTGACTTAATACTTTTATCCTAACATAGATATATCAAGTATCAGATATTTTTATTATGGATTTACCAACCTATGATAAGTACATACAGAAAATAGAGAAAGGAAATAGTATCATGCATAATCCCATTACACAAATAAAAGAATGGTTATAGTTTTGGTGCTTTTTCTATTGTTTGTAATGTCCACACTTATGTAGTTCTAAATATTATTTATTGTCTTCCTTTATTGCCAGTGACTGTTAATGTAATTCTGCACGTAACCTTTATACATTTAATAGTAGTAGTACATTTAACGGTAGATTTGCCTCATATTCAATTATATAAAAACCCTCATATTTTAGTACTCTATCTTATTTTATTTCAACACCAATGTAGTTTAATAAAACCTTTGACTACTTGGTCAATAGCCAATTTGCTTCTATATCATACGAATCAAGTGGTGTCTCTTGCTTTTTGGACTTTCAAATTTCTTTGTAATTAATAATTCATCTGTGTGACCTGAACTCAACAGGCGCTAGAGACAACAAAGATACTAATGTCAAAGATGCCTGTAAAAAATTTAAATACAAGTTATTTTGCGAAATGTGAGCGTGCAAAAAGCAAAATTTCTAAATTCATATTTTATTTTGCATAACTTGAGATTTTAAATATTAATTTGAAATTAAATGAATAAGTATAGTATGATGACATTTGATTTTTATCTATGAATGTATATGTATTTAAATTAGTAAAAAATGTTTTGGGGCATCCTCTCACTGTGACATGAGAAACATAATTTATATTTGGGCTGATACGGTGTTACTGAGTGCTTACACTGTGTCAGGCACCATTGCTAGAACTAATACATATATGCCAACAAATAAAGCAGCAAAGTGCAGCATACTCACATCAACAATCAGGAAGTCTAGCCAGCACCAGGCATTGGTAAAATACACTTGAAAACCATATGCAACCCACTTTAGCAGCATTTCCAGGATGAATATGTAAGTGAAAACCTTGTCAGCATATTCTAACATGGTCTTAATGGTTTTTCGCTGCTCAATGTATATATCTTCAAAGGCCTGTAAGTCAAAAAATTCTATTAAATTTTATGATCAGAAACAGTCTCTAATTGATGATTTCTTAAAAAAGGAAATGATGCAAGCTCTTATCAGTGCCTAAGGCTGGAAGGTTTAATGTTTCCCATGGCTGAATTTTACTTTATCATTATCTGATCATAAATGACTGCTGACTGGGCATTTCAATCAACCAAGGGTTTCAGTAATTTTTAAATTTTGGTCTCAGTGTGCCCCCAAAGAGCTTAAAATTTTTGAGAGACTGCCAGCTGCTTCTCTCTAGATCAGGAGGCAGTGGAACACCTGGGAGTAGATTGGTCTCATTCAGTGCAGACTCAATGGAATACAACCTCTAGTAATGCAGATATAAAGCAGGGAGGTCCCTCAGCCTACGGAAAAAGGAAAGGATTGTCATTGCTCGCTTTCTTGTCTCTCTCCCTCTCTGTGTGTGTGGGGGGCGGTGGGGTGTATGTTTGGAAATTCCCTTTGACAGAATTTTGCAGAGCCCTTGGGAAAGAGTGGGTAACTCATTTGCCAGAACTCCTGAGGCTTCCGGAATGAAAAGACTATTTATCTAACTTGATCTTCTTATCGGAAAAATTATCAGGAAAACCTGGCAGCCTGGATTAAAGACAAAGGAACATTATATATATATATATATATATATATATATATATATATCACAAGAATCAGGGCTTGTAACCAGAGCTCCATACAAGGACCTAAAGGTTTCTGGGCTTTGCTTATAGCTGAAGCTGTAAACCCCTGAGGAGCCAGCCACTGTGCCAGCACGTTGTGCAATTTGGTGAGCACTGACTGGGTGTAACTGAGAACAAAGAGCTCCTACAGTAAAGGTACTAGTCACTAATGAGGCTTCATAGTTCTCTCTCTACTTGGCTTTAGAAAGCACGTCTGGCAAGGTCCCAGCATTTTAAGAGGCCAAGACGGCAGATCTCTTGAGGCCAGGAGTTCGAGACCAGCCCGGCCAAGATGGCAAAACCCAGTCTCTACTACTAAAAATACAAAAATTAGCCAGGTGTAGTAGCTCACACCTGTAATCCCAGCTACTTGGGAGGTTAATGCACAAGAATGGCATGAACCCGAGAGGTGGAGGCTGCAGTGAGTCAAGATCACACCACCGCACTCCAGCCTGAGCAACAGCAAGACTCTGTCTAAAAAAATAATGATAAAAAAGGTAAAGAAAATAAAGCATGGCTGATCCTCTTTAACCTGAGTATATGGCAGGACACAGGATTCTTAGTCAAATCAGAATTCGGCTTACAGGCCTCCAGATCCAATGCAGTAATTCTCCTAATGAAATCAACTCACCAAACACTCTAGTTATTAATTAAATTGAAACAGTAAAAGGAATGCAACCACATTTGTATCCCCAATTAAGAAAATGGTCATATCATTTTCATTATATTAATATTTTGATCCAGTTGATCATTTCATTGAATGAAATCAGACATGTTTGTAATGCCATCATTTTTCTGCTAGTCAGTAATTAAGTTAGTCTACTTCTTATCATTCACTGTGGTTGGCAATAGCGAATCAGTGTGAAGAAGACAGAGGAATCCCCTGCAGCATGGAGTTTATGTTAAGCAATTTGGACAGGAACAGGAGGCAGAGAAATTCTGGGCAGAAGAGGACGGGTACCCGACGAGGGCTCCACCCTCAAGCCTGGAACCGTGGCCCAAAGTGAGAATATACATCCCTGTTTTCCCACTTAAATGTTGCCTTTTCCAAAACTACCCATGGTGCACCCTGCCCCCATCCTGTGCCTATATAAAGCCCAGAACTCAGCAGGCAGACAGGAGGAACAGCTGGACATCAGAGACTACAGTTGGACATCAGAGAGAAGTAGCTTGACATCAGAGGGACAGCTTGCCAGCATAGCTTCAGAGAGGAGTCTGGCTGGGGATGGCCAGACTCCAGGGGAAGATTACCTTCCTGCTCCATCTCCTTTCAGCTCGCCTTCCCTCTGAGAGCCACTTTGACTGGCAATAAAATCCCCTACATTTACCATCTTCAAGTCGTTTGTACAAACTCATTCCTCCTGGACGCTGGACATGAACTTGGGTACCACAAGTGTGGGTGCAAAAGGCTGTCACACTGACCCTCCACTGAACTGTTAACATTTAAGCCATCCATGGATGGCAAAGCTAAAAGGGCACTGTAACACTTCCTCTGGGGCTTCAAGGATCGCAGGCCCCCTCCCCTAGACGCTCCCGTGGGGCTGGTATGGAGTTCACTCTTGCGGTGCCCAAATGCACTCTCCTTGGCTCCTGCACCCACTCACCTGCACTCCCCCTCCTGTGAGGGGTGGAGCAGTGAGTGAATGGAGTTCGCTCCTACCCGCACCCATGCACTCTAGTTCTCACCTGCAAAGGGGTCAGGGAAATATCGTGCTTCAGTTTGATATTTAGCTGATAATCTTACATCATGTCTACATAACCAGTCTTAATAAGAACTGCCTCTGATGACTAAAAGTCAAAAAGATCCTTCTTTAAACATTACAAGAAACCATCATGATCTGAGTTTGGTTCCACCTGAGGGCTACTCCAGACAGAGTAATAAAAATTGCTATTTCCTGAGCCTCTCACTGTGCTAAACACATCACACATATTTCTTCTCATTCTTACAAACACCTTAATTTAAAAGTGGGTAATATGAGTTGATTGAAGGGAAAGGGAAAAGATTTCAGGTGAAAGGTGAAGGAGTGGATCATGCATCACCTACCAGAGCCCCACTGCTCAGCAGAATCATGAAGACAATGAAGGTTTCGAACCAATTGTGCTCCACTATCTTATAGCATGTTTTCCTCAAATTCCACCAGAGTTTCCCTTTGCCTTCTTCTATGCTTATCTGACAACACTTGAACTTCCGTACACAGTCTAAAATACGTGGAAAAAAAAATGAAGAAAAAAAATTACTCTTTGATTAGGTATATTTGTGTTGGTGGGAGATTTATCTACATTATCACCTGATAATACACTGTAAATAACATTAATTTTTAAGATAGCTTCCACTTACAGAAGCTATCTTAAAATCATCTATATGGCTTTTTAATCATTTGTTTAATAAATATTTATTTTTATGTTTATAGCACTACTATAATGGATTACATTACAAAAACACAATATATAAAAACAGAAGAACCAAAAGGAAAATAAACTTACCAAAAGTTGATATTTCCATCCTGTCCTTATCCTGTGAGTGTAATTCCACTCTATATGGACATTTTACATATTTGAATTCTGATTAGTTCACTTAATGCTGTAACTATTTCCCATCTTTATTATAAGTAAATAAATTTGTGAAAGATTTCATAGTATTTCTCTAAATATGATTACTAGAATTCATATAACTATTCCATTTTTTTTTTTTTTGAGAGGGAGTCTCACTCTTTTGTCCAGGCTGGAGTGCAGTAGCCTGACCTCGGCTCACGCACTGCAGCCTCTGTCTCCCAGGTTCAAGCGATTCTCCTGCCTCAGCCTTCCGAGTAGCTGGCATTACAGGCACATACTACTACGCCCGGTAGAGATGGGGTCTCACCATGTTTGCCTGGCTGGTCTTGAACTCCTGACCTCAAGTGATCCGCCTGCCTCGGCCTCCCAAAGTGCTGGGATTACAGGCGTGAGCCACCGTGCCCAGCCCAATTCTACCATTATTGAATACTTCGTTTGCTTTAAATCTGGCCATTATCAATAAAAATCCAATAAACACCTTTGTATAATGTCTGGATTGCTAGATCAAAGGCTCTTCCACAAATACTTATTGAGTATCTACTATTGTCAAAAAATTGCATAGAACAAATTATAATACTATAACATGTAAAACATAGCCTTGTCCTCAAAGAATATACATTTTAAGTTGGAGCAATTTGTCTACAATTCTATAGTTATGGAAAGCCACAATGATCACAAAACAAAGTATTATGAGAGTTTTCTGGTAAACTTTAATTTCTGAGCTTTATGGAGGAAATGGATTTGAGACTAGATCTTGAAGGATATCTAAGAGCCATATGTAGAAAACAAAGCTGTAAGAATAGAGAAACAATGATACAAGTAAAACTTAGTGACAAGAAAGTCTGAGTTACACAGAAGGAAATAGGAGTCAAAACTAGAAAAGCAGCTTAGAGCCCAGGGTTTTTGGTGGTTTGATACACAGCATTGCTATTACAATATATAACTGATCCATACCTCAAATAACATAATTTTAGCTTTCTTCAGAAAATCCTTTTGCGATTACTCCAGTGACATGTTGCCCCGTATCATATGACTCATAGTATATTTTGGCATTTTTATGATCTTTTTTCAGGAATAATAAAAAATATTTGACCTTGACTGAAATAGGAGCTGTTTCAGTGAAGGACAAATTTAAATGTACGCTTATCAATTAGTACCCATTATAATATCACAAAATAGTACATGATAAATTACTTCTCTCACTTTCTTATTTATTTAATTTTTAAACCTAAAGAGAGATGTGTGTAATTTGGCTTTCTGTCCTGTAAGATATTTTATAAGGCCACAGAAAAGCCAGTTAGTAATTTCTCAGAGCTAAAAATGATTCATAAAAATGAAAATATCTAACTACGTAAATTAAACTTTGCCTTTTAAAAAGTTGCATTTTTTTCAAACAGCAAATGCAAAAAACCAAATAAACGAACAGTTGTTGGATAGGTATAGATGATTACTAGATAGGTAGAGAGATAGATAGATAATAGATGGTAGACAGATAAACAGACATTTAAATAAATAGGAAAAAATGGACAGATAAGAGGATATTCAAGACCACATATGTTATTGTTTTGCTTACCTTCTGTAAAACAGGCTTCAGGTTCAAGGGATTCCTCAGGTTCAACCTCAGGCTGTTCTCCCTCAGCAGGAGCTCCTATATCAACTGTGCTGCCTTCAGATGAACTAGTTGCATTTAGCTTCTGAAAATCAATCCCACAAAAAAAACACATTTAATTACTTTCTTTAATCTAAATGTAAAAATTAATTAGGTGTGCCCCCCCCATCTTCTGTATGCATTTTCTTGATCTGTAATTTAAGAATAACTTAAACATAATGCCAATCCGCTTTGGTAAAGGTCGGGGGTCACAAGATTAGATACAACACCATAGTATTTTTTGTCTTTAAAATATGGTGCTAACAACTGAAATAACTTCTGTTTGAGCCTGTGTATAGAGATTCTGAAAGGAAATCCTGCAGAAAGCTTATGTAAGCTGCCAGAGTCATCTAATCATCTGTGATCTTGCTTTTGTACATTAGTTTGCAAATGGTTTGCAAATAGTTTGTTTTATTCTAAAATTGTGACCCAACCAATGAAAGCTGCATAAGTGTATTTTCATGTCAAATTCAGAAAAGATTTGATCAAATGCACATAAACAGCAACCATCTAAATTTATCCACTTTTCATTGACATGAAAACATATATCAGATTGTTATTAAATGTATTCTATAATTTTCTAATTCCAAAAAGAGCAGCACATTGTTAGCTATATAGCAAGAGCTGATATTTTGCATTCTCTTTGGCCAATGCACTCCTGTGTTTCATTGTGCATTTGAAACTACTTGTTACTCTGGCACTCTTACCTGCCCTGTTAGTACAGGCAGAAATGAATATTTAGTTGTTCTTTTGTTTTCCTTTAGGTTAAATCAAATATCACTAAAAGAAAAATATAATAGAAGTTGTTTTATATCTTGAAATGCAATAAACTTTAGCCAGGTTGGTCCATTCTTGGGATCAGCATACATAAAGGGATCCCAGTCTTTAACCTGGTCTTAAAATGCTCCAGAAATGATGCAGGGCCAGGTGTGAGTGCCACACAGGAATCAGAGTAGTTTGGGCCACAGCATTCTCGGACCTGTTACAATGTTATTACCATTAGTGCATAACATTAGGAAATGGTTGAGCTGATAAGAGCTACTTTATAAAAAGGATGAGGTAAGCACATGATAAAATGCACACTGAAGTATGTTAGACTAGAATAAGATGGATGCTGTAGTCAGTACTGGAAATGTTATATTTGGGCATAGGATTATGTGGATTTTCTCTAGGAAGATGTTTTCTTTATTTTATGAAAATAATTTTCTTTATATAAAATATTTCCTTAGCATAGTGATGCTGATGACTTAAAACACATTGATGTATGATATACATGAGATTAAAAATGCTTTTGTCTCTTGTAATTTAAAAATACTAATGATAGAAGCATAAATATTAGATACTTCTGCCTGCTTTGAGTTAGAGAATTATTTTTTAATTTGTCCAAAAAAGTTAAATCAAAGATTATATATTGTAAGGTGCTTGAAGGTTGATGATTTATTTTAATTTTTCAGGTATATCAAATTACTAGAAAAATAATCCTAATATCTTTGTCATTAAAGTTTGAATATATTTGTTCTCAGACGAAACATTACATGTTTTTTTAATTTCCTATCTTTTGGATTGGAATCTTTCTAAGTAATAACTATGTTTCTATACATGTAATTGACTAAAAAATGACTTAAAAATCTTCTCATTTTAATATATCTAATTCACACTAAGCTGTTATGCTATTAGGGACCTGATAATATTGATCTTATCACCTGCGGCATGTTGGAAAATAACACAGGTAATCAGAAAAACTGAAGCTTAGTCACATCTGATGGAAGTACAAACAATCCACAATAAGAAACAAAAAATATTTCTTTTAAGAATAAGGTTCACACTGTAAACACAGAACAGAGTAAGACTTGGGGTGACCACGAGGGAAAAATGAGGATCCATATTCAGGGTTCTGCAAATGCTCAGGCTGACATTGCTGAATGACTGTATCAGAGCTTACATCAGTGCTAAGTATGTTACAGTACGTTAATAAATTTTGCTTAAAAAAATGAATGAATGAGTGAATAAATGAATGAAAGACATCATAACATAATGAAGTCTAGCCCTTGACAGTGATTGGGAGGAGTCACCAGACAGCATATTATAGAAGATCTTCATTAAAATGTGCAAAAGTTTACATAGGATTCCTGTAACATCAATTGTCACTCCTGCTGCCAAGTATCTGGGTTGCCAACACTTTAAATGACTTTGGGAAGACTTTCACCACCACACCATTTCTTTCTTCACTGTCTATTTTTCAACATTCATGTTTCCTTGCTTTCATAAAGTCTCCCCAATAATTCTGGACTCCTAATTTCTTCCATCCATCTTCACTCACCATATGCACCCTAGGCTGTTCACCAACCTTTTCATGGCTTATCATACATATTGAACCTTGATAATGTATGGGTCAAATTATTTTGGACAGATGGATTCTGGGTACTTTAACAGGCTTGTAAAACATTTGGGGGCAGAAGCCATTTACTCTAGGCCCTATGGATAATACACCAATATGGATAATATGAATAATACACATGTACTCTAGGCCGTATGGATAATACACCAATATAGTTCAATACAAGGAACAGACTTTGAATTGCCAAAATGTTGTTCATTAAGTATTGAATGAATTGCTAGATGCACTGTCTGTTTTGAATAGCCTGTTCAAATTAGCAACTTGCCAAATAGTTTGATCCAAGGTTAAAATCAGAGAATATCAAACAGAGTTTGCTGTACTTGGCTGAAAATGAGAAGCATGTTGAAGTGTTTTTTTTTTAATTGCTCTTTTGTTCATTTTCTCTGGAACTTAAATTATAAAAGACATTCCTGTACTTTCTCTTATTTAAATCACATTAAAAGTAGAAGAATTAACATTGCTCCCTTTCATTTTAGTGCACTACTTTAGTTCTGACGTAGAATTAATAGATACCTTTTTCCTAAAGCCAAATATTTATCTATTGAAAGGTCAAGCTTTTACTTTTTCCAAGGTTCAATTCAAAAGTATTTTGTGTTTCTAGAAAATGCATCTCATCAGACTTAATTTTTTAGAGGAAAGATCATGTTTTTATCACCCTTGTATCTCTAGCACCAATGTTTGTGTTTAATAAATTTTGGGTAAATGAATGAATGACCAGTGCGAGGACTCTTTTATCCAACCACTAACTACTAACACTTCCTATCTGATATTTACTTTCACATTCAAAAGAATACACATAATATTCTCTCTTAATTGCAGAGTAACACAAATCTTTTAAGATTCTGAATTGTGTGGGCAATGACGAACAACTCTTAGAACTAGGAGTACTGTCTTAAAACCAGTCTGCCAATTATTCAGACCTAATGTGAGCGTATGAGGTGAACTGTAGTTTAACTGTGGAGTCAGGAAAACCATTACTAAATCATTTTGACAGTGTTTTCCCTCTTTTCACTCTGTGTACAAGGATCTATAGCTCCAGTGATGAATGGAGCCTCTTTAAGGAATGCAATCTCATCCTTCCCCACTGTCTTCTGAAGCGGAGCAGCACAGGATCCGTCACATGTGTTACTTGAATACTTCTCCACTTACAGTACTTGATTTACAAATAACAAAGAATCTAAGCTGCACATTGATCCTTAATGTCAGCCAATCCAGTATTTATTTAGAGAAGGAAATGTGAGTTTTATCGTCTTGTCAAAAGTTGTAGCGAATCAGTGGTTGGATTCTAGATCTTCTGCGCCCCATTCTGCCATGCTTCTCTAAAGAGTCTTTTCGATGATTCAGAAGTAAACCCAATGTTTATCAATTTAAAACATTTAGACTAGATATGTAGTCAAATATTGTAGGTTCCAGATAGTGCTTATGATATTGTTGATTTCCATGTTTCAAAACCATGAACTTTAGTATTAATTCAAGTTATATTCATAATTGTTAATATATTTTAATGTAGATTAGAGCTAAATACACATTGGAATATTTCATAAACAAAAAGTTTTTTTTAAGCAATAATCCTGAAACATAGGCAGGAAATTCTGATTTATAAAACCCTTCTTGATAACATCAATTAAATGACTTTCTTTAAATTACATTCGAGGCAAATATCATAATATTATAAAATATGTTGACTAAAGCTGTTAAAATGTGTAAAAGCCCATAAAATAAAATTAATCAAATTAGGAATATAAAAATATTCAGCTTCATTTAAGGTCATAATTATGATCAACCTGACTGTAGTACATAGTCACCAATTAGAACGGTGAGATGATCATTATGTGAAACTGTTACAACTCATGCACTTAAGAATTTTCAAATAAAGAGTGCCTGAAAATGCTCCAATCTGGGCATAATTCATGGTGAAATACTAAATAAGTAAGTGACCAAAATATGAACTGGCTAGAAGCAGGTCCAGTTTAAAAAGTTCTATATACGTACCTTTGGTATAATTTGGATATTTAGGTTCACTTTTTATTACCTGTACTTATTTATCAGGAAACTAGTGGACTAACTGATGTTGTTAGCATAGCCCTTGCCTAGTTAAAATTTAACAAAAAAAGGATGCCAGGACAAGAAAGAGATCAAATAGGAATAGCCGATTTTATATGCTCTGAAAAAAGGCATTGGCAATCATTTACTTTCAGGTGGAAATATTACTTGAACAATGTTTTTGGTGGATACCTAATATTACAGGACTCTTCCTATTGAAAATCTACTGTGATTCTTTTATATGCTAGATAATTATAATCAAATGATTTAAGCAGGGCGGAATCATATTTTGCTTAATGATCTAATAAACATCAAGATACAATATTTCATTTTGTATTTTTAGATATTATACTTCTAACTTATGCTTTCTGCTTTAATAATAAATTACTACTAAATATCAATGTGCCAAATGAATAGTTTCTCTTTAGACAGCAAATGTGAGCAAATGAAAGTAAATTATTTTCAAAAATAATGAATCACAACAGAAAATGGAAGAGAAAAAATAACTTCCTATTAAATTTTTCATAGGCACACTCGTTTCTCATTATGAAGCTAAGATACATTTTGAAGAAAACATAATTAGTAGATATTGTATATAATTTGGGAAAAGAGAGATTTTAATTTAATTTAAAAATTGTCACTTAAAAAAGAGAAAACTTCAAATACAGATTAAATCAAGTATCCCATATCTGACTATTTTGGTTTCCAAGAACAAAAAAAGAATATGGTAAAATCAAAATAATTACTCACAGTATACTATATTACCCAGAAAGTCATTTCAGTGTTTATAATGAATACATTATAACATTTTTTAAACCACAAATAGTAGGATTTTAAATATTTTTCTTTGGATGGCAAAAGGAACTCTTATGTTATGATGTCCTAATGCTCAGTAGATTACCAGTGACCCAAAGACACATGTGTTTGGCCCATTTCGTTCTTATATTAAAGATATTTTGGGCATTTTTTTCCATCTTAATCACTATCCCACTGGAAAACTTTCCCATGAGGACCACACATTCTCCAGGATAAAGTCGTAGACAGGTGCCTGTTGAACCCATTCCACCACTGCTTACCCAAACCTTCCCTACACATTTTTGTCCCCTTTCCTAACCCCTGTATTATAAATTAGTATATTCTTTTAGGAAGTGGACAATGTTTCCTGAAGGAGAATAAGAGACTTTTTCAAGGAAATGAAAAATTGCAATAATGTGAGGATTGAAAATAAACGAACCAGTTCCTTCTTAGCTTCTATTCTATCACCTTTACTCCAGCTGAATCCCCTAGATACACTGATGGATAATATGCCTCAAATATTTTTCTAAACAGGAAATTGGCAAAATGGGATACTCAGAGAATAAGGAAAGTAACCTTGCCTTTTTCCAAGAAACAAGCTATTACCCCAAAGTGCCTAAATCTCATGCTTTTCTGAGGAATTAATACATAATAGGAAGAAGTAATTATCTGTAGTTCTATGTATACGTGCGTCTGTGTTTAACTGTAAACAATTAGGCATCTTGGATCCCATTTTATATACCATTCCTCCAATATATGAGGCATTATAGTTCATGAATCTGGAGAGCCAGTGATGGAATATTTTGTTCCAAAGTATAAAAGAATGCTCCAGGAATGGCCTGATTATTGCTTCTTCCAAAGAGCCAACTACACTTTTATATTAGTGTTGTTTTATAGTTTTATTGGCAAAAGGAGAGGAAACTGTATCTAAGTGACAAAATAATTAACATTTCTTAAAAATGATTAAATTGGGTTTAGACAATTTGGTTAACATATTTGTGCGTAAAACTGTGATTTCAACATTAGGAAATAAAGGTCCACTAATGGATCCCATAGAATGATGTTACATTTATTGCTATTGTCACATGATAGGGAGGTCTCTTCATTTTAAAAACTCCCTAGGAGCAAGAGTTTCTGATTCTTTTCCTATATATGAGTTTGTGGATCATGATAAATTTAAATAATATTCTTCAGGAGAAAGTTTTCCAGCAGGTCTGAATAAAATAGACGGGAGAGAAAGCACAGAGGAGCCAAGAAGATGAAGAAGATGGACTCTAAATCTATTTTTAGAATGAGCATACCATCTATAAGTCTTTCATTATCACTATTATTATTATTATTTGGTATGCAAAAGACATTATTTCCTTTTCTTTCAGTCTAGGAGTTTTAATGGTAAATATAAACAGAGTTTCCAAAGAAATTATATTCTAAATGCAAAATACTGTTGGTCAATTGCTAAATAAAGCAATGCCATTTTCCCTAAAATGAAGCAGATAAATATTATACTCATGCTGCTAGCAACTGAAACACAGACATTCCTATTCATTTACATTATTATCACATTAAAACATCCTTTGGGAAGTTTGCACATGAATAAGGGATTGCTTTAATTTGAAGATTACCCTTCAGAAAAACATTACACTAAATAAAAAACTGTCAAGAAAGTACACTAACTGGGCTATATTTTTTTAAAGGCAGAGGATAAAAAGCATTTTTGCAAGTTTTCAAAGAGCACCTACATTTCTCCTTTAGGCTCCTAATATGTTCAAAACTCTGTAACATTAAAAGGAAATTAAATAATCCATAAAGGCATGCACTTTTACTTTTCATTGAATATAATTTCTATTAAAATCTATGTAAGAAGATTAGCAGCTAAATCATTGTTTTTTCAGGTTAGGGTTGTCAGACTTGCCTGACCATGCTTTACATGACTCAGCATAATAGCAGCTGTGCATGTTTTTATTTTACTGCCAATGGAAAGGCAAGGAACGTAGCTGAGTAACATGCAGGCCAGTCAAAAGTCATTTAGAAACTGATTATATTTATAGATGTACAACTTGCTTGGGTAACCTGGGTAAAAGTGGTGGCACGAGCCTCTGGCTGGTTAAAAAACACCAGAGCTGCATTCTTGATGGCTCCAGCTTGATTTTACTCCTGTGAGAAGTAAGAATGGTAAGCGGTGAAGGTCACCATATCGCACTACTAAATTTCACTTCGAAAAATAGTCATTCAAGCATGGCTTCCACATTATTAAATACTCTAAAAGAAAAAAACAATCATTCAAAATCACAAAAGGAATTACATTAATATAATCGAAATAACATTAAAATTAAAGCATACGTGATTATGACATGATTTTAAATGGTCTACTCTAGAGAATCTACAGAAAACTACTGAAGAATCATACAAATTTAGCAAAGACATTGCAGAGGACTTACTGTGAACACCTAAAAAATCTCTGAGTCCACTCAGTCTGCCTTATAAAAAAATTCATTTAGACATTCCAGAAAAAAAGTCTCATTTTTCTTTGATTAAAAAATTAATTTAGAAAGGATTGGTAATAAGCCTCATGATGTTTCTTACTACTTTGTGATATTTAACAATGTAATAATGTCCCCCAGTTAGAAAAATGACCAGACAAAAAAGACTAGAAGGCAGACAAGAAATGCTATTTCAAATGGGAGTGTCTGAAATTCTTCAATAATTGTTTTCTCTAGTTTTTTAGTGTAGAGCTACCAGGTAAAATTCTGAAAGATCAAAACCTACACATAATCTCTTTCATGGCTATAATTCTAATAATTTATTATTTTATAAATTTATTTCTAGAAAGTTTGATATAAAGCCAGAATTAAAAACCCCTCCAAATAATGTTAACACTGAAGTAACAGTCTCTATGCTGGGAAGGTATTGGAAGGACTCCACAACTCAAGCAATAAAATAATCCTGTCTGCTTCCACCTGGCAGATCAGTTCTCTTCCTCCAATTCTGAAATACTGAATTCACAAATATTATTTTAGAGTATTTAACTCAGAGCTAACTTAATTAGAAAACAAATCAAAAAGCTTAATGGTAACAAGAAAAACAAGAGATTTCCGTACTCTAAACCCCACATCACTGGACTTCCCTCTTACTTCAAACATAATGGCTTAAGTTAAGGCAAAATATATGCTGTTTTGGAAAACCCAGGGCTGTAAAATCTCTTAAAGTTATGGATGTCAAGTTAAACATTCCTCAAAAGATATTCGAACTTAGCTAAAAGATTAAACTAGCCAATGGCTTCAACATTTGATACTGTATAATTCTTTCTTAGTTTATATGACAGCCTAAAACTAAACAGTTGAAAATAAAAATTGACTTTTTTACTATTAGGGAAATATTCACCATTAGGTATAATTTCAAAATAATGAGAGGGGAATATACATCAAAATTCAAATGACCCAATTCTATTTTATAAATGCTGACTTCAGCTTCTATAATAGCAGTATACTATATCAGAAACTGGGCCACTCCACCCTTCCAGCATAACCCAACTATTATAACAATACTTGTTCAAAATTTTGTTAATAAGATTTTAAGATATTATTCAACTTTCAAACAATAATCTAGTTAGTAAAAATTTAAGTTCAACTAATTAAAGTAATTCTTTGCCCCAGGACAGAAGGTTTTATTACTTTTCCCTTGAATCTCATCAGTTATTTCTTGTGAAACTGATACCTATGTCCCTGTTATTTATACCTTCCTATATTCAAACATTGTCTGAATTTCCCATTAATTATCTACTTCTACCTAATCACTAACAGCAATACTACTTAACTTACAAACAAGAAAAAATGGAAAATAACATACTCTTTAGTAATTTTATCAAATAAATACAGAAAAACTGTCTGAAATAGCTAGTTCTTTTTTTTTTTGAGACAGTTTCATCCTGTTGCCCAGGCTGGAGTGCAATGGGGTGATCTTGGCTCACTGAAACCTCTGCCTCCTGGGTTCAAGGGATTCTCCTGCCTCAGCCTCCCAAGTAGCTGGGATTACAGGCACCCACCACCACGCCTGGCTAATTTTTTGAATCTTTAGTAGAGACAGGGTTTCACCATGTTGGCCACGCTGGTGTCGAACTCCTGACCTCGTGATCCACCCACCTTTGTTCTTTTTTTTATAACTATATTTTCCCTCATAATTTTGGCTGATTGTTAATTATCATGACCATGTTGTGCTACTTAAATTTTACCTTTCAGTGCCCAAACTCCCCTATGTCGTCATTCTTTCTTTCCCGACATCAGGAATAGAAGCTTTTATCTTCCTTGCCAAACAATTCATATGAGGAAGGAACGAATCTTTGTTTTTCCTTGTTATTTTTGTTTGTTAATGCAAACTTTAATTACTGGAAATCTTGTCTTCATTTTTGTATAAACAATTAAATATTAGGGTTTTAAATTCCTCTCTTTACCTCCAACTCTGTACTTATTGAGCTACAGGTTAATAGCAAACAAAACAAAAAATATATTCTGTTGCTCATACTCTTCTTGTAAATCAAAGAATACATTAAGTTACCAGGACTTACTGAGTTGGTAAATTCAGAATTTTACATTCTATAATGTATTAAGGATTTTTGTTTCTTTAAACAGCAAACACTGAGCTCAGTAGGGTTAAACATGTTTTTAGTGGGATTCCTCATCAATACCTTCTCTTCAAAAAAAAAAGACCTACTTCAGGAAAGATAAACTATATATAAATATCAAGCCAGGATCCCAATCAGATCTTCCTTGAGTAAATATGTCTGTGCAAACAAAATACAATACGATTTTATGACTTATTTCATAAGAATTAAGAACTAAGAACATAGCAAGATGAGAATTGCAACTACCCTCTCATCAGGTATTTTTCCAGTACATACAAAAAACACTGTTGTGGGCAAATTACAAGGAAGAAAGTGGAGAAACTGGGGCATTTTGAGAAATTTAAAATTATTTTTAAATACTGAAAAAATTCATATCAAGAATACTATCAAGAATTCAAAATGTGAGTATTTGAAACACGAGTCAGCATATTGTTTATCTAGCTATATTTTAATCTATCATTAATGTATTTATTACCAATTTTTCCATGGAAAAATGTATTGCTAGACAGATATTTTCTATTTTCTTAACAGGAAGGAAACATGCAATTTAAAAATACCTGATAACTTTAAACAACAGAAATATATAACACCAAAATATCTCCTTATTTAAACATTTTTACCTCTTTGCTTTCCTCCATATCTGACTCGCTGCTGAATTCTTCAGTATTTAAATTTTCAAAGTCAGATTCTCCAACAGCAATTGGTACTGTCACAGTGAGGCTAGGGTTGTTTATAAATGACATGTAATCACTTTCATCCACGACATATTTTTCTACACTGCTGCCTATGCCACTAGTAGTTCCATTTCCGTCTTTGAGATAATTGAGGTCTTTGCCTATTTCTATGGTGGTATGGTTGGAAATACAGCTGTCTTTTTTATTATTTAGATCTTCAAGTGGTTTTATTTCATCTAAAGCTTTCTGCTTCCTAACAAAGGCTTTCTGAATAAATTCACGTATTTTTCTTTTAACAAAATCGATTCCTTTCTGCATCCTTCCCACAGCAATCTGGAGATTATTCATTTCGTTATCATCATCAGTGGCAGCAAGATTGTCAGAACTGAAGGAACTCAAAAGCAAGGCCAAGAAGAGGTTCAGAACCTGAAACACAGTAGGAAAACAGGTGATCAAAACATTCTATTGCTTCAATTGCTTTCAATCATTAGTTTTCTAAAATTGTTCTTGGCACCTTATTTTATTCTAATATGCATTTCTGCTAATTCATGATACACTATTCTGAAAAAAAGTGAATGGAATAAAAAATGCTTGGTCAATATAAAATAATACTATTATCACTATTTGCTTTTTAGTCACTGCAGAAAATACTGAAATCATTGTTAAATGAAACATTTCTATTAAGCTCAGCTCCAAAAGATAAATACAGACAACTGTACAAAAAAACCCTTTTATTTGGGATGCTGATATATTTTGGACATTTGTCGCCTCCCAAATCTCATGTGGAATTGTAATCCCCAGCACTAGACGTGGGGCCTGGTGGTAGGTGTTTGGATGATGAGGGCAGATCCCTCATGTCTTGGTGCTGTCCGCATGTTAGTGAGTTCTCACGAGATGTTGTTATTTAAAAGTTTGTAGTGCCTCCTCCCCACACTCTCTCTTGCTTGTTCCTGCTTTCGTCATGTGAAATGCTTGCTCCACTTTGCCTTCTGCCATGATTGAAAGCTCTTTGAGACTTCACCAGAAGCCAAGCACATGCCAGCACCAAGCTCCCTGCAGAACCATGAGCTAATTAAATCTCTTTTCTTTATAAATTACCCAGTCTCAGGTGTTTATCTGTAGCAATAAAATAATGGCCTAATACAGATGCTATTTTGACTATGTAATTGGGATTTCCTGAAACACTGATAATTTATTCCTAAAATCAACAATTATCCCCATATATTTAAATACGATTTTATTTTTGTGCCTTTGTACCATTTTTTGTACCTAGATAACTGGACAAATCAGACAAAAATGTATTTATTGCTGGATGAAAAGTCCCAATTTTTATTAAGATAATTATGGCTACTATAATTATACAATATTGAGAAATACTATAAAATGGTTATTATACAATAATTATGATGTTATTATTGAATTAAAGATTGTGGAGTTGAAGTATTGCCATGAATAAGGACAATAATCAGTCTGCAAATTGGGTCTTTAAAAATAGGCTCCACCAGTATTAATGAGTGAAAAGATTCATGACATTAAACCCACTATTGTGGGAAAAAAAAAAAGGACAACTTACGAAGAAATCAGACATTCTCAGCGGTACAAGACTGAGTCATATAATATTTTCTCAGGATTTGATTGACAATATCAATGAATCCCTGATTATTTAAGCACACAGAACATACAGAACAAAAGAAAGATATAGCAGTAAAGGGGGGCAAATGCACAAAGTAAATACAAGTTGCATATCCCTTATTTGAAATGCTTGGGACCAGAAGTGTTTTGGATTTTAGATTTTAAAATATTTGCATGTACATAATGACATATCTTGAGAATGAGACACGTGTAAACATAAAATTCATTTAAGTTTCATACACATCTCATACACATAGCCTGAAGGTAATTTTATACAATATTTTTAATAATTTTGTTCAGGAAACAACATTTTGACTGTGGTTTAACTGCGATTCATTACAAGAGGCCAGATGTAGAATTTTCCTCTTGTATCAGGTTGGTGCTCAAAAGCTTTGAACTTCGGAACATTTTGGATTTCAAATTTTCAGATTAGGGATGCTCAACCTGTAGTATAAAAGTAGAATCTTGGGAAAATTTTTAAGTAAAACTTCAATAAATAGGATTCTACATTCTTGCTATATTCTCATCTTTCTATCATGATAATGAGGCTTACAGCACCTTTGTCTAATTAGTTGTAAGTTAGTCTAACAAATGGTGATTTTTTTTTTAAGTAAAAATATGTAAGATCCAATGAAGACCACGTTTGGTTTTGAGAGTGTACTGACAATCTGTCAGTCTCTATACTATGACTGCTGATAATCACATTAAGACCAGACCTGCTCCTTTGCCACTGGAATTTACCAATAAAGTTATGTTTTATTGTAATTTGCTTTTGAACTTATTATTTGGATTAAAAAAACAGACAAAGGAAGAAAAAATGCATGTAAAATTTTTATTTTATCTATTTTGGTGCCATGCTATTTCCTAGATTTATTTTCCTAAAGTATATTAAAGTTCTGTCATTTGTCTACTTGGAAATTTTTCTTGATACACATCCATCAGTCCTCCCCCAGGGTGGGAGCCAACTATATTGCCTCTGCATTGGACAAATACTCTATTTACAAATGTCATTTACTGTTACATTTATATAGCCTGCTCCCATTTCTCATTCTGTCCTGTTAAATTTCTCATCTACATCTCTATCACATTATATTGGATTCTTTTTTAAAAAAACAAGCACAGCTTTACTGATAGATTGGGAGATCTTTTGGTCAGAAACATGCCTTAGAGCCAAGTCCTAGAGCAGTATCAATACCAGATGACGATAACAATAAAAGTAAAACCAGCTTTTTAGTTGAGCTCTTAGTAAATACCCGTTATTGTGCCAAGCATTTTCAAGGTATATATGATTTATTTCTCACAACTCTATAAGGCAGGAATTATTATTATTACTATTTTACAGATGAAAATGCTTCTACACAACTTACATGACTTGTCCAAGATCATAGTTAATAAGTAGAGCTTTTTTTTTTTTTTTTTGAAAGTCTAACTGTAAGGTCTTTTCTCTTAATTGCGATACTTCCTTTCTTTGAACTGCTACCATACTTGGTCAGTATAATAAAGTTTACTATTAATTTTCTAATTGTTTCTCTGATCTTCTATGAATTGATAACTCGATTCAATGCTATTCCACTGTCAGGAAAATAAATAAATATCCCTGGAACACATGACTTTTCTTTCTCATAAATCCATTGAAGTCTTTATTTTTTTTAAAGCAGCCAATCTACACGTGGTGACTCAGTGTTGAAACCGTGTTTATTAATACCCACTAGACACTAACTTTCATCAGCATGTTTATCTTAGTTCTACAGATTACTTGACATAGAGGAGCACATATTTTAGAATTCAAGTGCTAGGTAAGAATCGATTTTCTGTTACCTACTAAGTAGCATAACCAATCTGAGCCTCAGTTTCCTCATCTATAAAATAAATGTAATCATTTTTCTAGTGTCCAGCTTACAAGGTTGTTGTAAGGATTCAGTAACAGAATTCATGTGGCTTTCAGCACAGCTCCTGGCACATAGTGAACTTTTGAGAAAGTTTAGCTGTTATCACTGTCACTATTATCCAACTTATCATCCACAACACTATCTTTTTATTTACTTTATTTCCCTAGAAATATTTGTGTGAGTCAAGTTATTCTCTTCTTCTAGACTTCCTTTGTTACTGAAGGGTATGTGCATAACAGCTGGTACAGGTGTTTGGTGTGATCCACGACAATTTAAGAAAACACATTTCAGCAAGCTCACTCAGGGACTGAAATCCTGAATCCTGTTTCACAAATGTGCTAGCTCACTAAATGAAATCAACTCTTTCTTGTGTCTCAAATTAGCCTCTTGGAATGGAAATGTTACCATAATTTCCATTTTGAATTCAAGGTTGAAATATATTACATATTTTAATTGTTTCTCCATCCTGATTCCCAACTTGTGAGAGGAAGCCAAAACCTTCACATCCCTCCTGTGTGCTATTGCCTCACCTTCACTTAGGGAGAGAGGAGGTTGTATTCTCTACTTCTAGAACTATCAGTTTTCAGAAAGTCACATTCTTTTTCTGCAGTGCCTATCTTCAACCAATAATGGGTCTCTTGCCATCATGTCTGGAAACTAAGAATGGCTCATAAAAATCCTGGTCTGGGAAACAGTAGTTTTTGGTCCCAGCTCTGTCTTGTCTGTAGACTAGGCTGGCAGTCCCATCTATTGTGACTACTACATCTATTTGGGTGGAGCCCCATCTGATAGTTCATGTGTGTTAAGAGGAAGTTATGCCATCTTGTCTTTGGGACACCTTTCCCCTTTTTCCAGTGAGAGTAGGAAGGAAGAATTGTAGTAAGGAGTGAGTATATCAAGTTCATTCAGTCTTAAGCAAATGTTATATAAGCACATTTCCTTAATAGTGATAAACATGATATATATGACTACCTTAGCTACTCCAGAAACATATCCAGGTTATCACAAGACAAAGAAGTTATTTTAACTGATAGTTAAAAAGAAAGGAGAACCTTTAATTTTTATCTCTTAAAAGAACAAAAATTAAATTTACACCAGTAGATGGAAATGATTTTATAAACTATATCATTTTATGCATACATCATGATCTAAATTAATACTGATGTCAACCATAAGTATAGGTACTTGATATTTCCTGAAATTCTCTTTTCAACTTGAATTTTCTGCACAATTATACATTAGAGAGATATGTTAATTTCAGTAAACTAATAGATAATATGTGGTGGGCTGAGTTTCATCCTCTTTAAATCTATTCTGCATTCTCCTGCTACATATATTTCTGAAAAATATCACTGGCTCATTGTCACTTTCCCGATAAAAAATCATCTGTAGCTTTGAATTGCCTAAAGGAAAATACATTTTATTATGCAGAGTCAGCCTTTTCATAAATTAAATTCTACCCAGTCTTGTCCCAAACTTTCTTTCTGAATTCCCCATTGCTGTCTGATCATTCATTGTTGTCATAAAGGATTCTGTTCTCTGCGTTTTCTTTCCTTCTTCCAACATATACCAAATATACATATAGAGAAAATGAAATCAAATCTACAACATAATTATATTATCTTTTCTTTGTTTCTGCTCTGTGTAACCCTGTGACAATTTCTGTTCTATGTGATCTTATACTTTTCTGAAAGCAAACATATTAAAGTTGTCTTGGGGATTATAGTAGCTTGAGCTCTTCTTAGTGACTAGCTTCTAATGAATACAATATGGCAGAAGTGGTGAAGAGTGACTTTCAAGAGTAGAACATAAAGAGGATTTTCTCCTCTTACATCACCTTCCCTGGAAGAAGCCAGCTGCCGTATCATAAGGATACTCAACAGTCCTATGGAAAAGGTCCTGCAGGGAAAAACTGAGACCTTCAACTAACCGCCAAAAAGGAACTGAAACCTCCTTCCAATAACCATGAGATTGAGCCTTCTTAGAAGCTGATCCTCCAGCCCCAGTCAAGATAACTGTAACCTCAGCTAACATTTTGACAGCAACTTCATGATTGACCCTAAACCAGAACCACCCAGCTAACTTATTCCCCAAATCCTGACCCACAGAAACTGTGAAGTAATCAGTGTTTATTGTTTTAAGCCACTGTTTATAATTCTAGATTGTACACTGTTTATGTTTCTTGTTACTTTAAAAATAGATCAGAATTATCAAAAGTAATGCGGAAGAGGCTGAAATTTGGCAATGAATACAAATAAAATAATACTTTGCCTTTTTCCCTTCCCCTTTCTCTATCTTTGGGGACTTGAAGGTTACCTTTATATGAAAGGAAATCATGTCTAAAGAGTATATGCTTTTTTTTTTTTTTTTTTTTGCAATGGAGTCTCACTCTTTCACCCAGGCTGGAATGCAATGGCACAATCTCAGGTCACTGCAACCTCTGCCTCCCAGGCTCAAGCAATTCTCATGCCTCAGCTTCCCAAGTAGCTGAGATTACAGGTGTGCATCATCACGCCTGGCTAATTTTTGTATTTCTAGTAGAGATGGGGTTTTGCCATGTTGACTAGGCTGGTCTCGAACTCCTGTCCTCAAGTGAACTGCCCGCTTCAGTCTCTCAAAATGCTGGGATTACAGGCGTGAGCCACTGAGCCTGGCAAGAGTATATACATTAAATTACTTGTTATGGTAGTCATTTTTCTATTCCATTGGTTTGGGTTCTAATTAAGCAACTCAGTATAATTACTTCATATTTAAAGCATAAGAGCCTGATACTTCTCACAGAGTCTATTGTCCTTGTGTCCCTCAGTCACTGGGTATCGTTTCCTTGTTTGGGATGGTCTTTCTTCCTACCAGGCTAAATCTGACATCTCAGTTAAATATATTTTAGGTCCAAACTCTTTGACAAAGACTTCTCTGATCAACCTTCCTATTGTAAAGCAAGGTTCCCATTTTGTAAACTTGACATATGGCATTTTTTTTCATATTTTTGAACACATATTAGTTACTTCCTATTTTTAATTCTATTTGAGTACATGTTATATCACTTTGTTATATTTATCTTCCCATGCCTTCCCAACTTCTCCATGCCTTCAAGATTCAGGACACTGGTGTTGGGCATGGTTATTTTTTTTTAATTATTATTATACTTTAAGTTCTGGGATACATGTGCAGAACATGCAGATTTTTACATACATATACACTCGCCGTGGTGGTTTGCTGCATCCATCAACCTGTAATCTACATTAGGTTTTTCTCCTAATGCTCTCCCTCCCCTAGCCCCCCACCCCTCGACAGGCCTCAGTGTGTGATGTTCCCCTCCCTGTGTCCATGTGTTCTCATTGTTCAACTCCCATTTATGAGTGAGAACATATAGTGTTTAGTGTTCTGTTCCTGTGTTAGTTTGCTGAGAATGATGGTTTCCAGCTTCATCCATGTCCCTGCAAAGGACATGAACTCATTCTTTTTTATGGATGCATAGTATTTCATGGTGTATTTCATGGCACATGCCACATTTTCTTTATCCAGCCTATCATTGGTGGGCATTTGGGTTGGTTCCAAACCTTTGCTATTGTGAATAGTGCTGCAATAAGCATACGTGTGCATGCATCTTTATAGCAGAATGATTTATAATCCTTTGGGTATATACCCAGTTATGGGATTCCTGGGTCAAATGGTATTTCTGGTTCTAGATCCTTGAGGAATTGCCACACTGTTTTCCACAATGGTTGAACTAGTTTATACTCCCAACAACAATGTAAAAGCATTCCTATTTCTCCACATCCTCTCCAGCATCTGTGGTTTACTGACTTTTTAATGATCGCCATTCTAACTGGCGTGAAATGGTATCGCATTGTTGTTTTGATTTGCATTTCTCTAATGATCAGTGATGATGAGCTTTTATTCATATGTTTGTTGGCCACATAAATGTCTTCTTTTGAGAAGTGTCTATTCATATTCTTCACCCACTTTTTGATGGGGTTGTGTTTTTCTTGTAAATTTGTTTAAGTTTCTTGTAGCTTCTGGATATTAGATGGATAGATTGCAAAAATTTTCTCCCATTCTGTAGGTTGCCTGTTCACTCTGATGAAAGTTTCTTTTGCTGTGCGGAAGCTCTTTAGTTTAATTAGATCCCATTTGTCAATTTTGGCTTTTGTTGCCATTGCTTTTGGTGTTTCAATCATGAAGTCTTTGTCCATGCCTATGTCCTGAATGGAATTGCCTAGGTTTTCTTCTAAGGTTTTTATGGTTTTAAGTCTTACATTTAAGTCTTTAATCCATGTTGAGTTAACTTTTGTAAAGCATGAAGATAAGATTAGAGAAAAAAGAATGAAAAGGAATGAACAAAGTCTCCAAGAAACATGGGACTATGTGAAAAGACCAAACCTAAGTTTTATTGGTGTACCTGAAAGTGACGGGGAGAATGGAACCAAGTTGGAAAACACTCTTCAGGATAACCAGGAGAACTTCCCCAACCTAGCAAGACAGGCCAACATTCAAATTCAGGAAATACACAGAACACCAAAAGATGATCCTTGAGAAAAGCAACCCCAAGACACATAATTGTCAGATACACTAAGGTTGAAATGGAGGAAAAAAATGTTAATGGAAGCTAGAAAGAAAGGTCGGGTTACCCACAAAGGGAAGCCCACCAGACTAACAGCAGATCTCTCGGCAGAAACTCTACAAGCCAGAAGACAGTGGGGGCCAATATTAAATATTATTAAAGAAAAGAATTATCAACCTAGAATTTCATATCTAGCCAAACTAAGCTTCATAAGCAAAGGAGAAATAAAATCATTTACAGACAAGCAAATGCCAAGAGATTTTGCCACCACCAGGTCTGCCTTACAAGAGCTCCTGAAGGAAGCACTAAATATGGCAAGGAAAAACCAGTACCAGCCACTGCAAAAACATACCAAATTTTAAGACCATCAACATTATGAAGAAACCGCAGCAACTAATGAGCAAAATAACCAGCTAGCATCATAATGACAGGGTCAAATTCACACATAACAATATTAACCTTAAATGTAAATGGGCTAAATGCCCCAATTAAAAGACATAGACTGGCAAATTGGATAAAGAGTCAAGACTCATCTGTGTGCTGTGACCCATCTCACATGCAAAGACACACATAGGCACAAAAAACTGGATGGAGGAATATTTACCAAGCAAATGGAAAGAAAAAAAAAAAAAGCAGGGTTTGCAATCCTAGTCTTTGATAAAACAGACTTTAAACCAACAAAGATTAAAAAAAGACAAAGAAAGACATTACATAATGGTAAAAGGGATCAATGCAACAAGAAGAGCTAACTACCCTAAATATATATGGTGTTAGGGGTGGTTAATTTTATGCAGAAATGACAATTAATGTTTTTAGAGACAATATTACTTGCTTATACTATAGCTTTTAGGCACCAAAAACCCCATGAGCTTCTAATAAACTGAGATTGTTGCTAATTTTTAAATTTGTAGAAAATCAAATCTGAAACGTTTTCAGGTGTTATTGCTAGTACTTATAAATAAAATGAGTGTTCTAAGTAACACTTCCATGCTTTAGTACAAGAACTGAAAGATAAATAACAGAAATGTTTCTCTCCATGTAGCAAGAAGGATAATGACAGAAAGAACAACTTTGGTTCAAAAGGTAGTTTAAGGGTTTGTGTGGATTACAATGGTCTAAACTATGCATGGCTCTTACAGTCATGAGTAATAGACAATAGGGAGTGGCCTTGATTTAAAAAATACAAAATATTCTTCAGTTGAACACACCTTTTATGATTACATTATCTTTTAATGAAAATGAGGAAAATGTTTTTGCTACATACCACTAGATTTCCAATCACCATGACCATCATGAAGACAGTAAGGCACATGGTTTGGCCAGCGACCTCCATACAGTCCCACATGGTCTCTATCCACTCTCCACACAGCACGCGGAACACGATCAGAAAGGAGTGGAAGAAGTCATGCATGTGCCAGCGTGGGAGCTCACAATCATTGGAAATCTTGCAGACACATTCTTTGTAGCTCTTACCAAAGAGCTGCATGCCGACCACAGCAAAAATGAAGACGATGATGGCCAACACCAAGGTGAGGTTTCCTAGAGCCCCCACAGAATTGCCAATGATCTTTATCAGCATATTTAGAGTTGGCCAAGATTTTGCCAACTTGAAAACTCGGAGCTAGAAATAAAAGCAAGAACAGTGTTAATGCTCTGCATTTCTAAAAAAATCTGTAATTTTATTAACAGGGCAAATGTACAGGTAACTGTCTCAATTATACGGTGATGAATTATTTATTTATCAAACGATTAGTAACAAATATAGCAGTGACTTGCTACCATAGAGGGTTCTTTTTTCATTTCGAAATGGTCCATACTGTAAATGAAATAATTAAATTATACAGTTTTTAAATTGGCAGTTTAATAAGATACACCGAATTTTCAAGTATCCTACATAAGCATATGTAATATACACTTTTGTTTCTCCTTAAGGAATTAAGATATTTAAGATTAATGGTGGTTAATTAGCAGAGATCCAGTTTCAGAGAAGTAGAAACTCTCATTTTTAAAAGGCCAAAGCAGATATAGTTTTCAGTGTACTTCAAATATGCTGACATGCACAAGTGAAAATAATATCAACACTTAAATTACATAAAGTGGAAGCAGAAATGAACTAATTTGTCTTTAGATTGTTTTAATCTAGCTATATCTTTAGCTTGCTGTAACTTTAGGCTATATTTTAAACATATATTATATTCAAATACAAAAGTACTTAAACTTAAGTAAAACGCTAGGCTTCTTTTTAACCTTTATGTCTTCAAAGACTTAATTCAGTGTAGTGTGTACATGTCTGTCTCATTGTTTTTAACATATTGGTTGTATTAGCTTTAGAGTTCACTGAAGTACTATTTATGGTTAAACAGCAGCAGCATTTTATTTCTGATGCTTCAGTAAATGTCAAGCTGAGAGTAGCGCATTATTTAATGGCATCGAAGCGACCCAAAGGAGTAAATACATGCACCAAAGCATTTAATTTATTCCACAGAATAATTTGAGAAAGAGCCTGAAACACTAAGTAAGAGCCTAATGATACTGTGCTTCCTATTTCCCTTAACTGCATCACATTATCATGAAGGTTTACTAAATATATTTTTTAAGTTCTTGCCCATATTATTTGTTTTATCATTTTAAATTTTTGTTCCGTTTTTTGCACCCTTCTAGTTTCAAATTAGATTCATAACTATCTTTGAGGATTAGGGAAGGAAATACAGTTCTAAGGATTACAATTCAAATTTGAACATTGAAAGCAGAAAGGGAAATTGTAAACAGATTTCATGAAAAAGTCTTCAGCCTAATCACTAGTAAGGTAAATTATCTACAGGAATATGTCCTTAGTAACCATGTACGGCCTCTGTTATTTGAAAATAAATCACTAAAGCTAGAGCCACCTCAAAGTAATAGTATAATAAAACATATCAAACTTTCACTGGAAATGTGTCAAGTGATATTTTATCTCTGAATTTTAAAATCCAACAGTTTTTATAAAAGGTCAAAGAAAGATACCTTCTTTAAAATTAACAAAATATAGTACAGTTAACTCTCTCAAAGAGTGGATTTGGTGATTTTCTGATGTGGCAGCAGTCATATGGGGAGCTCTGTTGCTTATCCTTCTCCCTTGCACACTGTCCCGTGTCTTAAGTCTTTCCTCTACAGGGACAAGGTGAGCAATGAACAATTCCATAATTCCTTAGTTCCTGGCAGAAAGGGGAGCTCATCCTAGGTCCCAAGGAAGCTTTGTATGCAGTTATGAAAACCTCAGATAACTGAGAGTTGACTATGGTGTTGTTTAATTGTGATTCGAGTTTATCTGTGACTCCATTTTTCCTCCTTTCTATTAGCCTTCCATTCAATAACTAAGAAGAGAAGTGTAGACTATTCGTTTAAGTGAACTTTATTAAAGCTATGATGAAGAAGAAACTACCATCTGGTCTGCCAAACAAATTGGCAATCCAATTTGTTTTAGAAGTGTATTCGAATAATATTATAATGATGGGAAATCTTGCCATTTTTACTAGATGAGAATGAAGACTAATTAATTACAAAGTACATCTTATGAACACTCCCAGTTAATTTACCAGCCGGAATGATCGGAGAACTGACAATCCTTCCACATTTGCCAAACCAAGTTCCATTAAACTAAGGCTCACAATAAAACCATCAAAAATATTCCAGCCTTCTTGAAAGTAATAATATGGATCCATGGCAATTATCTTGAGAAACATTTCTGCTGTGAAGATCCCCGTGAAGACCTAAATGAGAAGTGTATTTCATTATAAGAGCAAATAGTCTTGAAACACGAATAATTATTGAGCAACTTAATTTACTCCAAAGAAATATAAATTAAATTATGATTTTAAAAAATTGGTTTAGGTCCAACAATTTGGTATCCACAAATGCTTTGTATTCAAATCAATAATTGTTCACTATATATAATGTTTATCAAATGATAAAGAGTACATGGATTAAGTCAATAAAATTAATATTATTTTCATATGAAAGGTGCAACTGACTCATTGTGATCAACTGTTTGGCTCTGTCTCTGATCTTTCTAGCCCTCCAAAAACTTACCAAATGATTACCTAGCAGTGAGGGCTTCCATCACCAAGCCAAATGGATTGATCCCCTCCCTTGGCCCTGCAGATGAGACTGGTGCTAAGGAGATGTCATGTAAGCTGCAATAAACATGCTCACGGCTAACTCTACAGATAGTAAGAACTCTTAAAAAATTTCCTTTTGCTGGCGAAAGGGAAGCAGTATTTTCCTTTTTCCATTTCTATTATCTACAACTATTTCAAACTTTCTCTTCTGCACATAACCTCAGCCATTTTTCCTTAGGCCTTCCCTTCTGAGAAGTACAGTCTCAGTACCTCAGCGTCTTAGAGGTGATGAAAGGTAGCCAGCCTTAACTTCGTGTTTCCCTTTATCTACTAGACTACTTACATCCATAACTGTGCTTTGCCTTTCTCTTCTTGTTAAAATGAAAGAAGTGCCCCTGTTTTGAGCTAATCTCTCAAATTGTGTTATGTGTTTTCCTCTGGACTTTGCAAGGAATTCATTCTCAATTAACCAACCTTTCTACTACTGGCTACTTCCTGTTTCTTTATAGAAAGTAACAGTTACCGAGTCCTCTCCCTTAAAAATATCACCACTGTCGGCCGGGCGCGGTGGCTCACGCCTGTAATCCCAGCACTTTGGGAGGCTGAGGGGGGCGGATCACGAGGTCAGGAGATCGAGACCATCCTGGCTAACATGGTGAAACCACGTCTCTACTAAAAATACAAAAAATTAGCCGGGCGCGGTGGCCGGCGCCCGTAGTCCCAGCTACTCTGGAGGCTGAGGCAGGAGAATGGCGTCAACCCGTAAGGTGGAACTTGCAGTGAGCCGAGACAGCGCCACTGCACTCCAGCCTGGGCAAAAGATCAAGACTTCGTCTCAAAAACAAACAAACAAACAAACAAAAATATATATCACCACTGTCATCAGAGAAACTCTGCATGCACTCTATTTCTCCTTCCAGCTGCCACCATCTATCCTTTCCTTATGGCCAGATTTCTTTCGAAGATTGCATACTTGTCTACACTTGCCAGTTGCATTTCTTCACCTTACTCCACAACCCACCAAATGGCTTTAACAAACTTCACCAACAAGACCGACATCACCAATAAATCCAAACGAATTTTTTTAAACCAATTATCTTGCTTGCTTGCCCTTTTAGAAGTTTTGGGCATTGTTTTCTGTTCCTTATTCATTGAAATATTTTCTGTCTTTAGCTTCTGTGATCCACACCTCCCTGGATGCTACTCACCTGATTTTCTTCCTCTAACAAATCATTTGATATTGGATTTATTCAGAACTCTCGCTGTCTAGACCCCTCTTTAATTTTCTTTTTATAATAAGTTACATTTTTATAATAGTTCATATTTCAAAATCTATTTTTCTGTTCAAGCATACCTCCTAGTCTCTAGAAATACATACCCACCTGCCTATTCAATACCTACATTTGAAAGACTGTCTCCCAGGCATCTCAAATTCAACGGGTCCAAAATTCACCTTACCGCTTTTTCTCCACAGTTTTGCTTCTCTTCTGATATTTGCTAACTCAGTAAATGGAATCTCTCTCTACCTAGGTGGCTACCTCAGAGATCTGACAGTCTTAGTGACTTTTCCAAATATCTCTTGAATACTTCAAACTGAAATTCACCCATGTGTATATTACTAGACTTTTTTCTTTTTTGTTGAGTAGGACTCCATTGTTTGAAATTTCATGGACATCTAAATAATAGATAGCACTTTTTGTCTCTTTTCCAAGAAATTTTTGCCTACCCCAAGGTCTCAAAGATGTTCTCCTGTGTTTTATTTCAGATGTTTTATTGTTTTAGCTTTTATGCCTAGTCTACAATCCATATTGATTCTGACATGTGGCATAAGATTGAAGTGGAGGTTCATTTATTTTCCGTACATTTATTTACGTGTTCCTGATATTTTGTTGAAAACACTTCCTTTCTTCTATTTCCTTTCTGTAGTGTTTATTTCAAAAAATCCATGGACATATGTTTGGATCTATTTATGAACTCAGCATTATGTTCCATTGATATCTTTGTTTATGCCAATACTGTAGATTCTTGATTAGTACAGCTTTATAACAAGCCTTGAAGTCAGGTATGCTAATGTTCTCATTACTCTTTTATCAGTATTGTTTTGGCAATTTTAAGTACTGTGTATTTGCATAGAAAGTCAGTTCATCAATTTCTACAAAGAAAATCTGTGACATTTTTACTGGGATTGGGTTGAATTGATAGATACATTTGGGTAGAATTAAGTTCTTAATAATACTGAGTCTTCCATTGCATGAACATGGCATATATATTTCCCTTTGTTTAAATCTTCTGTAATTATTCTCAGCCATGTTTTGAGGTTTTTAGTATAGGTGTTTTGAAATGATTTGTTAAATTTATTACTATATTGTTCGTGTTTTTTGATATTATGGTAAATAAAATATTTAATATCATTGTTTATTTCTAATCACTGTTTTAAAGATTTATCAGGATTGTCTACAATATTGATGAAATAGATACTTCTACCACATTTCAATATTTATGCATGTTATTTGTGTTTTTTTTTTCCTTTAGTTCAGTTGATAAAACTTCCAGTGCAAGGTTAAATAAAAAATGGTAAAAATAGACATATTTGTCTATTTTAAGGGGAAAGCACTCAATTTTACTAAGGGGCAAGAATTCACTACCTCAACATTTCACTGATAAGTAAAATATTAGGTGTAGGGTTTTCTTTCTTTTTCTTTTCTTTTTTTTTTTTTTTTTTGAGACAGAGTTTCACTCTTGTTGCCCAGGCTGAAGTGTGGAGTGCAGTGGCTTGATCTCGGCTCACTGCAACCTCCGCCTTCCGGGTTCAAGCAATTCTCCTGCCTCAGCCTCCCTAATAGCTGGGATTGCAGGCGCCTGCCACCATGCCCAGCTAATTTTTTGTATTTTTAGTACAGACAGGGTTTCACTATGTTGGCCAGGCTGGTCTCAAACTCCTGACCTCAGGTGATCCACTGCCTCAGCCTCACAAAATACTGGGATTACAGGCATGAGCCTCCACACCCGCCTAGTTGTAGGGTTTTCTGAAATGTCCTTAACAACTTGAGAAAGCTACTTTCTATTCCTATTTTACTGACAGTTTTTCTCACAAATGACTGTTTTGTCAGATCCTTTTCTGCATCTATTGAGATGATCTTAGGCTTTCCTTTACTCTTTTAGAGGTAATATGGCCAATTAATTGATCATTTTTCAAATGTTAAAGGAATCTTACTTTTCTGAGATAATCCCCAAGTGTTTAAGAAGTATTTATTACTTTTTTCTCTATTGTTGGATTTTATTGATAATATTTTGCTAATGATTTTTTGCTTCTGTGTTCATGAGGGATACTTTCTTGTAATTTTCTATGTAGAATTAATATTGTAACACTTTATATAAAATGTTCTGGCTGGGCGCGGTGGCTCGTGCCTGTAATCCCAGCACTTTGGGAGGCTGAGATGGGCGGATCACAAGGTCAGGAGATCGAGACCATCCTGGCCAACATGATGAAACCCCGTCTCTACTAAAAATGCAAAAAAATTAGCCAGGCGTGGTGGCTGGTGCCTGTAGTCCCAGCTACTCGGGAGGCTGAGACAGGAGAATGGCGTGAACTGGGGAGGTGGAGCTTGCAGTGAGCCTCGATTGCACCACTGCACTCCAGCCTGGGCGACAGAGTGAGACTCTGTCTCAAAAAAGAAAAAAAAAAAAAAAAGTTCAACTCTTTTCATATATTTTACACTTACCTATGTTATAAATCCCCACTTTAAACAATCAGTTGTCTTTTTAAAAAATTTACCACAGCAACAGAAAACCAAATACTGCATGTTCTCACTTATAAGTGGGAACTAAACATTGAGTTCATAGGAACACAAAGAAGGGAACAACAGACACTTGAGGATGGAGGGTGGGAGAAGGATGAGGATCGAAGAACTACCTATAGGGTACTATGCTTATTACCTGGATGATGAAATAATCTGTATGCCAAACCCCTGTGATTTACAATTTATTTACGCAACAAACCTGTATATATACCCCTGAACCTAAAATAAATGTGAAAAAAATTAAGGAAAAAAAAGATAGTCTTTCGTATTTACCCACATTTATTCATATCTAGTGACCATCATTCCCAGAACCAAATTTCCATCTGGTATTTTTCCCATTCGGCCTGAAGAACTTCCATTAACATTTCTTGTAGTGTAGTTCTGATGGTAACAGCTTTTTTAGGTTTTTGTTTACCTTAAAATTCTTTATTTCATTTTAATTTCTGATGGATAGTTTCACTTTCTGTAGAATGATGGGCTTTTACTTCTTTATTTTATCTGGCCACTTTCTTCTGGCCTGAATTATTTCTGGTAAGACATTAGTCTCATGTATATAGTAACTATTTTTCTTCCGGTTGTTTCCAAAGCTTTTTGTTATTGTTGTTGTCTTCAGCAGCATGACTAATATATGCCTAAGTATGGTTTACTTTATGTTTATCCTGTTGATGTTCACCAACATTTTATAAGGTAATATTAAGGTCTGTAAGTTAATATTTTTCACCAACTTTGGGAAATTTTTGGCCATTGTTTCTTCAAATATTTGCTCTGTTCCATTCTCTGTATTTTCTCCTTCTGATTCTATTATATAAATATTTAGACTACTTGATATTATCCCATATTATAGTTAGACTCAGTTCATTTTTCCTTTCAATTCTCTAGTGTTCAAATTGATAATTTCTATTAGTGTGCTTTGAGTTAACAACTATTTCTTCTGACATCTGCAATTTTCTTTTAAACACATCCAGTGAATTTTTCATATTAGAATGTGTACTTTTCAATTATAAAATGTCTAAATTATTCCTTTTATAGTTCTCATTTTTTTCTGCTCATGTTCTCTGTTTATTCCTTATGACCACTTTTTTCGTTTAAATTGCTCAACATATTTACAATAGCGCCTCCAAAGTCTTTTTATGTTTATTCTAACAATTTGCTCATGTCCAGATCTATTTCTATGTACTGCTTTAATCTATTAACTATGAGTCACATTTTCCTATTTCTTTGCATATCATCTAATTTTTATGTGACATGAATATGTTTAATATTGGGAATACTGCAATCCTGGAAATCTATCTTCTAGAAGTTAATACAGCATTATGAAAGGTGATATATACAAGAACATTTACTGCAACATGGGGGTAAAGTATCTGGAATCAACTTGAACATCCATCAATAGGTGATTGGAAGAAAAAATAGTGATACATGCATACTATGAAATATTAGTATGCAATTTAGTGGCTTGTAATATATTCACAGACTTGTACAATCATCACCATTATTGAATTTTAGAACATTTTAATCGCCTTAAAAAGAAGCTGCATACCCATTAGTTAGTTGTTGCTCCCATTTACCCTAATCCCTGCTGCCTGGCAACCACTCATCTACTTTCTGTTTCTATGGATTTGCCTGTTTTGAACATTTCATATAAATGTAGCAATATGCTATGTAACCTTTTGTGATTGGCTTTGTTCACTTAATATAATGTTTTCAAGGTTTATTCATGTTGTAGATTGTAGCAATACTTCATTCTTTTTTATGGATGAATAACATTTTATTGGATGGATATTGTTTATCCATTCATCAGGTGATAGACATTTGAATTCTTTTTGATTTTTAGTATTATGAATAATATTCTATAAGCATTCATGTGGAAATATGTTTGTAATTCTCTTATATATCTGAAGAGATTAGTAAAACTGCCAGGTCATATGGTAACTCTACCTAAACTTTTTGGGGAACAGCTAAATTATTATCCAAAGTGACTGCATCATTTTATATTCTCAAAGTAAAGTATAACCATTCCAATTTCTCCACATCCTTGCCAAAAAATGGTATTGGCTTTCTTTCTGATTATAGCCATCTTAGTGTGTGTGAAGTGGTATCTCATTTTAGTTTTGATTTGCCTTTCCCCTAAAATTAGCCAGTGATGCTGACCATCTTTTATTTGCTTACTGGCCTTTTGTCTATCTTCTTTTTCAATATGTCTATTCAAATATTTTGATCATTTTTAGTGAGTTATCTATTTTACTTGTTGTGGAGTTATAAGAATCCTTTATATATATTAGATATAAATCATGATCAGATATCTGGGTTGCAAATGTCTTCTTCCATTCTTTAAGTTGTCTTTTTACTTGATGATATTGTTTGCAGCATGAAAGTTTCTAATTTTGATAAAGGCCAATGAACCTTTTTTTCCTTATTGTTATTGTTTGTGCTTTTGGTGTCATATCTAAGAAATCATTGCTTAATAATAGGTCATGAAGATTTACTTCTAAATTTTCTTCTAACAGTTCATAGTTTTAGCTCTACATTTAGGCCTATGACGTATCTTAATTTTTATATATGTTATTAAGTAAGGGTTCAATTCCATTCTCTCATATGTGGATATTCACTTGTCCAAGCACCATTTGTTGAAAAAGCTTCTTTCCTTAATAAAATTGTCTAGTAGTCTTGTTGAAAATTAATTTAACATAAATGTGAAGACTTACTGTTGGAATTTCAATTTGATTCCATTGATGTATATAGCTATCTTTATGCCAGTACCAAACTATCTTGCTTACTTTTGCTTTGTAGTAAGTTTTAAAATTTGGAAGTTTGAGTTCTCCAACGTTATTTTTTTTCTAGTTAAGATTGTGTGGTATATCGTCTCTTGCATTTTCATATAAATTTATAGTCAATTTGTCACTTTCTGCCAAATAGGTAGCTGGGATTTTGATATGGATTGCATTAAATTTGTAGATTAATTTGGTGAGTATTGCCATCTTAACAATATTTTCTCCCAAACTATGAATATAAAATGTGTTTTCATTTATTTAGTAGTTCTTTAATTTCTTTCAGCAATGTTTTATAGCTTTGAGTGTACATCTCACACTTATTTTATTAAATTTATTCCTAAGTATCTTATTCTTTTTGATGTTATTATAAATAGAATTTTCCTAATTTTGTTTTCCGATTGTTCATTAGTAGTGTTTAGAAATATAATTGAGTTTTGTATATTGATCTTGTATTCTGCAATCTTATTTATTAGTTCTAACAGTTGTGTGTGTGCGTGTGTGTGTGTAGTTTATAGGATTTTCTAAATACAAGATTATGCATTCGTTAACAGAATTTACTTCTTGTGTTCCAACGTAGATGCCATTAATTTCTTTTTCTTGTCTCATTTCTCTGGTTAGAACTTTCAGTACAATATTGAAAAGAAGTAGCAAGAGCAAGCATCCTTGCCTTCTTCTTGACCTGAAGGTAAAAGCATCTAAAGTAACTATTAAGGATGATGATAGGTGTGGGGTCTTTTGAGATGGTGTTTATCAGGCTGAAGTTCTTTTCTATTTTAAGTTTGCTGAGTGTTTTTATCATGAAACACTTTGGCTTTTTCCACGTGATTACAGCATCTATAGAGATGATTGCATAGTTTTTAAAATTAATATGATATATTACATTAATTTTTTATGTTGGTCCAGCCTTGCATCACTGGGATAAATTTCACTTATTCAGAGTACATAATCCAAAAATCAAAATATGTTATGTGATTTGGCCTCTAGTATTTTGTTGAGGATTGTTGTGCCTATGTTCATATGGGATATGGCTGGTCTGTATTTGTGTCTGTGTTCTTTTCTTGTAATATTTTTGTCTGGCATTAATAGCAGGGTAATTCTAGCTTCATAAAGTGAGGTGAGAAGTATTTCCTTCTCTTCTATGTGTTGGAACAGTTTGTTAAGGGTTGATGTTAATGCTCCATTGAACATTTGGCAAAATTCACCAGTGATACTATCTGGGCTCAGGCTTTTTTGGAGGGAATTTTTTTTTTAATTGTGAATTCAATTTTTACTTGTTATAAGTATATTGAGATAGTATATTACTTCTTGAGTCAGTTTCAGGAGTTTGTTACTTCCTAGGAATTTTTCAATTTCACCTAGGTTATCTAGTTTTGGTGGCGTTTAATTTTATTCTATTCCTTATGCTCCTTTTTTACTTCTAAAAGATCCATGGTGATATCCTCTCTTCATTCCTACTTCTAATAATTTGTGTCTTTCTTCTTTTTTTCTTGGTTAGCCTAGCTAAAGATTTGTCAATTCTGTCGATTTTTTCAAAGAAATAACTTTTGGGTTTATTGATTTTTCACTGTTGTTTTTCTCTTCTTTAATATTTGTCTTTTCTGTTAACTTCAGGTTTAATTTGCTGTTCTTTATCTAGTCTCTTAAAGAGGAGCTTAAATTAGCAATTTGGGGAATCTTCTATTTTACCATAGACATTTAAAGTATAAATTTGTCTTTAAATATTGTTTTAGCCGCCCTCATTAATTTCAGTTTGGTTTGTTTTGATTTTCAGTCATCCTAAAGTATTTTCTAATTTCTCTCATGATATCTTATTGACTCATTGGTTATTTAACAGTAAGTTGTTTAATTTCCAAATATTTGTGATTTTCCACATTGACTGGTTGTTGGTTTCTAATTTCATTTTATTTTTTATCAGAAAAATATTCTGTATTATTTTAATTTTTTTAAGTTTATTGAGGTGTGTTTTATGACCTAACCTATAACTTATCCTAGGGAATGTCCCACAGGCATTTGAGAAGAATGTGTATCCTGCCTATGGATTTTCTACTATTCCATAATTCACCTCAGATACAGATCCTACATTCCTTAACATATAAGACCAGTCCCAGCTTGAGTTGTCTGTTTATTGTTTATTTCTTTCTAGAATCCATCCTCCTTCTGGTAATGGTATCCTAATTATTGTCTTCATAATTTCACTCATTTACTCTGCCTCCAGTGATAAGATATGATTCTGATTTAGGCAAATACGGCATTAAAACCAAGAGCTAGGGTAACTGACTGGTTTAGAAATGGCCATGTAACTCCAACCAGGTCAATGATATTGAATTTGTGGGCCTTAATTAAAGCTACTAGTTAGGAGGCACAAACTTTCTGTAAATGGAGCTACATTAGTAGAAAAAAAGTTGATAGAACCTTGGCAATAGTAGGAAAATGTCCAGCCAGAGAGGAAGGTCACATATTGGGAAGAAGAGAGATAACAAGCTAATTCCCAGCGATGCTGGCTGAGAACCTGAGTCTAGCCAGGTTAGAACCTAGAACTAGTTCCAAATGGGCTTCAGTAAAGTGAGGTAATGAATTCCCTTTATTTTTGCTGAAGCTCATTCAATTTGGATCATAACATATTACCTCCAAAGGCTTTCTTGTTTCAATTGCCACCCCACCAACCCGCTTTTTTTTAGAAATAATGTTGAAGAGATTCTTACATAGCTCTAAATTTGAATTAGGTAATATTATTATCCTTTCCTACGCTAAGCTTCTGTGATCTTTGCCCATAGCTTACGATAGTCTCTGAAATAGCTTTCAGAGACTGATACAGCATTCAGACCTTCCACTTCTCTGTTAATTTCTCATGGATACAGTTTCCCAACTGCAAAATACAGACAATTTATAGTAAATATCTTAAGACTGATTTTGTGGGAATCCAGAGAGAGAGATTTAATGTAAACCATTTAGTCCAATATCTGATACAAAATAAGAGGCCAACATATGCCAACTTTATCATTTAATTCAGTTAAGTCCTACCTGAAATATAATTCAAAAATACAGTGGTTACTTCAGAGCCTAAAAATATTGCATGTTATACTTTAGACCATATTATTTACCATCTCTATATAACCTGCTTATATGTTCATTTATCAAGTTGGGAACTTAATAAGCATTTTATACTTGTATAAATATACTTTTTTGCATGATTTTCTTCATTTTGTCTCTCTGTACAAGACCACTCTAATATCTATCACTATACTATACTATATTATAATATCAATATGTATCCAGTGAATGCTAATATATATTTTAACAAAATTATATAAATAATTTCTAAATTTAATATTGCTAAGACTGTAGAAGAAACAAAACAAAAAATAATAATCCCCAAGATGATGCTCCCTCCCTACATAGTCCATCTTCAAGTACTTACAAGTCATATTTCAAAATTATCTGACTTGGGCATATTTTATCATTTGTTTAGTAAATGCAGACATGTCCTAAAGAACCTATTCTAAGTATCTTAAAAATATGTCAGAATTTTGTTATAGATCAATGGTCCTTGGAGGACAATTCAGAATCATCTTCTAATAAATAAGCAATTTAAATTTAATTCTAATCAAATTGTACATAAATTCTTTGACTCTTTTGCACTATGGTAGCAACATTTTTTTGTTATTTAAAAGGGATGCTAAACATTTGATGTCAAGGTATACATGGCCAATTAGTTGACATTTAATTTGAGAACAATATTCACTAAGGCAATTATAAACTCTTTCAAGTGGAAGAGAAACTCTCAGTGAGGCTTACCAGGTTTCCAACAGACAGTACACTGCTGAACTGCTCCGTCATGGGATAGTGCTCCATAGCCATGAAGAGTGTATTTAAGACAATGCAGATAGTGATGGCCAGGTCAACAAATGGGTCCATTACAACCAGGTTGACAAGGTGTTTCACCTTTAACCATGGTTTACAACAGTCCCAAATCAAACACATATTAGCAAATTTATACCAGCATGGTGGGCATTTCTGTCTGGATTCTTCAAGTTCTGGAAGAAAAAAAGTTAGAATCCTCATGAAAACTGCTTACTTTCTATTAAGCAGATTTGGTTTAAATTAAAAGGAATTTAAAAAATCTAAAGTTCTTAAAAGATATTATGGGTTAATCTGCTGGAGGAACAGGGAAAATTTTACAATGGGTTTGCTGTCATAGAAAGGATCAGTACAGAAAGGCTAGTAAGCTTTCTAAATGCATCCTGGCTAAACATAGCTTCCAAGATTCTATTGGCAATACTAAACTGTCTGATACTTACCTTCAAGGCTGCTAGAAACTAATGGGTAGAACTTGCATTGCGTACACTTAAAGCTCATCCATGTTCCAGATAGAGCAAGAAGTATATATGTTATCAGAGATATCTCAGGAGATGTCCTAAGAACCTTAATCAGTCACACTGAATGTCGGTTTCTTGGATTAGATATGCTTTGGTGATCTTCTAATTAGATAATTTTATCAGCGTCACCAATCTCAGTTTAAAAGTCTCAAATTAAATTTTATTAGATTATAGGCTTGCATATTAGACACAACAAAGTTCCATCTCTCTACATTTCTCATTTAATTAGAGGGCATAAAAGAAGAGAAAGTACCCCAGCCTAAGGAACTGGAGTCCTCATGTTGTTACAAATCAACACTTCACAAAGTGGAACTCATTTATTACTGGAAAAATACAAAGGATTTTAGGTGAAACATACATATAATTCATACATTTTCATGGCATACATTTATTTAAATGTATTTAAATATATAACTCATATCAAACTTATGACATAAAATTTTATATTAAAATGTATTTATCCAAGGAAAATGTACAATGATGTCAAGAAGAATTTCAACCAAATATTGGGAGAGAAGACAGAAATGCACAGATCTTTAAGGTAATACCCAAAATACTGAAATTTGGTGAATATTGGCAAAGAAATTTGGGGAATTAGGAAGTGAAAAATTGTCTACCATCTTCCTTTGGCAAGATAATCTCTTCATCAACTTATGAGTGGAAAAATATGCAGAATTTGTTGTTTTCTGTCAATACCATTGCTGTACATCTGATTACCTGTTCTGCCAAAATGCGGCCACCACCTCTTAGCACTGAAATAGAGGGAAGGTTTCTTCTTTTTAAATCCATGGCATAGTTGACTCTAGTCAGTCACTTTAATACTATTGTGGCAACTGGAACATCTGTCCACATCTGGCACAATTTACTATGAACTAAACCTTGTAAGGGTGGAACCAGCATATGAAAGGACAACCACAGCCACAGATAATAATGTTTCTTCTACTAATCAACATTTGCCACTAATTAATTCTATAATACTATTTTCCTAAGTAAATTAATTTATTGTTTATTGTTTTTAAAATTTCCACTAAAAGTAGATTTGTCAATTGTCTCTTTGGATATTGAAATTCTTCAAGTGCACAGTTTGTTTCCATTTCCCTTAATACATAACTTTGTAAACAATAAATAATATTTGATTTATAATTCAGAGAAAAAATATAGTTATTATGCACTGGTTATTTTGTAAATACTTCTAAATTCCCAAATAACTTTATATTTACATTGAAGGTAAAAAGGAGATATTATTATTTACAGTAAATAACAAAAGAGAAACTACAAAATGTAATTTTGTCTGTATACTGCCATAATATGGCTTTTTCTTTCCATGCCAGCTGTCATTTAGCAAATAAAGAGAAGCAAACAGGAACTGGATAGAAAAAAAGTAAACTGGAGAAAAGTTTCAAAAACGAAATTCAGCAGATGTGGCTCATCTTGACAGTAGGAATAACCGGAGCAAAGTTGTTTAAGTTCTAAAATAAAACCATTCAATTATTCATTCCAAAAAAAGGCAGGGGGGAATCTCACACTTTAAAACAAAGCAAAGCATTCAGGAGAGAACTGCAGCCACATCTCCATTATTCCTGCGTGGGTTATCCACATAGAATCACTTACAGTAAATCTGTGTCTTTTGCTGGCTCACCTTGATTCTTCAGGTGCTTCTAACTCACCCTCCCACCATCCTTCACAAAGGTGTGACCAGAAACCATTTCTATGTGATTTTGCACTTTTAAAAATTTGAAACGCAAATGGTTCATTTTTGCTTATCCACTACTGCTTCATTAAGCATGAGGCTATCCATTACCCTGGACAACGGAGACTTGGCTGTAGTTAAAAAGAAGGAAAACAAAAATTGCCAACTGGATCAACAAGCCTGGTTCATAAAAAGGAAAGGTGAATTAAACAACAATCAGACATAGAAGAAAGGATCCCCAAGTAAAGAGATCATGTCAACCAAGAAAACTTTGCACCATTATCAGAAACCAAAAAAAAAAAAAAAGACTATCTTAAGTCAGCTTGAGTATGCATGTATGTGATATTGCTAACAACCAACCTTGACCAATGTCACACTCAATGTGTCTACATACCATTGAACAAAGAAAAGTCAGTTTTCATTCTAGATAACTGATTAAAAACAGAATAAAAACTTGGCCATCATTTCTCACAAATATACAAAGTCAAAAGCTCTGCAGATAACAAAACGAAAACACTCTCAGTCTTCAGCTTCCTAGGTTGCACTTATTCCTAGAACATCCTTTCCATCCTAATCAACTCCATGTCACATAGTTCCGTGGAGAGAGGTGTGGGTGCATTTATTTTGAACTCCAAATCTTAATTAGTTGGCAAGTCCAATCTTGTGGATATTTGAGGTTTTTAAAGTAATGTCTTATTTAGCTCAAACTTAATGCTATCAGAAGTGCAAAGCATGACTGTTGATTTAGACTTACCCTGTCTCCTTCTCTACTTCCTGCTTTAGGGAGCAGACATGCTGCTGACATCGGTAGCAGAACCACTGGCAGCTTCCTCTCAGTGGTTTTGCTATGGCAAGGAGCGGAAGGCCAGACAATCTTCAAAAGATTTACCTGGAGGGACAGGGAGGAGCAAGCTACTGGCAGCTGGGGGGAAGAGGGAGTGCAAGCTAACGCAGGCGAGGTTGGGGAAGAACGTACTAGAGTTTAATATTCCATTGAAATCAGTGAATTGCATTAGGATACTGCATTAGGACATTATGAAAATTGGGTTTTGTGATACTGACTTGTCTGTGATGTACACAGTCGTCTACACTGTGAATTTTTTTCTGGCTGTGACTTTCAGGCTTTTCGTATTGGTATTAATAACATGGGATCTTTGCATACAGACAGGAAAAGAATTATTCCAAGAATCTATCCAATCTCAAGAGAAAATCTAATTATCAATAAGAAAGGGATGTGTATGCTTGCTCTCTTTTGCTTTCATTCTCCTTTTCTCTTCGCCTTTGACACATCTACACACACACACGCTCACACACATACCTGGGAAGGGGCACAAGGGAGAAGGTTTGTAAAGAGATAGGGAAAGGAGGGAATAGGAGGGCAAGGAAGGGGGATAGAATACATTTTACATGAAAATATTTTCCAAGTAGTTGAAGTTGATAGTTGTTTGAATTCACTTACAGAATGGAAAGGCAAAAACATGTGAATTAACAAAAATAACAACAACAAAACAACTAATAATGATAATATTTATTAACTGTCTTCTGCATGCCAAATACATCAGTGTTTTAGCTAAGAAGGCTTATTTAATCCATTCAACAACCTTATGCCTAAACATCATCATCCACATTTTACTGATGAGGAGACTGAAATTCAAAGTCACAAATTAACACATTTAACATATGGCAGAGCCAGAAATTGATCACAGATTAAGCTGTCCCCAAAGTCTTTATTTTGGCATTCTGAGATCCAGACTGCTAAACATTATGTTAACTATTCAGACAAAATCTGCAACTAAAGAGAAAGCTGATATATTGTAAGACTCTGGTCAGAGAAAGGCAAAAGTAGGACCATAAAATTTTAAACACTTTGCTTCAAGGAAGTTAATATCAAACCCTAATTCACATTTTTAATTTACATTTCTGGTTAAGTCATAGGATTTTATAACTTGTGTCTCAAGCAGTTAATACAATCCAAATGGCTTAGCATCATCATAAGGATAAGCATTTATCATTACACTCTTTTCAATGTCATGCACACAAGTTTCAATGTTTAGAATTTAATGTATGAAAGTGGTGTTCAAAATGTACCTTAAATTTGCAGCAGCTTTCTGGAGGCTAAATATAAAAAAATCTATGGAAGATAATAGAATCCATGAGTTGTGCACGGATTTTACTTTTACTTAGTAAAATATGTAATAATGATACAGTATCAAGTAAAGAAGTATTTTATTGAAATTTATGAAGTGTTTTTTCATCATTACCAAAGCACCAAGTAACTGTGATGCAGGACTTTTGACATACCTTCCATGGTGTTGGTCAAAATACTGGCTATACTCATTGCTCTTTGCCTTGATGTAGGATCTTCCAATAAATCCATGGAAACATGATAAGAACTGGACCGTCTCTTTCTTATTTCTGTTTCAGTAGTCGTGCCCTAAAAGTAGAATTTCAGATGAAATAATCACTATTTTTGAAAGCAGCAAAGCCCAAAGCATTCCTATAACAGGTGTTATTTAACTAAATATACACCATGCTTTCTCAGATGTGAAAAGCTCACTAAGATATTGTTGAAATTATAATTCTTTGGGGGTGCTTGAAAGTCTGTCAGATTTTCAGCTTTTGGGGAGGCCTTGGTTTGTCAAGATGGGCTTTCCTATTCCTCCATCCCAGGGATTTGGGCTGGAGGGACCAAGTCTACTACTGGACAGATAGGCTTTTAGCATTTCAGCCAATCCTACTTAGGACTTCAGACCGAAACATACTGTTTCTTAATTTTCACCCAGGTTGAGTTTTTTGATCTTTATAGACATATATTCAGGTAGTTTAATATACGAACAAAAAGGTTTGAAAGTCTCCTTCATATGCATCAGTAATAGTTCCCCTAAAATGTGAATTCCAGTTGTAAAATGCCTTCATTCATTAGAGACAGGTAACATTTCCCAACATTCCTCATTACAAAACTAAATTTTAGAACTAATCTATAGCTTTGTCCTATATTTAAAAAACTACTTAATCCACAACACAATCCACCCTTGGCACTGAGACTATAATTTAAGCAGATAATACCAATGTGGGGGACTGATTTTTAGTAATGATTCAATGATCTGATAATCTCCTATTCCAGAATAAACTCATCAGGATTTCAACATGGGCGAAAATTTATTCCTACTTCAGGAGATCAAACAGTGATGTTAATTATCACAGAAAAAAAAAGGTAAAGCTAAAGAATTTCAAATGCAGGTCTGAGTGTTAATAATAAATTAAAAAGTTTCATTCCTTTGAGGATTTTCCCTATTTCTAAAAGAACGATATGATCAAAATATAATAATGTGACCAAAATATTATTTATTTTGGTCACATCATATTATGATGTGAACAATTAGCAGTATGTTATCTTTTGTAAGTTGAATTATTTTAATGAATACATATTCAAAACCAAAATTTCCACTCATGGCATATGATTGTCACTAATGGTGATAAACATTCATATAGGTCATTCTAAAATTAATTTTAAGGTAAAAAACAAGTGAAATTAGTAAGAAAAGAAATAACCTATCTCTAAAAATAAAAATCTTTTAATCAAAACGGTGCCTCTCAGAATTGAAAATATTTCAGCTTGTCAGAAAGAGGCAAAGGTTTAAGGAGAAAAAAAATAGCCACATGCAGATCATCTAGTCCCTTCTGTTCTACACAGAAGCACATGTACAAACCTAGATTTGTTTAATTTTCAAATAGATTCCAAAACTGCTAATGACATTACTAAGAAAATTCTTTCTTAAGTTAAATTGTCTCAATTGAATTTATGTGCAAAGTACAGGAAATGATGTGCCTTCAAGGGTGTCATTTGCCCATAGCTATTTATTTTCTATTGTCATTTCTCCTCTGCATTCTCCAAAAGCCTACTTCATTTGTCTGCACCTTCAGCTCAACTTTGCAATGGTACAGTGCCCTGCCTCAAAGCACTTAAGATTGTAAGATTAAAGAATGAAGTTGAGGAAGCAGGAAATAAAGGGATAACACGAAGCTTTGCCTCAAGCTAGCAACAACTTTGCCTTCAGAGATTTGTCCCACCATCTCTGATAGGACAGGAGATTTATGATAATTATTGATAAATGCTAAATAATTTCTGACAGACTGGCAGTCTCTCTGTATTCCTGCATGATAATTGTAGATTTACTTTTGTTTACCCAATTAACATTTATCAAGATCAGTGTTAAACATACTTTATTATGTATAAGAATTATGTGGGATGCTTGTTAAGGAAGATTCCCAGACCTTGTTCTCCTCAGTGTTCTGGTCTGAAAAGGTCTGGGTAGGCACAGGAATCTCTAGTTTTAAGAAGCATCCCATGAGATTCTGATGTAAGTAGTATGAAAGTGAAGTATATTTTGAGAAACACTGGTTAAAATGAAAGTGTTTATGTGTTTATTTCCTTAACCATCTCTTCTTTTCGATTTAAAGAAATTAAAAATAACTCAACGGGAGGCAATATTTCAGTGTTGATAGAAAGTAGGTTCAGTAACCAGCATACCTGGAGTCAAATCTTAGCTCCACCATGCACAAGCCTCAGTTTCCTCCTCTGTAAAATTGGGATAATATTACTATCAAAAAGGGTTGTTATGAGAGTTAAATGAATTAACACATGTACAGTGTTCTGGACAGTGTCTGGTACATGGTTATCTATGATCATTTTTTAAGAAGAGCTGATGTTCTCTCTTCATTCTTCCTGGTTCCTCCACTATGAAGTTCTACTTTTCTCATGGTTCAACTTGACTCCAGGATACCTGGACACTTCCCTGGTAGAAGGAGGTGGGGAGAGGCCATGCAAAAAATGTGAAGAAGATAATGGCTGTTTTATAATCCAAAATAAGAAGCTCCTCCATTAGGTAACTGAAAACGAACTCCATATCATTTTAATGTGGCTCAAAGACCTTGTCCAATGATAATAAATGGAGCTATGTGAAAAAAAAATCATAAGAAGACATTTTGAATGCTATAAAATACAATCAAGTGACATTGCCAAAATATGTTTTGCTAGCTAATGGAATTTTATTTAATACCAACATTAAAAGCATCTTATGGTTTATGAAATAAATTTCAATAATATAGCCCTGTAAGTGTCTAGGATGTAGTTGAAATCCTTTTCCATGTGATTGATTTTGGGCCACTTTGTTTACAATAAGAGTTTATGACAGTAATATAAAGATTGGGATCTGCTCTAAAAATGACAACCCATGACTCCATACCAGGTACTTTCTGAGTGGCTCTTCACTGTACAAATTTACAATGGTTGAGATCATTAGAGTGGATGCTAAAAAAATTACAATGCTCTGACCTGCAAAGAGAGGCAATGTTGTACTATGGGATTTAAATCTGTTTAGTAATAGTATCTACTGCAAGTAGAAGTATTCAAATCTCCTTTTAAATGAACAACAATCACAAAATCCTTAAGTATTTATTTAATTTGTGAGCATTAATTTCCTTGGATTTAATTTAACTATATAAATCAAACATTATGCTTGATAAATTGTTGCTTTGCTTTTTGGCGGGTTTCATACCATAGTAATAATGATGAAAGATTACTTCTAATTATATTCTCTGACAGCCAACCTAGGTTTTTAATTACTTTGTAGAAAAGTCTGAATAGAACAATTTCACAAGATAGTTAACAGCTTGATTGAACAAACTCCCAGCCTTTGGACAACAAACTCAACAAATTCTTAAATGTGGAAATGGAAAAACACTCCTGCCTGCACCAGTCACAACTCTCTTCCCATCAGCTGCAATTTTAATTGGCCTCACCTCTGGTAGGAGCTGCCCAGCTGATGTGAGGGTAGAAGGGCCCCCAACCAGGGAGACCACACCATTGCAGTCCACAGCGCTATGCATCTTCCCATTCATGGGCAGGATGGGGAGCACCCTGGAGGCACGGCTGGCCTGGCTGACATTGCTGTGGCGCCGTTCTCCATGTCTGTGCGGCACAAACAGAGAGTCTCTTCGGCTGTCATTGTCCTCAAAGGTGCTGTGCTCATCATCAGCAAAGTCATTCTCAGAGCCAATGTCCTTTGCTCGACCTCTGAAGCTGAAAAGACTCGCCCTACTGTTGCGTCTTGGAGAGAAAAGGGAGCCACGGATGCTCAGTAAGGACTATGAATAACAAGAGAAGAAACAAAAACCAGATGAAGAGAATTAAGAGCTGGCATTCTGAAAAACAGAATTTGATTCATTGTGTCATAGTCATTGACTTACTCAAGGATAAGTCATTGGACATGCGGAACCAAGGGCCCCTCTGATGACTGCTGGTGGCATTTTGGTACTTTCTACAAGGTTCACCTTTTCTATTTCACTCTTGCTTTTTCTCCTTCCCCCATTTTCCATCTTCTGCTCTCTTTTCTTCTACTTTACCCATACTTTAACATAGTCAGAAGTGTCCCCATAATGTTTTGTCCTGTTACTGGCATCTAGAACTGATACTTTTGATAGACCCTTCTTTAGAAGTTAATTTCAGTTAACAACCCAATGGAAAACAATTAAACACAAACCTACCTTTAGATCCTCTGAAGTCAAAAATGTAGCCAGTAAGAGCTCACTAGTGACCACGCCCTGATGCAAATCTTACCATGGAGGAAATATAATTAATTTTGCTAGTAGGGATGTTTAATTATAGTACACGAGGCAGCTTCTCCAATTCCCTTTGCATATTTTATTATGGTCTTCATGAATAAATTAAATCAAGCTGAAATAACTGTATGATTTATTCCCTAATTTTCACCCTTTTGTCTCTGTCTCAAGAAATCTGAGGGCAATATTTATAAAAACTTAAATTTCACTAAGAGTCTGATCACAACAATTTAATTTTTTTTTTTTTTGAAGTCAGTACCCTGTTCAGCCTTGAGAAATGCTCCTCAAGTCTCAGACCAGGTTATACGGGAGACACTAACTTCAATTCCTGGATGCAGCAGGAATTGAGGCTCGGGTCTCCTAGTGTTCCAGGCAATGTCCTAGGGCCTAGCCAATCAGTGTATTCGATATGTAATTTAAAGATGGTCATGAAATCCTGCTTGGTCAATTGAAAGATATCCCTGTCTTTTACAACTGTTGAGGAAATGGTGCTTTTTCACTTGAGGCTGCTAAAAATATTGGCTCTAAGTTTGGAGCTGCAGTGACATCTTGCCACCATGTGGGAGGAACCTGGATTCAGATATGGAGAAAGACATGGTCATGGTAACATGTCTTGAGCTTCTGGATCCATCCATGCCTAAAGCTATTCACAGACATAATTTACATCATCTAATACATTCTCTTTTTTACTTCAGCCAGCTTGCATTGGATTTATGTAATTATTAATGGAAAGAATACTAACTTCATCACTTAAGTATTATTGGTTTGATCTTTTCCTCTCCAAAGGTTTAAAACTAACTAAAAACATTATTTTATACCTACTAATATCTAGGTTTTTATATTCCTGACTAATATGGTTTGGCTGTGTCCCCACCCAGATCTCATCTTAAGTTGTATCTCCCATAATTTCCATTGTTGGGGAAGGGACCTGGTGGGAAATAGTTGAATCATAGCAGCAGTTTTCTCCATACGGTTCTCATGGTAGTGAATAAGTCTCATGAGATCTCATGATTTTATGGGGAGAAATCCCTTTCACTTGGCTCTCACTCTCTCTTTGCCTGCCACCATCCATGTGAGATATGACTTGCTCCTCTTTGCCTTCTGCCAAGATTGTGAGGCTTCCCCAGCCACATGGAACTATAAGTCCAATTAAATGTCTTTCTTTGGTAAATTGCCCAGTCTCAGGTATTTCTTTATCAGCAGCATGAAAGCAGATTAATACAGTAAATTGATACCAGGAGTGGGGCTCTACTGAAAAGATACCCAAAAATGTGGAAGCAGCTTTGGAACTGGATAACAGGCAGAGGATGGAACAGTTTGGAGGGCTCAGAAGAACACAGAAAAATGTGAGAAAGTTTGGAACTTCCTAGAGACTCATTGAATGGCTTTGACCAAAAGCCTGATAGCGATATGGACAATAAGGTCCAGGCTAAGGTGGTCTCAGATGGAGATGAGGAACTTGTTGGGAAATGGAGCAAAGGTGACTCTTGTTATATTATAACAAAGAGACTGGTGGCATTTTGCCCCTGTCCTAGAGATTTGTGGAACTTTGAACTTGGGAGAGATGATTTAGAGTATCTGGCAGAAGAAATTTCTAAGCAGCAAAGCATTCAAACGGTGACTTGGGTGCTGCTAAAGGTATTCAGTTTCATAAGGGAAGCAGAGAATAAAAGTTTGGAAAATTTGCAGCCTGACAATGTGACAGAAAAGAAAATCCCATTTTCTGAAGAGAAATTCAAGCAGGTTGTAGAAATTTGCATAAGTAATGAGGAGCTGAATGTTAATCCCCAAGACAATGGGGAAAATGTCTCCAGGGCATGTCAGAGATATTTGCAGCAGCCCCTCCCATCACAGGCCTGGAGGCCTAGGAGGAAAAAGTGGTTTCATGTGCCGGGTCCAGGGTCCCACACTGTGTGCAGCCTAGGAACTTGGTGCCCTGTATCCCTGTGGCTCCAGCCAGGCTGAAAAGGGCAAATGTAGAGCTAGGCCCATGGCTTCAGAGGGTGCAAGCCTCAAGCCTTGGCAGCTTCCACATGGTGTTGAGCCTGTCAGTGAACAGAAGTCAATAACTGGGATTTGGGAACATCTGCCTAGATTTCAGAGGATGTATAGAAATGCCTGGATGTACAGGCAGAAGTTTGCTGCAGGGGCAGGGCTCTCATGGAGAACCTCTGCTAAGGCAGTGAGGAAGGGAAATGTGGGGTCAGAGCCCCAACACAGGGTCCCTACTGGGGCACTGCCTGGTGGAGCTCTGAGAAGAGAGCCACTGTCCTCCAGACCCAAGAATAATAGATCCACCAACAGCTTGAACTGTGCACCTGGAAAAGCCACAGACATTCAATGCCAGCCCATGGAAGTAGTCAGGAGGGAAGCTGTATCCTGCAAATCGACAGGAGTGGAGCTGCTCAAGACCAAGGGAACCCACCTCTTACATCAGCGTAACCTGGATGTGACACATGGAGTCAAAGGAAATCATTTTGGAGCTTTAAGATTTGACTGCCCCGCTGGATTTTGAACTTGCACGGGGCCTGTAACCCCTTCGTTTTGGCCAGTTTCTCCCATTTGGAATGGCTGTATTTAGCTAATGTCTGTAACCCTATTTTATCTAGGAAGTAACTAACTTGCTTTTGATTTTTCAGGCTCATAGATGGAAAGGACCTGCCTCGTCTCTGATGAGGCTTTGTTTGGACTGTGGACTTTTGAATTAATGCTGAAATAGTTAAGACTTTGGGGGACTGTTGGGAAGGAAGGCATGATTCATTTTGAAATGTGAGGACATGAGATTTGGGAGGGGCCAGGGGTGGAATGACATGATTTGGCTGTGTCCCCACCCAGATCTCATCTTGAGTTATATTTCCCATAATTCCCACTGTTGTGGGAGGGACCTTGTCGGAGATAGTTAAATCATGGTAGTGGTTTTCCCCATACTGTTCTCATGGTAGTGAATGGGTCTCATGAGATATGATGGTTTTATGGGGAGAAACTTCTTTTGCTTGGCTTTCACTCTGTCTTTGCCTGCCACCATCCATGTAAGATGTGGCTTGCTCCTCTTTGCCTTCTGCCATGATTGTGAGGCTTCACCAACCACATGGAACTGTAAGTCCAATTAACCTCTTCCTTTGCTAAATTGCCCAGTCTTGGGTATACCTTTATCAGCAGCATGAAAACAGAGTAATATACTGACCAATAAGTATGCCTTTTATTTTCTTTCCAGCTAAAGCATTACTTTTTCTCAATAATATCTGTTAGTTTCTAATAAATGTCTGTAAATGTTAAACACTATCTTATGTGATTCTATTCATTATTTACAGTAAGAACCACTTCTTTTTTTTTTTTTTTTTGAGATCGAGTCTCGCTCTGTCACCCAGGCTAGAGTGCAGTGGCGTGATCTCGGCTCACTGCAAGCTCCACCTCCCAGGTTCACACCATTCTCCTGCCTCAGCCTCTCGAGTAGCTGGGACTACAGGCACCCGCCACCATGCCGGGCTAATTTTTTGTATTTTTTAGTAGAGATGGGGTTTCACCGTGTTAGCCAGGATGGTCTTGATCTCCTAACCTAGTGATCCGCCCGTCTCAGCCTCCCAAAGTGCTGGGATTACAGGTGTGAGCCACCACACCTGGCCTAGAACTACTTCTAAGAAGACTTACTGCTCCCACAACAGAAGTTATCTCTCCTTTTGTTGTTCCCATGCTTCTTTATCCTATTAACTACATTAGTAAGATTCATTCTTTTCTTTTATCATTTTCCACACAAGTAGTTATTTTTTAAAGCCTCTCTTAGACTATCCATCTTCTTTCCTGTCTCCTTTCTCTCCTCTAACAAGGGACTTTGAATTAGCTATGAGGACATAACAGTTATGGGATTTACAGGATGTGTGACATACTGCTCATCATTAGCTAAAAAAGAAAGGCAAACAATACATACTTTGCAATGAAGAATGTTTCTATCGCTTTTAGTAAGAGTTTATATTTTAACTGCCAGTACCCGATTCAGCTGGAACCATAGAAGCGTTGGAAGAAAATAGAGTTATAAGTTTGCATGCTTTTCAAGGATCATGGATGAATTAAGCTATACAAAAACATAGTTTACATGTGACAGCTATATGAGAAATGATTGTGCCCCATCCGTTAGCATCAACTTCTATTATTGACATTCATTACATAAATGCATAGTAATCAAATGCTGTAACACACAAAAAAGATGGCCAGTAAGAAATATTCCCCATACCAAATGAATCTTTAAAAAGCAAAACTCCTAGCTTATCACAAATAAATAATAAAGTAATAATTTAAGGTTAATTTTACCTTATAAAGGTTTCAAAAAAATCCAGATTATCTTGAAACTTGATTAGAGATTACATTCTTGACTTTTTTCTCCCCTCTTTACCACACTAACAAGTCAAATCAGAGTCTAAGAAACTATTCATATTTCCACTTACTCTACTAAAGAAATTATAATCTTGCAGTAAAGGCTTACATTGTATAGTTTTTCAATACAAACACAGAGATGGTTACCAACACAATCATGTCATCACAAAACAATAATTCCTAATATTTTGGGGTCTCAAACTCTTAAAAATCTAACAGACACGATAGGCCCTCCATTACTATACCAAGGTTAAGTACTTCTATCTGGTTTGACATTTTCGGTATTACTTTCAGGACTTGCAACGTGGGGTTGGTGTGATTTCAGGGTTTTCTGTCTCTCCTCCCTTCTTCCTTTTATCCTTCCCCCATCTCTTTCTCTTTCTTTCCCTTTCCCTCTGTCTTTTTCTGTCTCCCTCTCCATCCTCTTAGACATTTGTTTGACTATTTCTTTATCAAGCAAAATAAAGTCTTTAACTCTATTTTTATATAGAGACTGCTTAAGAAGAAGCATCAATTTGAGCCAGCCATGCCATGTCTTCTAAGTCAGTGATCGCTTATAATACCCAACTAGCTGGGAAATGGAGGTATGTAGAGGTATGAAGAAGAGGCTGCTGGGAGAATATCATATCTATGAGCAAAATGTACAGAAAAAGGAAGGACAGAGCCTAGCCTTATCAGGCTTCACTATTTTGCCTAGAATTAGTTTTATTCAATTAGAAATAAGGCAAATTGAAGAGAATCTCTGTGGTATCTGTTTGATATGAACTTGATAATGAAGTTTCAAATCTGGGCCAAAATTTAGGCAAATTTTGGCCAAAACTTAGACAACTTTAGGCAAAAATTTAGACAAATGTAGGTAAAAATGTAGGCAAAAATACTTTACCTTCCTCCCTCCTTTGCTCCCTTTTTTCCCCTCTCTCGGTCTCCCCCTCCCTCCCTCCCTTTCTTTTTCTTCCTTTCTTTTCAGAATGACTAATGCTGTAAACAGGGGGTTTGCCTTTTAAAGGATTCCTATTTATTGATTAATGTTTCTACTAACAGAATCATCATGATTGTGACAACAAAATGAAAGACACCAAGTAAATTTTGATATTTAAAGACCCTATGTTAAATTTGAATTAATCCCCAGTGTATCCTGTCTTACGATGTTATTTGTATTTGAAATGAATAAGGCTGACCTACAAAAATTTATATATATCACATGTAAGGTTATGTGAACTTGTCTATATTATAAAAAGGTAAAAGTGAAAGTATAATGCCATTGTGTATTTTAAATAAAGTCATATTGTAAATTTCCTTATCAGTTTTTAAAGGCATTCTTCATAGGCAACTTGATAAAGTGGAAAGTTTAAGGTTTTCAGTACCAGGCAAAATTTGAATACCAACAACCCTAATATGAACAAGACACTCAAAGATCATAATAACTTTTTCTATTACTATATGACATTGTGCAACTATTTAACTTTACTGATCCAAAATAGTTTTTTCATTATAGTAATGAAAATAATACTATTCTACAGAACTGTTAACATTAATTATGAGAGTGTAGAAAGAATGCCAAGCATAAAATAGGTACTCAACAAAGAATGCAGCCCCCTGCTTCTCTTCACATATAAAAATTGGGGATATTAATTAAATTAGAACTTACCTAGGGTTGTAGTGAAAGGCTTAAGTGAATTAATATTGCAAATAACAACACAACGTATAAATATTAGCCATTATCAATGTTGTGGTTGTAATTCTTATTGCTACTGTATAGGTATTAAAGTTTCACTCCTGGTGAAAATGTCTTCTGAGGTACTGTGTATTCCTGTGAATTCTCTTGGTAATTTCAAAGACAATTGGGATTCTAAATTTTAAAATTTCAACAACTTGCATGAGTACAAAAAGCAGAGGCATCCAGTGAATATTTGTTGTAGTTTATAAATCACAGTATTCTTCGAATGCAAGTCCCATGTTTAACATGAAACACAGATAATCAAGTACAACTAAACACCACTTTTTATTTTGTGCCATAAATCTCCATCAGTACCTGCCTATCTGAGAGTTTTGGCTACTTTTAAAGATATTTTGTTTCGTTCCCCTTTGAAACAAGGGCATGAAGAATGCACTTGGCAAGTCATGTTTACACCTGATGGGAACAATCCCGCAGGTGGCCTAAAAGAGTCTCTGATCCACTTCTGGGAATTTGTCACTCAGAAAACCCACAGTTCACTAGATCCATGCACAATAGTTAAGAAGAGATGGGAACCATCTGCTGATAATTCCTGATGTGGAAAATTTCTCCAAGATTTTTGAGTCTTTGAGAAAACCTCAAAACCGCAAATTTTTCCAAACCCAGAGGGATCTAAAATTTCCTTCCTGGGATTCCAAAAAGTTGTAAAACTCACAAATTCTCTGAAGTGATAGCCAAAACACTTGATAATCATCACTACTCTGAAAGCATTGTGCCATCCAGGTGGAAGGCAGTTTTCTCTCCATTAAATTCTGGCATATTCTTTAAAAAAACTTCTGAGAACACAATTCATGTAATTTAATATTTTTACCTGGTGTGGAGAAGAAAATCTCTTTTCATATGTCAGCCTACTTCCTTCCAAGGAAAAACGGAAACCTTTTCTTCTTATGCTGTCTTCAGATTCCGATTTTCGGACTCTGTCATTTTTCTCTTCTTCTCCAGACTGTTCTTTCTGTTTCTTTTTCTTTCTTCTGTTTTTCAGCTCTTTTTCACTTTTGGAACTCAACTTAGATGCTACTGAAGAACTCTCTGAAAAAACTCCTATCCCACCAGCACCACTGAAGTCTCTTGATTCAGCAGATGCGGCCGCAGCTGCTGCCTAGAAAGGCGCAAAGTATGTGGAAGTTGCATATAAACTTAAAAAATAATTGTCATGTTACTGCTTAATCGAGCTTCAATATCATGAAGGTAATCTTGAAAAACAATTCTCCATTTTATTCTGTATTTTAGAAAACAGTACATTGTTATTAGACCAATCAAAGAATAAAATGGGCATTCATATGGAAGATGATACATATGACTTTTATGAGAACGTTTAAGCTCTGTCCTCACACTATGATGTCTAATTATCTAATAATATGAGCAAGACACTTAAAGATCATAATAACATGTTCTATAATTCAAACAATATTTTAAGAAGGAAATAATATAAGAATTAAAGGCTTCCTATTTAAACCTGGTAGACATTTGCCTTTGATTCCATTTTCACACAATAAAGAAATTTAGTGCTAGTCTGAATTATTAAATGTAATTCAGTCAAGTATTTTATTTTAATGACATTTTTCTCCATGATTTAAATTGAGTATTTCACTAAGAAATGCACAGCAAAGACATAATACAGACTGTTTATTTGAGAATCCTAGATGATGGCATCTGCATGAATTTGTAAAGTATAACAGTAGTTTTGGCAGAAAGATGGTGTTTAATATTGTTGCTATTACAGTAATATACCTTGACCTTTATTACATATTTAGGAATACTCAGTAATAAAAGGGAATTGTATTCAACATACAAGAAAAGACAAAAATGGCAATTGGATTAGTTAATGCCATTAAGTCAAGCAAATATAATTAGAGAAATTCTTGCCTTATTTTGAAGGCTTGTCAAGTCCAAATTAAAGGATTTGTAGAGTAGGAGGCAGAGAGTGCTAATGTTTTAATGTTTACACACTAGTGATTTACCAATATAACCCACAAACTTGCATTTGTACACTTTATATAAAAGAGAACAAATATTGAATAAGCCTTTGCCTTTCCAGACTCAGTGAAATAATTTTCTTAGTTTGATTCTGGTTTTCTGACCCTTACCACCTCTGTGATACTGCAATGAAGAAGCAAGTGTAACTGAATTCCTCTTCCCCTAAGAAAATACTTCAACCAAAGACATGTAGGTTTATCTACTCTGCAAGTCTGAGTAAATGAGGCCTTTGTTAATAGTTAATTCCCTCAAAGAGTCACAAGGGAGAAAAAAATGTCAGTAAAGCAATCATAATTATCCATGTTTTGATGCTATTACTATTGACAGAGATCATCGCAATAAAGTAATAACTTCTTAATAACCAAATAGGCTTCTAGCACTTACCAAACACATATGACCTATTTCTAATGTCAACTACCTTGCCACTGACCTCAACATTTAGGTCAAAGAATTTAGATGAAGAAAAACAAAGGACTATATGCTTGTTCACTATACCTGAGCTTCTTCTTGTTGCTTTTTCAACTGTTCGAGCATCTGCTGAAACTCAGCTTCCTTCTGTTCAGCCTCTTCCAATGTGGCCTGATTCTGTTCCTCATAGGCCATGGCCACCACAGCCAAGATCAAATTTATTAGATAGAATGAGCCCAAGAAAATGACCAGCACAAAAAATATCATGTACGTTTTCCCAGCAGCACGTAGTGTCTGCAAAATGGAAGAGAGATTTTAATAAATTTTATATAGGATGTTACAAACTTATACTCTAAGAAATAAAGTATTCTACAGCAATTCTCTTGAGTTCAGTGTTTTATGATTCTCAGAAAAATGATTTTATCTGTTCTCACCAGTTGATAAAGGTTTTCCCAGAAGTCCTGAGTCATGAGACGAAATAATGACAAAAAGGCCCAACTAAAGGTGTCAAAGCTCGTGTAGCCATAGTTGGGGTTTCTACCAGCCTTCACACAGATGTATCCTTCAGGACACTGGCTGTAATTACGTTAGAGGAAAGAGAGGAAGTCAATAATTGCAAGTCTGCTAATTGGTTTTCCTGTTTTAATAGATGCCAATGTCTATTTTTACAGGCACTAGAAAAAAGCCGATTTCTCTCACCTTATCCAGTACTTAACTCAGCACTAAGTGGACTGATTTATATAATAACAGAATCTATTAGATCTACTTTGTGGATTCCTCTGTGATTCATAATTGTCATTATTATATTTATCATGTCTCCATACAAAAGCAATCATATCATGATTAATATCTTCTGGGACTTAAGGACAGATAAAAGAGTCTGTAAGGAAAAAGTTGATTTTCACTGAAGATGTCTTGAGGCAGAAATGTGTGTAAGTGTGGGAACAGGGCAAAGAAGTGAGAAAAGGGTAGGTGGGGCATGCTGCAAGGAGTGAATGACACTGTGTGGTAAAAATGTCATAGGAGGACCTTGAAGATCAAGCAGACCTGGCCTCAATGTCTTGCCTGACACTTCTGAGCTGAACGATCTTGGGCAAGTTACTTAACTTGCTAATCTTCAGGTGCCTCGCATGTGAGAATGGGCTAATAAGAGAACCTGCCTCACAAATTTGCAAACATTGAATAACATATTGTATGTAACGCATTTAGTACAGTACACACAAGGAATGAAAATCAATTGATTTACTTATCATTGGAATCTGAAGATAAAGGCAGCATAGCACTGATCATAGGAGCCAAATGGAAAGCCTATTATCACTGGGAATTTTGCTACAGGTATTAGCTACTAATGTCCACAGTATCATCGTCCAAAGAAAGTGCATTAGACTTTTGTGTGTGGCTCTAAAATCTTGCTAAATAGAGAAAATTAACTGTGTTTTTAAATTTTCCTAGGATTTAGCTCCATGTTTCTTAATAGCAAACATTTGCATGATCCCAATAATAACAATTACAAGCACTTATTGAGCGATCTAAATAGCTATACATTTATTAATCCACTTCATCATCACAAAAACCCTATTATTATACCCATTTGCTATATGAGGAAACGAAGGCAAGAAGAAGTGAGATTATATGATGAAGTCAAAGTCTGACTCTATGCAGACTCTCCAGTTTATGTTTTTAACCACTTTGCTAAAATATGCTAAATACTCCCCATGTCTCAGATATTAACATTGTCTTCAGAGATCTTATATTTTAAGCTATGGAGAACACATTAGTATATATAAAATATTACACTTATAAAAAGTATGTGCTTAGGAATTCTATTAAGCTTCAGATGCATATTATACTGCTTTATTCTCTATTTCATATTGAACTAATTTGGAAGATTAGATGTGACCTAGCATAGAAAAATAATTGCAGTAAATGACTGTGTGAAGGAGGTGAGAATCTACACTTATCCTGGCTATTCTGAGAGTCACCGTGAAGTAGAATTTATGGAGGGTTTTGAGTGAGGAGTGAGTGGGACTGGATGAGTGGGAGGTGGCAGGTTATTGACACTGATGGAGCAATGTGGACTGAAACTCAGTAGGAAGCGTCACTTACCCTGCATCTGAGCTGTTGCCACAAAGCAGAGCATCATTCTGCCCCTCTAAAAAATAAAAGTGACCTATTTAAAGAGAAAGGAATAGAAAGAATCATTAAAAGCCTGTAAAACACTTCAGACACTCTGTTTAGGTGGCAAAGCTCACAAATGTTTTCAATCATAATGAGATGGATAAACTAATAAATATATATGGCTAAAGAGATTTTTCACAATGTTGAACAAATATCAATATATAACATTTTTGATTATACAAATGGTTAGCAAATCTACATTAAAAAGAAAAATGTTCAGAAGGAATTACTATGATAACATTCTTATATCAGCATTCATTGCAAATATAAGCTCAAATTGCATGGGATACATTAAGAAAGAGCTGCCAGTCTATTGCTGGGCACAAAAAGTAAGAAAGAAGAAAGCCTTGTTGTTTCTAGGTGTTTTCGTGCAAATACATTTTACCTTACGTATACTTTTTTCCCTGGGCTCAAAATAGATTCAGACATTTTTTCCTGCCAATTTTAACAATTTCCTGTGAGAAGTGGGCTTAGGTATTTATTCCCTCCTATGATGCTGTAAATAAGTGTTTTGTTTGAAATTTTTGCTTGATTTCTGCCTTTCAAATGAAGAAAATAAACTTGTTTCTTTGGAGAGATATGTTGTCTGAGTATATCTAGTTTTTATTTTTAAGCTATGGAGAGCTATCTAGTTTTTATTTTTAAGGTATGACATACAACTTCAGTAAGTTGCAAAGATGATCTCAGAAAACATGCACACACATGCAAACATATGTATTTTTATATTCACACACAAACATGCACACACATAAGAAAAATGACAGAGGGGCTGGGCTCAATGTTAAGAAATCATGCTGAAGTATATGGCATAAGCTTATTCTGATGTTCATACCTTAAATATAATCAAACTAAACTGGTAACTACAATACAATGATGACACTAAAGGGACTAATTAGAATACGAGTAAGTGAATGGCTAAATCAGGGTTACTTAAGCTTCTGAGAAGCACACAAATTCTTATTTCATCTTGATGAATGGTTTCTCTATTTTCAGATGCAGCATATATACTCAATACATATGTTGCATCAACCAAATAGGGCCAAATTATTTCCCCTCAGTCTTAACACATTTCAGTGGAATACACTGAATAGTTCAAACTACTGATTTATTTATTAAAACGACTGAAAATACCTGATTAATGCCTACCAAATAAACATTTTTAATATGGCATAATATGAAATTACTTTCAACATGAGTATAAGACAACACATTTTCAAATGAGAACTTTTACTATATCAATGGACAGATAAGAAAAAAAGAGTAAGGTATCATTTGATATCTCTTTTATATGTAGTAAATCATCTTAAATTAGTCTAAGTCACTTGGTTCACATCTAAATTGAGACAATTTCCATTATATATAATATTTAATATTTAGAGAACTAAACAACTTAATGGTTTATAGAGTATATCTTACTTTTATCCTCAATATATTCATCCCAGTTAAACATGCTCACTGTCCTATTGAAAGTAGTACCATTCCCATCCAATGAATTGTTAAAGAAGGAAGTGATATTTATTTCAAAGGAAGAATTATCTGGAGGCCATTGCAAACATTTATTTCGTAGGTTGCCCATGAACAACTGTAATCCTATGAGCGCAAACACGCTTAGACAGAACACAGTCAAGATCATGACATCAGAAAGCTTCTTCACTGACTGGATCAGGGCCCCCACAATGGTCTTCAGGCCTACAAATAAAATCAGAAGGGGGAATTTAAATATACTACTCAACAGCTATTTTACCGGCAAAAATATCATGAGCTTGTCCTGGAAAATAAAAATGTCATGCAGAATGCCAACAATATTAGTTTAATGTTTGTGATTGAATAACATTTTCATGAAAAGCCTGCTAGCTGGTGAAAATGAATGAAAGCAGAACTTGTATGTTCATTAGAAAACTGTGAATGGAAATGAACCAAATGTGTATTTCCAAACACTCCTTAGAGCAAAAGAATGATTTTGTTATTCATGCTTAAACATCAACCTTGTGTAAATATTTTGCTTTTATTTGCAGATGTCTTACTCCCTAACCCCTTATTGGTTTTAGAAAAGTCTATGTGAATGGAGTAGTAAGAAATCTTGAAGTCGATGAATTATGAGGTTATATATCTGTGAATTCTGCAAGCTTGAGTATGGGTTAAAAAAAGGAAGACATCTGAAATCTGAGCCCCATGCAGCACTCATGCTATCTCTTGCTCTTTCATTTATCTGCAGCTTAAAAGATTGCCAGTTTTAGGCCTAAATTGTCAAATTTGCATCAATCTGAATGTCTCATAGTTTAGCTTCTATGCGGAAAGCTTGATGTTATAGGATGCAAACCATGTAGCCTGTTACTGCAAATGCCTCATGCAACACTTGTTAAACTCAAAGGCTGATTTAGAATAGTTTTAAATAAAGCAACAAGTAAAAAGCAAAGAATCAAATCCATCCAAAAAATGATGTACCAATTCTTGCTTTTTTACATATTTATTTGCAATATGCAACTAGCAACAAGGCTTCTGCACAAAAGCTGTGATTGTAGCACCACCACTGTAGCTAAATTCAGCCTCGGTGTTTAACCTAGCTCTCACCTGGAATGACTGAAATTGTTTTCAATGCTCGGAGAACTCTGAATGTTCTCAACGCTGAGACATTGCCCAGGTCCACAAACTCTGTCACATATCTGTAATAAGGGGTTCACACACAAACACAATGACAGAACACAAGAAACAGTTGGAGATATAAGGGGCCTACCACCTTATACCATTTTCTTCTTACCTGGAATTACAGAAATAGTTTTCAAAGCTCTCAAGACTCTGAAAGTTCGAAGAGCTGAAACATTGCCTAGGTTTACAAATTCTGTTACATACCTGTAGAATTAAATCAGAGTTATTCAGAATTTAGGGAAATCTATGTCTACCTTGGTCTTTCATCAAGACCTTTTTAATTTCATGAGTGTCGCCATCAGATTTCCCAATTAAGAGGAAAATGGCATTGTCATCAATCATAATCTCTGTTATTTGGGAAACTTTATTACTTTACAGTGCTAATTGAAACCAAAGCCATATAATTTACTATGATAGTTCCTAATTTCTCCAAACTGGATAATTTGATTGGAAGAAAAATATCATTACTAAGAAAAATGCTTGGTCTGTCAAGGCAAGCCACCAAGGAAAATATAGTATAGGCTCCCACCAGTGATTTACTCTTCCAGGATAGAAAATGTATTAAGATACTTACGCAAAAGTAATGACTGTGAAATCCAACCAATTCCATGGATCCCGTAAAAATGTGAAATCTTCTAAACAAAAGCCCCTTGCAAGTATTTTAATAAGTGATTCAAAAGTATAAATTCCTGTAAAGGTATACCTGAGAGAAAATAGCCAAGCTCACATTAAAAATCTAGTGGTTAATTTACATGTACATATCTTAAAGATGACATAAACAGCAAACAAAAATTAGACACTTCCATGTTGGTCTCCCTATGATATAGAGTTTAGGTGGGGCTTAAGTCAAAAAAGAAACATTAAATTCCAAAAGGCATTCTCATTGACTGTAAATAAATGAATACTGCATTTTCCACATTAATTAATTCAAAGGATCCAAATAATGTGGCGCTATATGAAGACATAATCTGAAATACACTGGCATTCAGTCTGATTTGAGCAAATAGGTATTAATCCAAAAATGATTGAAGCATTTGTATTTTATAAAATATGCACCATTAAAATCCATCAAATATATACTAGTAACACATAGAACTGTGATAGTCATTAAAAAAGGAACATAAAAATTAGGTATACTTTTTATCAGTAGATATTAGTAAATCACTGGTGATCTTCAAGAGCATAAGACTCACAAAGAAGATAAAGGGCTGCAGATAATGGCAGTCAAACTACTGCAGTAATTTACAAACTCAGTGAGCCCACTACAAGCTTTGTCCTAGAAGGCATTTAGTGATAGAAATGAATTTGAATCAGGGTCTGGTTAACAGTAGCTAGCATGGTTTGTTAAAGAAATTGAGGAGGTCTCAAGGTGTTAAAAGCACAATATGAAGCATAAAGGGAGGTCAATATTGAAAAATATTTATACTTACTCCACATTCTTTGTCCAGTCTGGAGGGTTACTCATGGTCATGAATACACAGTTGGTAAGAATCGTGCACATAATGAGCATATTGAATAAAGTAGAAGAATATCGTCAAGGAAGACAAAGCTCAATGGAAAAATCTTACTTTCATGCACTACCGTGCCTTCACCACCATGAAGTTTAAAACTTTAGTGCTTATTAATATTTTGTTGCTTATTATTATTTTGTTGCTTATTATTCTATCATTGACCTTTTTTTTGCCATTTCTATAACTCAACAACCTCATATTTAGATCTTGTCTTCAGGCCAAGCCATCAACTATTTTGAGGCTATTTGGGTACTTTTAGTAATTAAAAAAATTAAATGCAAAGAAATTAGTTCATCAGTGAATAATTTATCAACTTAAATTTTCTTAATGACAGACTCAACTGAACATTAAAACTGCAAGTTCAGCATGTATGTAAACCCTGGCAAAAATTCAACAATACAATTCAAGTAATTAATTAAATGTATTATAACATCATTCTAAAAGTTACCCTGGTGGAATGTCTTATAATAAGGTCCTTTCTAAACGGAGTATATAATATACTGTAACTGCTCATAAAATCCTGAACTATGAGAGAAGATGGCAGGTGTTAGCACTGGCATTTCTGGGGTTTGTAATTAAGGCAAAATTACTTATTAAGTTCCCTGAATCTCAATTGACTTGGTTATAAAGTAAGAAAAAGTAATCATTTAACAGGATTGCTATGAAGATCAAATTCGTTAAAATATGTAAGTCTCCTGCAACTTAATGGCCCTAGTGCATAATAGATGCTCAATAAATTGCTTCCTGGATCATACAGAACACAGTTTATTACAAATATTGGGTTGGTTTCACCCTATTCCACTTTGTCTTTGCAGGTATAGCCAATGCCCTTCACTTTCCTTGACATTAAAAAACAGCAAAAGACAAAAACCAAAACAACTGTTTAAGAAAATATTCAGTACTCAGATAATAGTAATGACTTTCATATTTAATAAAAAGCATAATAAAGATTTAGTTGCCATTATGTAAAGCGGCACTCTTTATCAACGTGAATCTGGACACAATTATAAAAATTCCAGAGAGGAAATACGTGCTCTTCATATCTTTTCTCACTCCCAATGTTTTTACTATAAATCATCACATTACTTACACATAATGAAATATCAACATTATTACAACTGGACAATGTTGTGCTGATCTAGAAAGAAAGTTAATTTGCATCGAGTACTGGTTTTAGTCAAAACAATAATAATATTATTATTTTTTAAGTTTAGTAGCTGTGCTGTAAGGCAGATGCTTAATTCCCAGTTTTTTCATCCATATGAAAACACTCATAAGTAAATGATGTGCATCAGCCACGTGAGGGCACTATAATCTAGAGAACACACACACACAAAATACCATTTCAAAGAAACAATTTTTCTTTATTGCTAAAACAAACAAAAAACTAAATTAAATAAAAAATGACTTGCTATTGGTATATAAAACTAGAGAGTCCTTTGTGCCTGTAGGTCTGCTGAGCTCTACTGGGGAAAAATAACACCCCGTGGCATATTGGCACCATTCTAAATTTATGGTCACAAACCTCAGTGGTCCTCAACACAGTCCTGCATTTTCCCACTAGGCTCCATCTCCCACTCTTTGCAAAGAAAAATTTCAAATATTCTCCACTTTCCTCCAACTTCCAACCCTCTTCTTTCTTCTGGCTCCATTTCAAGCTGAAAACTTATTTTCTACTTTACAGAGAAGAGATAGCATCATAATGCCCCGCCTCCACTTCCCACCCCCAAATCAACAAATTTCTCCACATTGAGACTAACCCTTTCCTCCTTCCTGTTATAGTGGGGAAGTTTCCAATCCCTCCACCCGTATTCTGGACACCTTCCCCCTTCCAGAAGACTTCAGCAATCTCTTACTCTCTCTTTTCTTATCCTTAATGGCTCCCACCTTCCTGGCTTTTTCCCATAGACACAAACTTGCTTATGTCTCCCTTGTCCTGGCATAGGGGAAAGGATATTTCTCTCCTATGACTCACAACTCTCCTTAACTACTTACAGCCCTATCTCCCTTTTCCATATCATGGCCAAACTTTTTGAAAGAGCTGCTTATCTTTCCTTTTCTTATGTATCTATCACATATTCAGCCTACCAGCTTTTCTTTCTAAAGATGGCAACATCTTCACGTTTTGTCACTAAAAACAAAAGGATAATTTGAGTTTATATTTGACATGCTTTCTGAGCAGCATTCAACAAGGATGGTTCCTCCCCTTAGCATTAAGTTATCTTCCCTCTGCTTTCAGGCGGTTCCAATTCCCTGGCTTCTTCATGCCTCAGGGCACCAATTTCTCTGTATTCTTTGAAATGTGGCATTTTTCTTTTTGAAAAGAAAGACATAAGGTATGTAAGCCATCTACCTCTCTTCTACTCCCCTCATCCTAGTGTAGTCCATCAACAAACATTGCTCAACAAACATAACCATTATGTACCACCATTCTCAGATACTTCTCTCCAAGCAAGACCTCTCTTCTGAATTCCACATTCTTGATTGTCCATATGACATCTGTACTTACATATCTTATCAACACTTCAAATTTTGAATTCTAAAACTGAACTTTTGAAAAGTATCTTTTAATCTACCCCTCCACTCCTGCTAATTACTAACTCCTTTGACATCTCTGTGTCTTATAAAATGTGCATAATATAGCCAGAGACCTATGAGAAATCTTAGATTGCTGTCTCTTCTTAAACGTTCACATCTAATTAACCATCAAATATTGTCAATTCTGCCTGCTATCTCTGGATTCAGTTACTTTTTTCCATCCCCATATCACTGCATGGTCCAAGTGTCTGTCAAGACTAGCATCAAATCTAATAATAGTCCATCTAGATTGCAGTCTCCTCTAAACTGATCTTTCCAAATTCATGTTTGGCTCCATTTAATCCATTCTGCATTCTGTGCTAAAATGACCATTGTAAATGTAATATGAATCGTTTTGGTAGCTTTCTATTACTCTTAGGATGATGATCAAATGTCTTAACATAGAGTCAAGACGCTAGGAGGTCTGACCCCTGTCTACTTCTCCAGTTTCATTTTCTTTTCTCTTCATTGCATTTTCCCCACTTGGATAATACTGTAATTATTTTAGGTTGTCAAATGTTATGAATGTTTTATATGCTGTTTCTGACTTTAGGGTCATGGAAATGTTACCTCTCTTTTTCTTTAGTACTCAGATTGATCTACTACCAGTTATATACCCCTGCAGCCCTTATATTATTCTTCTAATGACAAATTTTAATGATGATCTTCTCAACTACTCTCTGAGCATCATAAGGACAGGAATCATGTCTATATTATTCACCATTATAGCCTTGCTATTTCACATAGTGTCAGTTGACTACTGAATGAAATTAATTTTGCAATTCATTTGTGACTAAATGGAGTTTTTAAAAATAATTTTTGATAAATTATTTAAAAATACAGCATAAAGTTTGTCTTCAAATATATTGTTGGCCAGGTGTCATGGCTCTCGCCTATAATCTTAGCATTTCGGGAGGCCGAGGCGGGCAGATCACTTGAGGTTAGGAGTTTGAGACCAGCCTGGGTAAAATGGGGAAACTCTGTCTCTACTAAAAATGCAAAAATTAGCCAGGCGTGGTAACAGATGCCTGTAATCCCAGCTAATCAGGAGGCTGAAGCAGGGGAATCACTTGAACCCAGGAGGCAGAGGTAGCAGTGAGCTGAGATCACGCCATTGCACTCCAGCCTGGGTGACAGAGTGAGACTCTGTCTGAAATACATATACATATTGTTTACACAAGTTTCTACAGTTTTTGAGGGTAAAATATAGGATAAGTATAAGGTGGAAATTAACAGCCTTATGTGATTATGCTGCATAATGGACTTGGCAATGGTTTTATGACACTTAAAAACTTACTCTTTATAGTGGTATAATTTAGTTATATATAATAAAGTAAAATATATATTTCAATATTAATTAACAAGAGAAATAATTATTTTCCAATTAGTCACTGATAATAAGTCAAAACCCAGCATTTTCCTTATTTCATGGCTATCATTTTAATGAAAGTATACACTTAAGTTAAAAATTCCGGCACACAAAAAGAACAATTTTACTTTTAATAGAAAAATAGTAGATAACTAGGGTCAAGTTTTTACACTTGTGGTTTCATAGGTATCTCTAAATAGAAAGGTTTAAAATTCATTAAGTTTCTAAATCATTGTTAATCTATTTCATCCATCACATACTTTACAAATTCCTGGATTCTGGTGAATGACTGAAATAGTTTCAGATGATCTTAAAAATACTCAAATACAGCTGGGCGCAGTGGCTCACGCCTGTAATCCCAGCACTTTGGGAGGCCAAGGTGGGCGGATCACAAGGTCAGGAGATCCAGACCATCCTGGCTAACACGGTGAAACCCCGTCTCTACTAAAAATACAAAAAATTAGCCGGGCGTGGTGGCAGGTGCCTGTAGTCCCAGCTACTCGGGAGGCTGAGGCAGGAGAATGGTGTGAACCCAGGAGGCAGAGCTTGCAGTGAGCCGAGATCGTACCACTGCACTCCAGTCTGGGCGACAGAGTGAGACTCCATCTAAAAAAAAAAAACAAACTCAAATACAAAAGTATTTAATGTAGGTATGGATTTTGCATTGGTGATGCCATGCATCAAAAAAGCATAGAAACTCCACATCAAGGCAGATTTCAAAAGGCTCAAACTAGTAGCAAAATGCATACATCCTATACTATTTTTTAAATATATAATCCAAGTCATAAAGTAGAGTACATTTTTCAAAAGAACAATGTATCCTGGAACAATATTGTTTTAAGAATGTTGCAATATAAAGTAAAGTAGAGGCAGATAAACCTTATATAATATCAGGGGACAAAGATTTTTTGTAATCTATTAATTCCTTTATGCCAGGTATAAATAAAAGTGGGTAAACCTATTGATTGATACTAACCTGCGAGTTGGCAAATGTAAAATATTTCCTGTGTGTATACGATGAGAAACACTTCTTCAAGTTTTTACTGAAAATTGTTTAAGTAGTCCTTGACATGGAGCCTGGATCATCATAATACTGGCACGCCCACCCCTGTCTCCATGGAGGGAGGATGAAGCACCATGAGATTTAGAGCAATGAACCATGGATCGGATACATCTCTTACCAGCCATGTGGGCTTCAGCAATTTGTTTGATTCTTTGAGGCTCAGTTTGCTTATATAAATGTGGATAATACTTTTCTTACAGTATAGAGTCATTATCTACTAAGATAATAATTATTAGTTTATTACCATTAATAACTCCTTTATTGAGTATAAAATTATAGGACATTTCTTTGTTATTCTACAGGAAGGAAAAGACATTATTCTCTGTTCAGAGACTTTGTAATAATGTATAATATCCAAAGAAGTTGCAGAGGAGTTTTTAACCTATATATATAAGCTAGAAGTAGAAGATAGCCTGATGTTAGAGGTTTTCTAATGTAAAAATGGATAATTTGAAGTAAAATAGAATAGGTCTCTTTCTACATACCAGTGCATATTTCTGAGCCAGCAGAAAAATTGAGTAAATGTCACATTTACAGTGTTAACTATTGGATTGTTTAATTTTAATATGAACAAACTCCTATTTGCCAGTAGATAACTAAATGATAACATATGAGCATTGAAAACAAAAGAAAGAGAAATTGTGTCATCTGCTTTCACATAAACCTGTATATTTCTTTTCATGGAAAACCACATTTTATATCTTGGTATGGACACCAATTAATGAATTAGTAAGTTGGAGCAACTAAGAAGCACCTTTGAAATGCATAAAACAAGAACACTGGCAATGTCCCACATATATTAAATCCGAGGGTTTAAAAATCATTTGTTTTCTGTTGGATGCAAAATGCAAAGAGCTGAGAATCAAAAAACCTTGTCTGAAGTTTCAGCTCTGCCACTGATAGAAAATGTAGCCTTAGAAAAAACTAAACATCTCTTGGTTTCAGTGAACTCATCTACAAAATGAGACAGGACTGGCCACGTTGTTTGGGTCACTTGCAGGTCTAAACTCTGGTGCTATATAAAGATTTTGTTTGCAGAGTCAGAGTAGGGATTTCTATAAAGTTCTTTGTGCAATTCCTTAAGCAATACGAGAGTTTCCTTTTTGCTAATCTTACAGCAGTTGCTACTAGAATTTTAGCAATTACGGTCATAGATACCCTTTATTGAGTACCTACTAAGTACTAGCACGGGATCTGGTGCTAGATACTTGTCATACATTTTATCATTATTAATGTCTAAACTGTGATTATAATTTTAAAGATAGAGAAACTGAGATTCGAAAGAATTGGAGTAACTTGGACTAAGGTCATATAGCTAAAAGGTAAATTTTAGAGATAGGGTTTGAATATACATTTTCTGATACCAAAACCTATGTTTTCCATTTTCCTACCATTTTCAAATGATAGGTAGTTCAGCATTACTAGTGTGATTTGGAGGGAGGGTCTCAGCTCTTTGGCAGCCTAGTCCCATGTCATGACTTTAAATACCAGCTGTACACTGACAGCTCCCAAAGTCGAACACCTCCAGCCCAGCCCTTTTCTGAACTCCAGATTTGCACAGCCACCTAACTCCTCCACTCCTCCAACGATGTCTAATAGGTGTCTCAAACACAACATGTTCAAAACCAAGCTCTTGATCTTACCCACAAAACTGGTTCATTCAAGTTGCCCCAAGCTCAGTCAACACAACTCCATTTTTCTTTCTTGACCAGACTAAATGCTTGGAATCATCCTTAGTCCCTCCCTTCCACCTATACCCCACAACCAATTGCTCAGCAAATCTTGTCAGCTCTTCTGCAAAATACCTCAAAATCTGATGACATTTTACCATCCTTATCGTTTCCACCATAGTCCAAGCCACCATGCTCTCTTGCCTTCATAATGACCGTCAGTCCCGGTCTCCTTGCTTCCATTCTTTCCCCTTATGCAGTCTCTTCTCCATGAAGCAGCCAGAGTGATCTTTTAAATATGTGAGTCAGGTCATGATACCCTGCTACTGAAAACCCTCCTGGAGTCTCATTCAGAGTAAATGTGGTGTCCTCACAATGACCCACTGCACCTCACCTACAACTTTAGCCCCTGACCTTCACTCCCACTGATGTCATCTCCTCGCTTCCTGCCTTTCCCACTGTGCTCCAGCCACTCAGGTCTCCTTGCTGATTTTTAAACATACTAGTTGCACCCCCACCTTCAGACTTTACATTCATACTTGCTGTTCTCCTTGAACTGACTTTACCCCTAGATTCCCATGTCTCACTCCTTTGCTCCTTCGGATCTCTGCTCAATTGGTACCTTTTCAGAAAAGATTTTACTGGCCATACAATCTAAAACAACACCTTGTCACTCCTCCCTTTGACACTAATTTATTTTTCTTAGTAACACTTATTACTAGCTCCCAATCGACGTACTTGTTTATTGTCTTTCTTCTTCCAAACACACACACACACTCACATGAATGTAACTACATGAGAGTAGGAGCTTCATTTTGTTCAATGTTGGATCCCAGTGCTCACAAGAATATCTACCACATGGTAGATACTCAGTAAGTACTTGCAAATGAACAAATGAGTAACAAATGCAAAATAAATTAGAGGAGTGTGCATATATTAACTTAAAATAATAAAAGCTGACAGGAAACACATTTAAAACCTTGGTAGGGAACTTTAGGAACATAGATTATTTTTAACTTGTTTGTTATCTAGAAAATAAATCATCTTTTATTTAAATATCAAATAAGACACTAGGCACATCAAAAGAATTTTCAGTTTTCAAAATGCATCCTGGTAAAAATACCACAAGCATAATTTCTCATTCAGCCAAAATAAATTTTTAAAAAAGCTAATTTGACACAAAATAGCTCCTAATAGATAACAACAGCTCTTGGAGAAACAAGTCAAGCTTTTTGTTGGAAAGAGAGGTATTAGTCCAAGTTTAAAATACAAACGTATTTAGCATGATTGGCTTTTTGTTGGTTTATAAACTAGTGGTAATAAATACACAATGACCTCCCAACTGTAGCCAAACAACCATGACCATCTCTCCAAGAATTTTTAACTTACAGTAAACGACACTGTACTTGAAGTCAGAAAATCAGGATTTGGGTCTAGGGTTTGCAACATGAGGAATAAAGGACAAAATTACTGTGAAAATCAGTTACTAACTACGGTACCTATATGCCTCTAAGTTTACTAGGCTATTTGATCAATTGCACCAGCATCACCAAAATGTGGAAGGATTCATGTATCTTAGACTATTAGCCTCACTGCCTTTTGTTACATCTCTGCTCCAAGGTGAGACATCGGAAATATAACACTTTAAGCCAGGAAATTAGAGACTTTTTAAAATCTAATTTTCTACATTGGAATAAATTTGTGACTCTAAGCCATCTGTAAACTTCTCAGAGAATCAACAGCTCAGCTTGGCATACCTTAATAGATTTGCCTGGCTGGCTTCACATTTCAACCTGCATCACCTCAGGCCTCCCAATGACTTCCGCCTCCGGAGGGTGAGTTCTTTCTCCCAGGAAGCAAACACAAGCCCACAGATTCAAGTTGTATCTGGATATCTAGAGAGGTCCTGGCACAAACTGTGTCCTTAGTACTCAGATTCTCTGATCAGAATTTCTTAAACTGCCCTTACCCTCTACCACCAGGAGTCTCTTTTCCAGGGAGTTTTAAATGGGCATTCATAATCTCCTAGGACTTTTTTTTTCAAGTGGGGACAATAGTTTTCATGAGATTTTCCATGGTCTATTACAAAAGTTTTAAAACAAAAATCTGCTTTTGTAAAAAACAAATATATTGAGTTTTCTTAACTCCATCTCATCATTCAGATGCATGACAAGAAAGATTTTTTCTGATCCATTCAAACTTATTTTTTCACTTGTTTCCCGTCTGATTCTCTAATCTCTGACTTACTAGTCACTTATTTATTTAATGCATATTTTCCCAATGTCTACTAGGAACAGAAGTCTAGTTCTAGACTAGAATTTTTCATGTAATTTTATACATAAATTACATTTGCATAAGGAACATACAATTATTTTAAAATATAATGAATAGTTTTTGCAGAGATTTATTCACTGCACAGATTACAAATGCTTGAAACATAATAATAGATCATAATTTATAATCATGAGACCCAAATATAAATTCCAACTTTATTATTCATTTCTAATGCTAACTCAAAGACATCTTTTTCTCCACATGCCACTGGGTTCTCTTGTTTGGAAAACAGAGAGAGGTAAGAAAACATTATTGCTCAAGGTAATGCCAAGAAACTAGGAAATCTTAAAACATGAAACATAAACATCAAATAAAAGATGTTGATATCCACCTAAACTGGGGAAGAGGAACAACCTAGAGGTTAAAAGGAGACTTTACAGAATGTTATGCTTCTAAAGACAGCATTTACCATACTGGGAGGCAAGTCTAGGGACATGCTTTACATCCCCTCCACCTAGAAATGACATAAGTACCCTGTACCAGGCTTATCTCATTTCATGAATTTCCTACTTAATTTAATTCTGTACCTTATCTAATTCAAATATTTTCTAGGCCTGCTAAAGGTGAAGAATATTTATACTGAAAGCCTTAATACCAGGACCTGGGCTAACCATATCATGGAATTCCAAGAAACGATTCTTTCTAAAGAAGAAATAACATGCTGTCCTAATCTGAGGCTTTGCTTAATTTCAGTTCCCCTGCCTTACCTCTGATTCCTGAAGCATATCACTCCTCCTCCCATGACTTCTGTGTTCTTCCTGTAAATGCCCCTGCCTCACACAGCTTCAGTCATCCAAGCCTTTGCTTCATTGGCATTCCCAAGACTGGCTGTCAACAAGACTTGTTTCTGGCCTAGAATAAAACCTCTCATTTCCAACTACTCTATTTAATTTCAAAGAATCAATCAAATTGCCATCTACCACCAAGATGTCATCAATCTCATTTTTGGAAAGCAGGTGCTTCAATAAGGAGTATAAAAAATAAAACGAGAATGTATATGGATAGATAGACATTAATCCTTTGGAGAGGGATAATTGTAGCAAGATTTGTGACTTGAATAAAACACAGGAACAAGTGATAAAAAGAAAAAGAAAGGAAAAGAATAGAAAGTAGAAGATCAATAGGAAGGCTGTTGGGAAACAAATTTGGAAAAGTATTTGAAAGGGTGTTATACCTACAGACACAATTGTAAATGCTTACTAACTCAAAGCTTTTAAATGCTAAAATAGAAGAAAGTCAATAAAATTCAGATCAAAAACATATAAAATTGTAATTCAGATTATGTATATTTATTTTCCAAATGTAAAAGCAGTAAAGAAAATTAGCTCATGGAGTTTACTCTCTTACCTAACATTGTCAATTGAAGACTTACAGGAGGAGAGCCTGGTAATATGGTCAAAATTAACGAGAAAGGCTTGGATGTGGCAAGCAATTCATAAGGGAGAAGAAAAAAGAAGAAAGAAGTAATAGTGAGTTGGGTAGAGAAGAAACACTTAGAAGATGGGGAAAAGTAATTCACTTACCTGTGATCTCATTTTGCAACATGCTAACTATTGAGTAAAAGGAAAGAGAAAGAACACATAACATTGCCAACCACAGATATTTTGGAAAATGTGTAGCCCAATAACTTGGTCAAAGAAGAAAATCATATTAAGTGACGATTTGAAAAAGGATATGAATGTACCAAAATCTTAATAGCTAATTTTCTAATAGGGTTGAAGGGAGTTAAAATGTAAAGGGCGGGGGTGGCACTGAATCGAGAGATTGCTTTCCCTTTATTCAATACTATAAACGTCTGAAAAAGAAAACACAACACATAAAACAAAACTTAGAATATATATTAAGAATATTTTAAGAGAAAAGTAAAGCCATTATTTATAAATATTGCCCTGTAAAATAGTGTATAACATAATAACTACCAGCATATGACATGAAGATAGATGCCTTTTTTTCTGAGCACTATAAACTTTCCTAAATTTGATAAATGACATGAGGATTATTAAGAAAATTTGTGATCAATGCCATAGGAATTCTTAGCATCTTTATCAAGTTTTAATGTAAGTATTTTAAAACCACATTTATAATTCACATAAAGCACAAAATTGAGGCTTTGATTTTTTTTTTGGTTAGAAAATTTTCTCATGAGAACTTCAAGGTTTTCCAGGTGTGTTCTTTGCTCAGAATCTTATTTGGCACCTACAAGTCACCTGCTATTATTTCTTCTGTGGAGAGCAATAGAAAGGAGAAAGTATGGTATAAAGGAATAATTAAGCCCACTGAAGATGAAAGTGACTTATGGAGAGCTAGAGACTATAAAGAGGAATTTAGATACTACTCCTGCAAATATAAAAAATAAAATTTAAATAGACTCCTAGTTTACAGGTTTTGCTTCTCAACATTATTAGGGAATCAGGGTCAATTTACACTGGTTTAAGCATATAATTTGTATTCAGGAAGGTGAATAGGCTTTTGTCCTTCCTTAATTCCCGCGCTGGAGGATGCCTCACCAGTTCTCTGCCTGTCTCACAAATGCAGGTTCAAATGAGTGCTTCCAAAAGACTTCTAGGATCATTGGTCCATTACACGGTCAGGCCCATCCAGCATCTTAGTGATACTTTAGACAGAGGGAAGGAGGCAAGCCTTCTTCACCATCATCCCTGGGACTAGCCCAGAACCAATTAGTAAATAGGCAGTGAAGGCAACTTGACTAAGAACTCACTTTCTTATTGATATAGTAGGGGTCCAGATCCTCCAGGGGCACTGACACCATCTCTGGAGGAATGTCTCCATAAATAAATGGAAGAGATTTTCCTGCTTCCAAGTCACTGTTTGGCTTTGGGCCATTTTCATCATCCTCATCCTTGCGTTCCTGTTTGGGTCTCTTAGCTTTCTCTTCTGCAATGCGTTGTTCAATAGCAGCAAGGGATTCCCTGGTAAAGAAGCGGAAGCTGTCAGGTCCTGGCGGTACCAGCACTGACTGTGCCATCTTTTCATCCTGCTCCTTTAATCACTGTTTAGCTCCTTGCATAAGAAAGTGCTACAGAAACAGGGAGGGAAAAAAAGCAATGACCATTAGAATAAAAGGTGATTGTGTCAGTTACATGGCACTGAGTACTGAGATACAGCATAGAAACCCAGATAGCTATAATATTTTCAAAGAAAGCTGTATTTGGTATTCAGGGAATCTCATATATGCATCCATTTGCTCGCATGGAGATCTATCTTTCACATTCAGTAGGTGTCTATGAGGTAATCTAATCTCCCACTCCCAAAATGTTTTAAGTGATTGTGCTACTTGTGGGAAAATATGCAATTCAGAGCTCAGAAATGGAGGATACTGGTTTGTGCCTGCTGTTTCACTTGTGTGAATATTTTGGCAGCCATCTTTTTCAGCATTCTTTCTGAAAAAATAGCAGAGATCCAAAACAAGAGATGAAACATCACACTAAATTGGAGAACCTGGGCTGAGGATCTTGAACGTATCTCTCCAAGTCTTTCCACGTGCCCTTTGGCTCACTTTATCACATTTAAGAGTTTATTCCAAGTCAATTCACTGGGTAAAAAGCTCTGGAAATCCTAAAATGCCAGGCTATGGTAACATAGGTAGATCCTGCTTGAAAGAAAGGGAGTGGGAAGGAGCAGAAGATGCCTGGTTGTGTTTGGAACTGCTCGGAAGCTGCACAGGAAGGGACCCAGCTCCTGCCAAACCGGGCAGGAAGTCATCCACATCAGAGGTCTGTAGCTCGGACCCCCTGGCTTAGCAACCTGCTGCTAGCTAGTGTAATTGCTTCTTAAATTAACACATTTGCAGTACCTTAGGAAATACTGTAGAGATAGCCAATTTCCTCAAATTATGCCCATTTCACAAAAACGTAGCATCACAGTCTTAGTGTCCATATCAGAATTTGGACTTGAGAAAAAATAATAAGTTTATGATAGTTTATCTTTTCAAGCAAACTCTTATTATATGAGTCTTTGAGATTTTTACTGGTATTCAAATCATATTTCACTAGATTAAAGTAGATAACTCAAAAGAGCACATCGGTCATTCCAAATGTTACCTCTGAACCAGTGGCAGGAGTTTCTATGCTATTTGAAACAATACAATCAACATCTTGACTCCTAAATGCCACTTAATCTATTTTTTCCATCTTTTCAAAAAATCAATCTATTTCACCCCCATACTATAGGAGTCAGAGTTGCCATTTAAATATATGAAATGCATTTTCTAAGAGTGAAATGTGTTATGCAGTTCACTTCTGCAGCATACACCAGATAAAACAGAGGGAAACCTAAAATAACAAAAACTACTGCACAGTTTTATTTTAAAAAAAATGTTGAAGTAAACCAGGACCTTTCAGCTACCAGCTAGCAGACTGCCCTCCCCAGTATTATAGTGCCTCCAAAACATCCCTCATTTTTCTCACCCATCCCTAGAGACCCTCATGCCTAGCGACAGACATAGGCATGAAGATGGTCCTTGCACGCTGGGGGAGGAAACTGCCATGCCTGGATTCTCTAACAGAAGAGACATGCTAAAACATGCAGCCAGCAGCTTCAAAATGAAAGTGGTCCCTCTGCAGATTTCCCCAAGGATTCTACTACTGTAAAGGTAGAGAAGCATCACAGAGAATAAGCATAATAAGAATATTAAAACATTACCCCTGTAGAATCTTTTACACCCAGAGTTTGGGATTGATAAGCTGGCACCAAGAAGACTGCAGCTAAAATTCCATCATGCTTTAAAAAAAAAAAAAAATCTTTTTTTTTTTTTTTTTTTTTTTTTAATTCTCCTTCAAAGACCACACCTAACTTCCTGTAAAAGGATTCTGGTAACTGAAGTAAGAAGAGGCATTTCCTGTACAGGGACTACAAAATGGCATTATTGTAACTACCACTAGAGGGCGGGGAACTGTGAAGAGAAACACCTTCATAGCGTACACACAGACAGATGTCTGAAGCAGCCCCAAGCTTTCAGTTGTGGAACCGATCTTCCACAGGCTTTTCTTGGAACGAAACATTAAAACTTTGCTGATTTTAAGTGTTAATTTTGTTAACTGATAATGCTTCTCCTCATGCTTTTTATTTGCTATGTCAGAAAGTCATTCAATCAATATAAAGAATTCAACTTTAAAGTAAAGAGAAAGAACAGTAGTGCACTGCTTGATAGCATTTTTGGTGAATGACAGATCACATATATGACAGTGGTCACATAAGATTATAATACCATATTTTTTACTGTACCTTGTCTATGTTTAGATGTGTTTAGATACACAAATACCACTGTGTTACAATTGCCTGTAGTATTCAGTACAGTAACATCCAGTATAGGTTTGTAGCCTAGGAACAATAGGCTATACCATGTAGCCTAGTTGTGTAATAGGCTCTACCATCTAGGTTTTACATACACTCTATGAGGTAGACACAGCGACAAAAATCACCTAATGACACATTTCTCAGAATATATCTTTGTCCTTAAGCAAAGCATGACTGTAAATAGGGAACAGTTAAAAATAAAAACTCATATTAAGCAGCAATTAACCCTTACTATATGTAAGGGTTAAAAATAAAAATTCATATTAAACAGCAATTACCGTATGTAGGCTTGTAGCCTAGGAACTACAGACATACAGTAGGATTTGATATTCGCCTCAGCCCTAGATAATCTGAAATCCAATGTAGTTCTTTTCTAATTCAATAAAGAGATGGCCTGTGCCACACAAGTTAACTCTCTCCAGAAAAAATATTAACCCAATGAGAAACCAGTCTTAATTATCTCTGATTTAAGTTACTAAAAAGCAACCAGAAAAAAGAATTGATAAACCAGTGAGATTCTAAATGCTAGGCTTTCAATTAATATCATAGTGAAGATTTGAGGACTTACTAAGTGCTAGTCACTTGGCTAAGATGTTTGCACTGTATTATTTCATCTTCCACACAACCCTATTGGATAAATGCTTTCACTATCCTTATTTGCAAACTGAAGTAAGGACATACACTGAGATTAGGAAAAGTCTCCTAAGATCATACAGGCAGGATTCAAACTCAAAATCTGATAGCAAAAATTTGTGATCATTACTCAATCATAAAAAGAAAACAGGCATTGGCATCAATTATAATTAGAACAGTTCTAATTGTTAAATCAATATATTTCATACTTTCTGTCTTCATCATTTTCATTGGAAAATGTATTTATTGGGCAGAAACAGAAAACAAAATACCATATCTTCTCACTTATAAGTGGGAGCTAAACATTGGGTACATATGGACATAAGCATGGGAACAAGAGACACTGTGGACTATAAGAGGGTATAGGGTGGGGGAAGCAAGTGTTGAAGAACTACCTGTTGGGTACTATGCTTGCTACCTGGGTGGCGGGTTCAATCGTACCCTCAAGCTTTGGCATCATGCAATACACCATCATAACAAACCTGCACAGGTATCCCCTGAATCTAAAATAAAGGATTTGGAGAAAAAAAGAAAATGTGTTTGTTGGAAATGAGCAAGGGGAAGATGTAGCCCAAAATAATATTTTAGTCACTTTAGCAGATAACTTTTGATTGTAAGAGAAAAAGATGTCTCAAACTAGTTGAAGTAAAAAATAAATAAAGACCGGAGTTTATTGGTTCATGGTTTGTCCAGGGCTAGTATTAGGCATATGATGATTCAAGAGCTCAGCTGATGTTTCCAGCTCATAGTTATGCTGTATCCTTTTGTTCTGACTTTCATAGTAATAGGTTTCCTAAAGATTCTTCCCTTAGCCATAGCTTCCCTACAGCTAGATGCTGTAGCAGCTCTAGCCTCCCAACCTTCCCGACCTCAATTCAGTGGGAAGAAAGACTCAGAAAAACTCATTGCATCTCACTGACACCTGGTGGGTCACATGACCATCCTGAAGTAATTACTCTGTCCAGGGTAATGCCATCTTTGATTGGCCACTCCTAAGCCACATGCTCTACCCTTGAAACATGGAAGAGTCCTCACTTGAAACCTATGAGTAGTCAGGGTAATCGTTGTGGTACAGAAGCATTTCTCAAAAGTGGAGTTGGAGCTGGGAAGGTTGCTTTTGCTTGTAATCCCAGCATTTTTGGAGATCAGGGCAGAAGGATCCTTGAGACCAGGCAATTGAGGCTGCAGTGAGCTATGATCACACCACTGCACTCCAGTCTGGGAGATAGAGCAAGACGAAGGAAAGACAGAAAGAGAGAAAGAGAGGAAAGAAAGAAAGAAAGAAAGGAGAGAGGGAAAGAAAAAGAAGAAAGAAAGAAAGAAAGAAAGAAAGAAAGAAAGAAAGAAAGAAAGAAAGAAAAGAAGGAAGGAAGGAAGGAGAGAGGGAAAGAAAAAGAAGAAAGAAAGAAAGAAAGAAAGAAAAGAAAGAAAGAAAGAAAGAAAAGAAAGAAAGAAGGAAGGAAAGAAAGAAAGAGAGGAAAAGAAAGAAAGAAGAAAGAAAGAAACAAAGAAAGAAAGGAAAAAAGAAAGAGAGAGGGAAAGAAAGGAAAGAAAGAAGAAAGAAAGAGGGAAAGAGAAAGGGAAAGAAAGAGGGAAGGAAAAAGAAAGAAGAAAGAAAGAGAAAGAAAGAAAAAGAGAGGGAAAGAAAGAAGAAAGAAAGAAAGAAAGAAAGAAAGAAAGAAAGAAAGAAAGAAAGAAAGAAAAGAGAGAGAGACAAGGAAGCAGGGAGGGAGGAAAGAAGGAAGGAAGGAACCAACGACAGACAAGTCCTGGTGGCTCATGCCTGCAATCCCAAGTGCAGTGGCTCATGTCTATAATCCCAGCACTTTGGGAGGCCGAAGCAGGCAGATCGCTTGAGGCCAGGAGATCAAGACCAGCCTGGCCAACATGAGGAAACCCCATCTCTACTAAAAATACAAAAAATTAGCTGGGCATGGTGATGGGCACCTGTAATCCCAGCTACTGGGGAGGCTGAGGCAGGAGAATCACTTGAACCCAGGAGGCGGAGTTTGCAGTAAGCCAAGATCATGCCACGGCACTCCAGCCTGGGCAACAGAGTGAAACTCAGTCTCAAAAACAAAAAAAAGAAAGAAAAAAAAACCACCAGGAAATTACAAAAGAGCAGAGTTGAGTTACTATTACTGGAATAAGGGGGAAATTAATGCTGGACAGAAAGAACAAACAAGTGCATGCTCTAGTCACATACTCATCATATTTGCAGTGCCTCCACTTTTGGAAAGTAACATTATCAATATCGGGATATATACTTATGGTATATCTTCCATGTGTACCAACTTCCATGTATACTGGCCAGGCAAGATACTTATAAGACTCCTTCCCCATAGTAAGTTGTCCTGCTGCAATCAAGCACACAATAGTTCATAAACCTCTATGGTGAGCGTCAGCTTCAATTATCAAATCCATATTCAGGTCTTACTTTACAAATGTGCTCAGCAATATACCAACTTGTTATACAAATGATTCTAATTCAAAATAAATTAAGAATAAACAAATTTATGAAATGATTTACCAAACATATTTTTGGGAGGAGATTAGTCATAATAGTAGCACATAGTATCTACTTTTTTTTTTATAAAAATCTACACATAGTACCTACTTTTGTCAAGCACTATTTTAAGAGCTATGAAACCATCTATTCCTTATAGCAACCTAATGAAATAGATGCTGTAATCATCTCCCTTTAAAACATGAGGAAGAAGTAAAAAATGGAACAAAGGATACTAGAGGCTGGGGAGGATAGAGAGAGATTTGTTAAAGGATACAAAATTACAGCTAGACAGGAGAAATAAGTTATAGCTTCTATACTACTGTAGGATGACTATACTTCACAATACTACAGAATTTCAAATAGGTAGGAGGAGGATATTGAATGTTCCCAATACAAAGAAATGCTAAATGTTTGAGATGATGGATGTGCTAATAACCCTGATCTGATCAGTATATGTTATATGTATTGAAATATCACTATGTACCCCATGAATATGTACAACTATTGTCAATTTAAAAAATAAAGAAACATGAATAAACAGAGGCATCCCGAAATTCAGTAGTTTAAAATACAAGTAAGTTCTCACAACTGGAAAGAGTAAGGTCAGATGTGGAACTCATGCTTGCTGCCCGCAGATTCCATGTTTCTAACAATTATGCAATGCTTAAGACATTTTCTGGAATTATGCACTATCAGAAACATACCAAGATATGTGCAGTTTCCTTAACACTATATTAGTTATAGAGTCACCTCTTTCTCTCCCATTGATTCTAGCCAGTGAGTGTGTCTTGGAATATTTAAATGGGTGAACACAAAATGTTTTGCCAAAACATAAAAAATATCAAATGAACAATAACTGAATATATTTTCACATGAAAGATACTTTTGTGTAACGTAGATTTAAGTAAAGAATTATAGTCTGTTTCTCATTTCCCAGGATAAGGTTTTCAGAAATCATACATTAGTTTTTCTTCCATTTGTTCTGACCTTTGTTATCACATCATACTGATATTTTATGAGAGTTCTATATGACATATATTACTTGAAGGTTTTAAATTTCATTCAGTTGTACATTTCAGACAGAAGATTTTGTGTTACAACTTTTAAGGCCAGACACTATATTTGGAAGACCTATGAATAATGAGAAAGGCAAACAATATTATTTGAAGTAGTCAAAAAGTAAAAAATGTTAAGAATTGGGATTCTAAATTCTGATATTTCTATAATGTTTTCCTTTCAATACTCTTTTCCTTTAGTTTTCTCATTTATACAAGAGGAATATATTTTTTCTAAATTAAAATTTTAAAAAATCATGTTATTACACATGACATCAGCAAAAAATTATACGAAAATTTAAAAAAATAAGGATATGTAGTAATAAACGTTGTATCACAATTTTTTTCTACAAAGATCCACATTAATAATACATGCTCTAGAGATAAATTTATACTAAGAAAATGGCTTATTAAATTTCATAGATGAAGACGTAATTTTATATTAGTTTATACTGTAATTAGTGGTTGTGGATAAGTGCTCAAAGACTTAGAAAATTTTGTGCCCAGGAATTAAGAAAGCTGAGAAACACTAAGGAAAGTCTTTTTTTCTGGAAGTGGTCTTTTAAGTTCTGTTCTACGATTGTAGTTTTTTGGGTTCTTTGGTACATTACAGTAATGTAAACATAAACCAATAAAAGATCTGCTAAATATTATTTGAATATTTATTTTTCAGATATTCTAGCTTTCTTATTTCATAGGTTCAAGTCTATTTTCTTATCAACTTATTGATTGTTACTTGCTGTGATATATATTTGTATATATGCACACACACACATATGTACACACACACTCACATATGTATATGTATCCTTCTCTTTTTAACCTGAATCCACTAGCCCATTTCTGTAACTAACAATTTCCATAATGGGGAGAAAGTTCTGAACAACCAGACTTACCTGTTTTTCTGCTGTAGAGTAGAAACAGAGAATAGTAGAATATGAAGAACTCAAGTTCAGTGTTTACTGGTCAGAAAAGCTGTTTTTTTTTAAATGCTAGGTTTAGTTCCAATATGAAACTAACTTATTTTTTATACTTTATTTTTATATTAGCTGCATTGAGCAATATTCTTTTTTCTCTTTCTTGAAATAAAAAAAAATATTTAGAAACTACTTAAAATAGAAAAAAAAAAAAAAGCCTGTCTAGAAACACCAGGTGGAAAATGAGTTGGTAATAAAACAGAATTTTAGGTAACAAAAGTCTAAAAAACCACGAAAGAGAAATAGCACCACTGTCATTTGAACAATGGCTATTTACTTGCATTTTTTGGCATTGTTAATCACTGAATCTGGATTTTTCTCTGAATTCCACACAAAGCATCCGTTAAACAACAATTTTGTTATAAAATGTTTACTTTTTACGCACATTTTAGGACAAGCTATCACCAGACACAAATCAATACAAATGCATCAGGGGCTGAACAATCTCAGTGAGTGACACATATTTTGCAAACTTCTGCCAAACAAAAGGATGGAATAGGTTGTGCACAAATCAAATGAGGGAGAGTAGAGGAATAACACATTTTAAATATTAATAATTCAGACATGGTACTGTATTTTCTGTAAAAGAAAATGAACCTTTAGTAACACACTAATAAATTTTATCTCTTAAGAGATTAGTGTACTGATAAAGTATTCAGAGAACTGGAGAGCTGTGGACAGCAGATACCAAAAACACCCCAGCTTTGCAGAGGTAACCATAGTCTTCCCTGATTACTCCCTTTGCCAGAGGTCCACAAAGAATTTGCAGTGTGCCCACCTGCCTGCTGCACTTCCAACTCCAAGTTGCAAATTTTAAGAACCCAAAGAGGTGTCCCCAGTGGGCAAGGGGAGCAGAGAAGAGAAGCAATGTTAGAATAGGTAGTTAGGCAGACATGAGCAAGGCAGTAGAGAGCCCCTCCCTCAGGAATGTCAGGCAACCATCAAGTGACGGTCAGGTGGTTACTAAACCGTCTAAAATAATAATTGGTCTTAGCCAGCACCAGGTAAAGATAGTCAGTCCCCCAATGGCTTAAAAAAAACACCTGAAGCTGGTGATCAGCGGCTTCCTGATAAGATCTCAGGAATTGGATGAGTGGGCTCAAGCATGCACATTAAGCAGCAAAATGGCAGAGTTTAACTGGTATATGACTTTCTCAGGAACACTCTACTGGTAAAGGAAAAATGCCTCAAGTGAGCATGCACACAACTTTAGTAAACACACTGCACATATTGCCCCTCCCAAGTGCTGGCAGATCACTGCACATGTGTACAGCCTGCTCCAAAAGAAAATAAAGGGAAGAGAAATGCAAATACCGTAACCAGGCCATAACCAGGCCAATGTATAAAACTTCAAGTCAAGGGCCAAACAGGGCACTTGGATCTCTCAAGTTGCCTGCTTGGCCTTTTCCCAAGTATATTTTACTTCCTTTTGTTCCTGCTCTAAAACTTTTTAATAAACTCTTACTCCTACTCTAAAACTTGCCTTGGTCTCTCCCTCTGCCTTAAACCTACTTCTTCCCCTCAGCCAAATTCTTTCCTCCAACGAGGCAAGGATCAAGTTTGCTGCAGACCTCTATGGATTCACCACTGGTGACATGTTAAATGTGAAACTAAAAGATGGTAAAATGGGAAACAACCTCCATTCGAATCTCAGAGATGTTAGCAAATCCGCAAAAGTGTTGTTAGATGGAAGAATTGGACACACCTCATTTCCCAAAAAAGCATAATACATAGAAATTTCAGAGATAATTGGAAAAATGTCCAGAGAAATCCTCAATGAAAATAGAGCTTTTCAACCCAAAAATCTCAGGGCTGAAACACACCCTGTGTTCATCCAGGCAACAATGCCTCTTGCTTTTTAGCCGGGATGCAGTTGGTCAATGACACCAAATGGCTTTACAGAGCAATCTTTAGAACTTTCCTTTGGGGCCAAAGTCTAGGCCTGTGAGGTTGCAAGCAGCCCTGTAAGGCCTGTGATGACACCAGGTACCAAAGGTTCTGATGTCTGGCCCTTCCTTCCAACATGCAATGTCAAACACATAAGATGTCCTGATGTGCTACATTTGATATTTTGAATATGGAAGCATATTTTAAATACTCTTTAGGCATTAACTTATTACAAAATTCTCTACCAAGATTTCACATTAGGTTAAAATTCAATTCAGTCTTTACATTTCTGTACCGAGGTCTCCACCTCAGCATATTACCTAACACCTTCTCCAGCAATCAATGTTACCTACATGCACATGGTGAGCCCCATGGTCAGCCTCTTTGTTTCCCAGGTGAACTAACTAGATGTTAACGTTGCTCTGCTGCACAGTAAAAGCTCCTAACTCAAACCCACCAAAAAAGGAGTGAAACTCTGCCAAGTGCACTTTAAAAAGAGATACTTTATGCTTATAAAAAGAAATGAGTGAGTCTTCTAAGAATAATAAAAGGGAGTATTTAACTGTTAAGCACAAGATTTGGAGTGCAGAATTCGGATAAGGCTCTGCTGGTTCAGGTTGTTAAAACTCTTCTTGTTCCTCCTGTGGGCCCCCTTCATCGGATATCACGACGTCTTCATCTGTGGCATAGAGAATGTCTACAGTCCTCTGCAATACAGGGTCATTGTGCCCCTCGTTCTGCTGGCAAATCAATTCATTGTTCCTTAGCTTTCTGAAGTAGAAATCTCTTTCTCCAAGGCTTCAATGGCAAGTTTCAATACACTGACCTGCTAGCATCAATTTGACCCTGCAGCACTCCTACTGTCCACACCAGGATTTTTTAATACCACCCTGGGGCCAGCCTTAGAAGCTGCGGTTATTTGTGGAAATGGTCCTCTGTGGAGCTGTATTGCTAGAGCTGAGAGGTTACTTCGGTTTATTCAGAACTGGAGCAACAATGGAGGGAGCCACTTCAGTTTCTTGACCTTGTCCGGAGCCACAGGGTTATAGTCTTTTTCATTGTAGTTTGCATCAAAAAACTTCTTAAAGTGCTAAATGAATTCAAAATTGTCCTGAAACTTTCCTTTTACTAATTGTCCACAGAAATTACTTTGTCAGCCCCCACCCTCTTAAAAATACTGCTTGTAGTATTTTGAAGTTATGGATGTATTCACGGAATTTCACCTTCTTCAAGGCAATGGAGCCAGGGAACAGAATGACCATAAAGTGACAATAAGCAGCCCCTGGGCACAATTGTTCCATCTTTGTCAAATTCAACTTTAGGAGACTCATTGATCCAGGCCAGTATGTCACGTAGAATTAGGTTGTCATTGGTAACTGATGTCAAGTATATATTCACTGTCATCTTTGGCTCCTGGTGGAACAGTCTACTGCCCACACCCAGCCCTGGTTCCATCTTCATCTTGTTCAAAATGCTTGACCAACATTCTTTAGATATTCCATTAAATGATTGTTATGTTCTAAGACACACTTTGCTTTTCTTTAACAGAAATGCATACCAGTCTTACTATGATGATCTCTGGGAAATATGATTCAGTCTATAGATAATCACTTTACATCTAACTTTCCTAGGAAAAATAAGTTAACTATATAAAAGAAATATACCTATATTTTAATGGAAGCATTTTTATTTTGCTGTAGGTAGACTGGCAATACATTGCTGCAACGTTTTAAAATCTTCAGATGTATTAAGTGCATGTTAGCAGACTTCCAAGAACTCATTCAACCATCTCTAAATGGCTCATCAGCAGGAAGGCCACCTCTAATCTGATTACATAGTAGTTTGGTTTTGATGGATGGATTATGCTGGAATCACAGAATTCCAATTCTGGATTTTAATAATCAGGTAAGAAAGAAAACTTCCCAGGATATGGTTCTCTTTATGAGGGTGAGGTATTTCCACTTGTTTGATATACCTGAATATTTCCAGCTCAGTTTTCCTCATTTCTTCTTTTCATCAAAGACTTCTACCTAAAATTTTTCCCTCAGTCCCCGTTCTCTTTTTTGGGGGAGAAAAAGCAGCCTCTAAACTCCTCAGTGGAACAGTAGATCTGAATGTCTGGGCATCTTCCCCAAGTCAGAATGAGCAGGTAGAGCCAGGATCAGAAGGTCTTTGAAATAATAATAATAATAATAATAATAATAATAATAACAGGCCGGGCGCAGTGGCTCACGCCTGTAATCCAGCACTTTGGGAGGCCGAGGCGGGCAGACCACGAGGTCAGGAGATCGAGACCATCCTGCTAACATGGTGAAACCCCGTCTCTACTAAAAATACAAACAATTAGCCAGGCGTGGTGGCGGGCACCTGTAGTCCCAGCTACTAGGGAGGCTGAGGCAGGAGAATGGCATGAACCCAGGAGGCGGAGCTTGCAGTGAGCTGAGATTGCACCACTGTACTCCAACCTGGGCGACAGAGCGAGACTCCGTCTAAAAAAATAAATAAATAAAATAATAATAAAACAATGCTCAAAAAATAGCTACATTCCAAAGTGTATGTATGCATGCCTGTGTGTATGAGAGAGAGAGAGAGAAACAGAGAGAGAGAGAAAGAAAGAGAGAGAGAGAGAGAGAACTAGAGAGGAGTGAAGGAGATCATAGGAGACGATGGGTTCATTTCTTCATGTAATGTCAACACTACCTAAATTGTGGCACACTACTAGCTTCTTGATTTGTTATCTTATTGATCCTTGCATTATTCGTGAAGGAAGCAGTATTGTTGTCACTTTTCAAATGTGGCAGTGATCAGGGTATATGGATGTTTAATAACTTGCCATTGCCACACTGAGCCAGAGTTTAAATTCACATGTGTCTGATTTCAAATACTAAATATAGTCCATGTTCCATTTTTCCCCCAGGGTGAGAAATGCACCACTGAGCTACAAGTTAAGAAGGGAAATATGATATAAGTCTGATTTTCTAAAAGCCACTAGATCCCTTTCTATACCTAAGATGTTTATAGAATCCCACAGGTCCACTGCTATTAGACAAATTTGTGACCCAGTACAAATAACATGGTTTCCCCTTATAATCTTGCTATTGCTATTATGGGGCTAGCTTAACCTCTGCCAGAAAGCAGAAGTTGTTTTCTCAATACCTTCACATGCACCATAATGAATGTACTCTTATCCCAGGCATGGAGGATGAGCTTACACACTTACAAGGAACTCTCTTCTGCAATACTGTATACATCTCTCTTCATATTCATTTATTGATGAGTTAACCATTCTTGTGACTCCAGCTTACACTTATATGACGCCTTCAGCATAGATTCCTAGTCCTGAGTGCTCATTCAGGATCCTATCACATATTCCCAACAATCTATAGCTAAGGTCTCCTGGGCTGTAGGTTCTTGGAGCCTCAAGTGAACATTTCCAAAATTGAACTTATCTTCCTTAGAAATTTATACCATTTCTTAAATATTTCCATTTCCTTCATTTTTCTTCTTTTTTCCTAAATTAGAAGTATTTTTTCCTGACTTAGTTGTTTCGCTCCCTTTCCTTTAATTTATGATCTCTGTCACCAAGTCTTAATATTTCTACCTCTAGGAAATACCTCTATGATTTGCTTCTGCCACTGCATCTTTATTACCATCAATGTATTTCAGGAGCAGATACATAACAGGACACATCATTTATGTATTCAACAAATAATGTCAAGTTCCTCAGGTAAAAAACCTTACAGCCATCCTTGATTCCTTTCTCTCTCTCTCTCATATACTATGTCATAACCTCTAGTGACCTTTTTGTTCTATATTCAAAATATATCTTGAATCCAATCATTTCTCACCTCCTATACCATTAGCACACTGGTTAAAGTTGCCACCATCATTCACTTAGATCACTGCAATTGCTAGGGCCAGCAATTTATGAAGTACAGTGCAAAACTGATAATGTTGAGGCCCCAGCTGTGAGTGGTGCCTTGCACCTGTAATCCTAGCTACTCCACAGGCTGAAACTGGAAGATTCCTTGAGGCTAGGAGTTGGAGACCAGCCTGAGCAACATAGCAAGACCCATCTCTAAAAAAAGAGGGAGACACTTGTTTAAGTAGCAGGAAAAAGGAGCCATTAAAAGATGATACAACATAGCTTTTTTCTTATTTATGCAAACTGTCTACTGATCTGATGGTTTTTATTTGCTATTTAATGTTGTACTCATTGGAGCAGGGAAACACTTGCAGGGCAAACATAGAGCCATATGAGTGTCCCTGATTCAGAGCAGAAGACAATGTCTGCCCCTGTCCCCCACTGCCAAATTCCCCTTCCCACCAGTTTCTGGACTGAAGCAACCTGCCCTCAATTGGGGTCAGAGAAGTCATTCTACCCTTCCCATGAGCCTGCCACCCAAACTGGTGGAAGGTCAATCCCCCAAAGCATTGCAACTCTGCACCTGACATGCCTGGATTAGAGGTGGGTGAGAAGCTCTCTCCCGCTGAGTCTCTCACTTGCCTTGGCACTTCCAGCCTGAGGTGCATTCCTAACTGCAACTTGACCTGAGCTTGTGACCAAATCCCCGACAGGCTTAAGGGCAGCAGAACACAGACATCTTCCCACCAGCAACCCAGCATTCTCCCTGTTGGAGGGTGGCAATAGTTGCTGGGAAAAGGTGAAGAAGGGGACACTGAGTGGCCTGGGCAGGGGGCAGGGGTGCAGGTGGATTTGAACCTATCCACAGCAGGAAGTACCAGAACATGCTCCATAGTCCCATGACTTTCACTTACAAAACCTAAATTCAAACAAAAATTATTAAAATTATCAAGATGGTGACTGCAGAGCATTAGGCCCCATGTGTGGGGCCCTTCTTAGCATGGAGCCTTGTGTGACTGCCCATGAAGCCAGCCATGGTAATAATTTCTAAATTGGTCTCCATGCTTAATTTTGGCCTCCTTCAGTTTATTCTCAATGTAGTAGCCAGATTCCTTTGAAATGCAGAAACAGTTGAGTCACTATTCTGCTCAGAACTCTACAGTGACTCTCTATTTACTGAGGAAAGGTCAAAGTATGAACCATGGCTTGTATTGGCCTGCAAGTTCTGCCCACCCCCCTCACTTCCTTCTCTAATGTCGTCTCCTGCCCTGTACTTTCTCACATGGCTACTTCTTGCCAAGCACTCCAGACACACTCCGAGCTCATGGCTTTGCACTTGCTTTCATCTCTGCTTGAAATGCTTTACTCCCAGAAATTTGCATGGCTCATTCCCTTGCACCTACTAGTCTTTGCTCAAATAGGACCTTCCCAGTGATGCCTTCCCCAACCATGCTATATAAAATTGAACACCATACCCTACAACTGAACACACACACACAGACTTTCACACACTCTAACCACATCTCCTTCCTTATTTCCCTCTATAACTTCAACTTTCCCTAATATAATATCTATTTTTTTAGAGATAGGGTCTTGCTCTGTTGCCCAGGCTAGTGTGTAGTGGCAAAGCTCACTGCAGCCTCGACCTCCTGGGCTCCAGTAATCCTCCCACCTCAGCATCCCAAGTAGCCAGAACTACAGGCACATGCCACCATGCCTGGCTAATTTATTTCATTTGTAGAGATGAGGGTCTTGCTATGTTGGCCAGGCTGGTCTTGAACTCCTGGCTTTAAGCAATTCTACTGCCTTGGCCTTCCAATTGGCTGGGATTAAAGGCATGAGCCAACATGCCTTGTCTAGTATGAAACTTATTAATAATTATTTATATTGTTTATTATTTGTCTCTGTACATTGCAATGTAGACTAGATGTCTTAGGTCAGGTTCCCCAGAGACAGACACTGAGATGTGGCTTAATGAGAAAGTGATTAGTTAAGGAAGTACTCCTAAGATCAATCAGGAAAGGAGTGGGTAAAGCTGCAGGTCTGGATGGGGAAGGAGCCAAGCTAAGGTGTAATTCCCAACAAAGCCCTACAGAAGGTGGCTTTATAATGATCCCACAGGACAACTTTGGAGTACAAATTATGTATTTGAGTTTGTCCCTATATGAAGCAAGGGATCTGTACTTTCATAATACTGCAATAGTCAGTCTTTGGCTAAGGATACGGGTGGGGGCATGTAAACTCCCCGGCACTTCAGACTTTGTGCTGAAGGAGAAAAAATGACTCAAATAATCTGAAGACAGTTCTCTAAAGCAAGACACAGGTACAGATTCTTAAAAGCAGAAACACTCATCTGCCAGGAGAGGGAGACAGAGATAACAATAAAAGGGACTGAGGTGATCCAGTTTGGGTGAAACAACATGATGTTTATTGTACTAATGAGAACAAGACTTTTTTCTTTTCTTTTTACTCTATCGCTAGTGCTTAGGACAATCCCTGGCACAGAGTAGGGATTGAGTACATAGATAAATAATTGTATTGCATACCTTCTATGGTCCAGGCTCTACAATAGTCTGAGTACATAGTAGAGATAAACATAGGCTTTCCAAGACAAATTACCATTGCTTTTAAAGGTTCTATCTCCTGCATTCAAATTTACAGAATGTATTAGTCTGTTTTCACGCTGCTGATAAAGACATACCTGAGACTGGGCAATTTACAAAAGAAAGAGGTTTAATGGACTTACAGTTCCACCTGTTGGTTGGGGAGGCCTCACAATCATGGCAGAAGGCAAGAAGGAGCAAGTCACATATTTCGCGAATGGTGGCAGGCAAAGAAAAAGGGCTTGTGCAGGGAAAGTCCTGCTTATAAAACCATCAGATCTTATGAGACTTATTCACTATCACAAGAACAGCATGGGAAACACCTGCCCACATGATTCAGTTACCTCCCACTGGGTCCCTCTCACAATGAGAATTCAGAAGAGATTTGGGTGGGACACAGGCAAACCATATCACAGAATTAATGTCATCTGTCTCCCACCTCCTTCCACTAATCTCTATCAAGTTCTGTGAATTGTGCTTCTGAAATTACATATCTATCTCTTCCCTTCTCATTCCATTGCCAACATCCAGATTCAATATTTTATTACAATTAACTGGGCTACTGTAAACAGATAATCTCCATTCTTCACTTTGTTTCTCATCCATCTATTTTATATATAATTACTAATATAATATTTTTAAAAACCTGGCTGTAGTTATAATAATAATCTGTCTAAAAACTTTATCATTTAAGTCCAATTAAAAGTTCAAATATGTTATCCTTTTGTGCTCTGACCTTAGCTTTCTTTTCCACCCTTTATACCTTTTTGGTGATGTTCAACCAAAGATTAATTATTTTCTGTTCCCAATCTCTCCACTTTCTCCGCTTTGTACCTTTGCTCAGTTTCTTCCATTTGAAATGAATTGTCTTCCCTATCTCACCCAATGAATTCAACATTAACTTATTAAAATTAACTCAAATACCATTTGCTCTAAGAAGACTCTCTTCATCTCCTGAGCTGGAAGCTATCTCCCCCTTCAGAACTCTTAGGACACCTCCTAGATAATGTGGTATATGGGAAAGGGTATGGGTTTTGAATCAAATTATTGGGATTGAAATCCAGTTCTGCCATTTAGTAACTCAGTGAGCTTGAGTGAGGCTCAAACTCTCAGAACCTCAATTTTCTCATCACTAAGATTCCTCTTGCTGGCATGTAAAGAATCCTTCCTTCCTTCCTTCCTTCCTTCCTTCCTTCCTTCCTTCCTTCCTTCCTTCCTCCCTCCCTCCCTCCCTTCCTTCCTTCTTATCTGCCTTTCTTTCTTGCTTTCTTTCTTTTTCTTTCACTCTTTCTCTCTTTTTCACAAGGTTCTGCTCTGTTGCCTATGCTGGAGTGCAGTGTTGTGATCAAGACTCACTGCAACCTTGACCTCCCAGGCTCAAGAGATCCTCCCATCTCAGCCTCGTAAGTAGCTGGGACTATAGTGCACACCACCATACTTGTCTAATTTTCTAACATTTTGTAGAGATGGGGTTTTGCTGTGTTGCCAGGGCTGGTCTCAGAGGCTCAAGTGATCCTCCTGCCTTGGCCTTAAAAAGTGCTGGGATTATGGCCATGAGCCACTTTGCCTAGTCCAGCTTTCCTTTCTAGTCTTCCCTCTTACCAACCCCTATGACAGGGTTAGGCTTTGTGTCCCCACCCAAATCTCATCTTAAATCATAATCTCCATAATCCCCACGTGTCAAGGGAGAGACCAGGTGGAGGTAATTGAACCATGGGGGTGGTTTCCCCAATGCTGTTATTGTGATAATGAGTGAGTTCTTACAAAATTTGATGGTTTTATAAGAGGCTCTCCCCTCTTTGCTCAGCACTTCTTCCTGCCGCCTCGAGAAAAAGGTGCCTTGCCTCCTTTTTGCCTTTTGCCATGATAGTAAGTTTCCTGAGGCTTCCCCAGTCATGCCAAACTTTGAATCAATTAAACCTCTTTCTTTTATAAATTTCCCAGTCTCAGGCAGTTCTTTATGGCAGCATGACAATGAATGAATATACTCTACTGGTGTCTTATGGTACAGACAAAATATAATGTGCTCACAGTCTTCTAAATTTTCACACTAATCTCTGTGTTTCCACTTCAGGGGTATTGTTTAAGCTATTTTCACTACCTGAAGTTCATGACACCAATTCAACCCAGGAGACAGTAGCAGTTTAAATCTCAAATACATTTTCCACGCACAGTTTCACATCCTTCCAGCTGGGTACACCCTTTCACTTTTTCAAGCTTAAGAACATTTGTTTTTCATACACCATTTTTTCTATTTAAGTAATTGCCTTCAAGTAAGATTATGATGTACTCCTCTTTGTAGCTCTTGCAGTACATAAAGCAATGCCTTGCAGAAAGTAGATACTCAGTAAAAGAGCTGAATAACAGAAGATTTCAAATAGAAGCAGCATTGAGCAAACTCATGTTGAAGAGAGGCTGGGGGTGAAATAGCCTCTGTCGATTCTAGAAGGCAGATCTAAGGTTACTATGAATGTTATAGAAAGCAAAATGTTGATAAAATATGTTGAAGTAAATTAAAACAGATCAGGCTTGAAGAATTTCTGAGCAGACAAATCCAAGTGGCCCTCAGAAGTAACCTAAACTTTGCTTGATTTGCAAACATATGCAAAACTCGACTTGAACTATTTCTTATAAATGCCTAAAGAGAAATGAAACTTAAGGCTAACCAATCAGAAGCTGCCAACTCACGTAGTAATATAAGTAGGAACTTTTCAGCAAGATAGACCAAATAAGGCAACTATATAATTGTAACCAATTAAATATTTCCTTTGTTTTATTTCCACATTCTCCCTGTAAAAGCTTTCTCTTTGAGTTCTCTCAAGTGGCCTCAGAACCACTTTTGGTTTGGAGCTGATTCAAGAATTACCATTTGCTCAAATAAGCTCTTTAACATTTTATTGTTTCTCAATTTACTTTTTAATAATTATAAGTAACAATGTTCAAATTCTGAGATTTGCATAAAAATGAGTATTTTTAAATATGAAATAATCCTCAATTACCAGCAGATACTGCAGTAAGGATGCCTGTCTGAATAATTAGAATGTATAATTCCCCAAATATTTTCAACCTCCAGATTCTATGATTGCCTTAAAAAAACACCAGGTATTACATTATCTTTTACTAAGTAAGAAAAAATGAAGACAGAATTAAACTAATTTTTATTTTTATTTTTTTGAGATGGAGTCTTGCTCTGTCGATGCCTGTCTAATTTTTTGTATTTTTAGTAGAAACAGGGTTTCACCATGTTAACCAGGATGGTCTCCATCTCCTGACCTGGTGATCCACTCACCTCAGCCTTCCAAAGTACTGGGATTACAGGCATGAGCCACCACACCTGGCCAGAATTGAACTAATTTTTAAGATCATTGACATAAACTCTGGATTAGAGATAATTCAACATCCAGAAGGTGGTCACAGAACATGTTAGCTTCCTGATGAGTGACTGAGACTGATCCCTTTTCACTGTGGGCCTACTGGGCTTGATGAAAACCTTCCAGTCTCTAGTGCTGATTGCATAATGTGGGGTCTTCATAAATATGTGGTACTGAATTAATAATGGGGCCTAACCTGCATTTGTATAACCAAATCAAAAGGTGTCAAAGGAGAAGATGAAGTAAGGAAAGACCTTACCAGTGAAATCTGGCTTACTTTTAAAATACAACTAATCACAGTTTCTTGGACTACAATGAAGAAAGCATTCAAGAGCAATGGCGTAGAAGTTTTCTTGTCTCTTTTTAGCACCAGGAATGAATCTATTTGTCTTTGTTGGGCTCATATTATAAATATATTTTCAGAAAAACATGTCAAAATATGTGTCCAGACATTTTTTTAAATTAAAATTAGTTACCTTGGAGGGCCAGGCACTTAACACAAAAGTACTATGGCCCAATAACTTTGGAATTCCTTCTTCTGGAGTTGTTGCATTTGTTTTTTTAGGGAGCCAATTCACAAATCTTTTTTTTTTCTATGTATTTTTGGCAACCTGTTTCTAGTTACACCTTATTATGAAACATCATTTTGAAGAACTCTTACTACTATTTGGCATGACCAATTCTTCTGTGCAAAACAAACAAACAAACAAAGGCAATAATTTTAGAGCCAGGCAAAACTGGTTTACATCTTACTCTCCTACTTTCTAGCTGTGGTTCTTTGGTCAAAATACCTATATTATTGTGAGGATTAAAGAGTATAAGTTGGCTGGGAGCGGTGGCTCACGTCTGCCATCCCAGCACTTTGAGAAGCCAGGAGGGCAGATTATGAGGTTAGGAGTTCAAGACCAGCCTGGCCAACATGGTGAAAACCCGTCTCTACTAAAAATATAAAAATTATCTGGGCATGGTGGTGGATGCCTGTAATCCCAGCTACTTGGGAGGCTGAGGCAGGAGAATTGCTTCAACCCAGGAGGTGGAGGTTGCAGTGAGCCAAGATCACACCACTGCACTCCAGGGTGGGTGACAGAGCAAGACTCTGTCTTGGAAAAAAAAAAAGGGTATAACTTAAGTAAAATATCCAGTATACATAACAGATGCTACTTATGCTCTTTTCTCTGTCTTTCAAGCTCTTACGTATAGCTTTGTACTAAGCACAGTGAATGAAACCAAATTATAAACAATAAGCCTAATCTTTCAGCATTTACAATCCAGCTAATCATTTAACAAAAATGTTGAAATGTCTGCTAAGGGCCAGTCTTCTTCCAGATGCTTGGGATAGAGTAATGAACCAAACAGACAAAACCTTGCCCTTGTGGAGCTTATATTCTAGGTAACCCAGTGGAGGGATACAGATAATGCCCAAGTAAGGGAAATATAGATTCTGACATGTGGTACTAATTGCTCCAGGGGAGGAAAATTTATGAAAAAGAGAGAAAAAATAATCAGGGTTGGGGAGGAGAAGGATGCATTGCAATTTTAAATAGGGTGGTCATGGAGAGGCTTGCTGAAGAAATGAGGTTTAACAAAAGCCCTGAAGGAAAGTAGACAATTTATCCAAGTCATGAGCTTCCCTAGATGAACAAGTTCCATGGAGAATTAATGCATCAGAAGAGTTATGAAATGGTGATCACATTTGAAAACGCCTTTTGGAAGGTAAGTAACATTGAACGAATGAAATAAAACAAGGCAGTAACACATCAACAGGAATAAGAAAGTAGAACAGGTAGCAGTGACACTGGGGACAACAGCAGTTGCTGCCAACCTCAGTTAGGCCTGCCATCTGGTTTCACAGCAGTTTCACCAGTGAAACCTGTGACATAAATGTCAAGATCAGAGCCCAAGCCAGACCCGGAGAAGCAACAGTCGTACCAGAAATAAAGGGGAGCTCTCTGCCATTCTATGTCCTTGGCTTGAGCACAGAAGGAGGATGATGAAAGCAGGATAGCCAAGTCCGGGCTGCCCGGAAAAATCCAAACCTGGATGGCTGCCTGCAGGGTGGACCCAAGAACAGCTTTACGGATATGAAAAGTACAGCAGCCAAATTTAGCAACTAGAAACAGCTCGACGTCAGAGAAGTGGACAAGGCAAAATATTGCCTGTTCTTAATACCTAGAAATATTTGTTGAAATCTTAAAAGATTAGAAAAGGGATTCTCTTCTTAACCAAGGTACAGTTTTTAAACTAGGCAATAGTAGCAATTAAATGATATAGCTACATATCAGGTATTTGTATAAAATGTTTTTCTGTTTGTTTTCTTGTGTGAAAAGTGTTTTGACAATGTATTTTTCTATTCATTATAGGGGTAGCTATATTCAATAGCATATTCCATTACTTCCAGTCATTCCTAATACATTACAGAGAACAAATAACCACTCTGTTCCTTGGCTCACTCAATCTCTTGACCAGTGGGGTTTTTCCTTTCTTTTTTTTTTTTTTTTTTTTTTTTGATTTTTTCTCCCCTACTTAGAATAAGGATAATCACTCTCCTGGTTAAATCCATAAGTATACTATTGGAATGAATTCAGATTATTGGGAGTAAACCACGTTTTGTGTGTTGTAAAGCAATAAAATATTTAAATTCATCTTATTCTTTTTCTGAATATTATTAAATATCAAGTTTTGCCTATAGGAATGAATTGAGAAGGAGTATTTTATACAAAAAGAAATTTTATTTTAGATTATGTATTTTAAAACATTTTGTATAGCTTCATGCATGTGAATTTTAAAAGTATGGCTGGAACTCATAAGATGGTTGGATTTTGACCAGCATCTCTAGCCATGTGCACAGATACAGGAGCCCACTATGTCAGATTCATGTGATTTCTACCCCACCATATTGCTGCACCAGTTTCATCTGCAAATGAAAACAGAAAGAAAAGCAGGCTGGAGAAGGAAAAAGGGCAAAAGGCTCAGAAAAACTTACCGTCTCCCCCCAGTAAAGTGACCATTTGCATTCTATATATTCATTACCAGGCTGACACTCATGAGTGACATTTTCCATTTATTTTTCTCACTCCCAACCAAAATATATGGAAATAATTAAAAGCAAAGACTGATCTCTAAAAGCAAAAGCAAAGCATCATCATTTGGAAATTATCAAAGGGTAAGAAATGACTCATACATTTTTTGAAAAGTTCAAATCATAATCGCAAATTATAAACTACATTTTCTTTTGGGTTCTCATAAAGAAACAGGGAGAAAGAGAAAGGGAGGGAGGGAGAAAGAGAATGGTTTTAGTTCTATAAAGAAAATATTTTTCAACATTAAATAATTTATAAATTGTAAGATATGACTAAGATTTAGAATTAAATCCCTACTTTATAAAAAGGATCTTGAGTGTGTTTTTTCTTTGTGTTGGCACTATAACCAATGCAAATTAAAATAATGGGTTTTGTGTTTGGAAGGGGGCCTCCCAAGAGATCATTTAGTCAGGCTTCTTATATTCATTAAGGATTAAACTAAAATCAGAGACAGATGGTTTTGTCTCATATCTCAGAACAGAGATTTCACAACTTTCTTTGAGTGCTTATTCAACTCTGTAATCACCATCTAACTTATTCCTTAGTTATAATTTCTGTCAATATTAACGCTATCTAGACTATTTTCACTGGCACTTCATTGGATGAAAATGGAAGCATTATGCACATTGCTACAGGAGATTTATCAGGAGAAAATTGCCAAAACGTTTATTTAGCATTTTATTTATTGGCATTTTGAAAGGATCTATTCCCATTGGTTGAACCAGATCCAATGACTTCATTACAATTGCAGTAGAGTTAAAACACTGGCTGATTGTGACCATAATTCCTATAATTCTCAGCCTTCAGTCTACATTTTGCCCACCCTCTTTCTCATTTCATCTGAAGATAATTAAATGCTAATTTGATTAATAAGTTATTGATTATTATGAAATAATATGAAATGGTTAAAGGCGTGAACACAGAAATTCCTAACATGTTGTATTCTAATTATCACTCCGTATAGCACACAGTATTTGTGTGTGTGTGTGTGTGTGTGTGTGTGTGTGTGTGTGTGTGATTTCCTTCTTTGATCCATGGATTATTTAGAAGTCTGTTTCTTAATTTTGTAAAAAGGGGCCTTTTCTAGATATCCAATTGTAATTGATTTCTAATTTAATTCCATTGTAGTCAAATACTCTTTGAAATGAATTGTGACTTATTTTATGGCCTAGCATAACACCACTTGTGGAATGTTCCATGTGTATTTGAAAAGAATGTATATTCTGAAGTTGTTGGGTATAATATTCTATAAATGTCAGTTAGGTCTGCAGGTTTGATCATTGATAATGTTATTCAAGTTCTCTACATCATTGATTTTTTGTCTTCTTGTTCTAGCAACTACTGAGATAAAATTGATAAAATCTCTAACAATTATTGTGGATTTCTCTGCTTTTTACTTTATTCTGCCATTTTTTTTCTCCTTGGATTTTGAAATTCTACTTTGTTATACCCTTTTAAGATTGTTATGTCTTGCTACAAATTGGCCTTTTTTTCCCAATAAAATGACCATTTTTATCTGTGTTAGTATCCTTCATCTTAAAATAAAAAAAAAAAAAAAAAAAAAAAAAAAAAAAAAAAAAAAAAAAAAAAAAAAAAAAAAAAAAAAAAAAAAAAAAAAAAAAAAAAAAAAAAAAAAAAAAAAAAAAAAAAAAAAAAAAAAAAAAAAAAAAAAAAAAAAAAAAAAAAAAAAAAAAAAAAAAAAAAAAAAAAAAAAAAAAAAAAAAAAAAAAAAAAAAAAAAAAAAAAAAAAAAAAAAAAAAAAAAAAAAAAAAAAAAAAAAAAAAAAAAAAAAAAAAAAAAAAAAAAAAAAAAAAAAAAAAAAAAAAAAAAAAAAAAAAAAAAAAAAAAAAAAAAAAAAAAAAAAAAAAAAAAAAAAAAAAAAAAAAAAAAAAAAAAAAAAAAAAAAAAAAAAAAAAAAAAAAAAAAAAAAAAAAAAAAAAAAAAAAAAAAAAAAAAAAAAAAAAAAAAAAAAAAAAAAAAAAAAAAAAAAAAAAAAAAAAAAAAAAAAAAAAAAAAAAAAAAAAAAAAAAAAAAAAAAAAAAAAAAAAAAAAAAAAAAAAAAAAAAAAAAAAAAAAAAAAAAAAAAAAAAAAAAAAAAAAAAAAAAAAAAAAAAAAAAAAAAAAAAAAAAAAAAAAAAAAAAAAAAAAAAAAAAAAAAAAAAAAAAAATCTACATTTTTGATATTCATGTAGCCTTATCAGCTTTCTTTTGCTTAGTGTTTGCATGCTGTATCTTTTACTGAATTTTTTACTTTCAACCTGTCTGTGTTATATTTAAAACATGTGTTGAAAACAGCATAATATTGAACTTTGCTGTTTATCCAGTCTGACAATCTTAAGAGTAATGAAAATATACACCCACAAAAAGACCTATGCAAGAATGTTCGTAGTAAACTTTTTTATAATAGGTAAAACTTAGAAACAACTCAAATGCTCATCAATAGGTAAATGAAAAATTATTATAATGTACTTATATAGGAAAGTGCTACTCAACAACAAAAAGTTATGATATACTTACATATGCAACAAAATGGTTAAATCTAAAAAAAAAGTGTTAAGTGACAAAAGCCAGGAAAAAAAGTAACATGCTTTATGATTCTACTTATGTGAAGTTTTTGAGCTGGTAAAACTAAGCTATAGTGATAGAAATTGGAACAGTGGTTGTCTCTGGGAGAAGGAAGGATTGACAGGAAAAGGGTACTGGGGTGATAGAAATATTCTACATCTTAATTGGAGCAGTTGCCAGACAGAGGAATACATTTGTCAAAACTCAAAGTAATATACACTTAAAAATATCTGTATTTTATTTTATGGAAATTATATTTCAATTAAAGAAAATGGCATGAGCCCAATCTCCACTACCTTTTGTCTACTTCCTATTTTCCATAGTCTATATTGGTTACACCAAGCCAGGCTGGGTAAGCTGAGACATGCTAACCATGTTTACATTGTCTTGCTGACTCTCTTTCAGTTGACATAATTCCTATTGAGTATCTCCTATGTACTATCTCCATGTGGCCAGCAATAAGATTGTAAGCTTCTCTGATATTAATCATACTTTAATGGGAAGCACAAGTCCAATTAAGCCTCTTAGATAATTCTCTCCAAAATAATTAGGAGGTGGCTCCTTCTGGGTCTTTGCTCATAATACCATTCATACTCTCTGCTTCTACAGAATTCAAAACCTAATTAGGTTGTCAAAATAAATACAGAGAAATTTAGATAATAACACTGAGTCTGGTAACAACATAAGAGAACAACGTACAAAAGCAATCCAAGACAGCAAGATAGTACCCGATTTATCTGTGGTAACAATGACAAGCTTGAACAGATTTTTAAAAATTTTACAAATGTTTTTATGCACAGTATTTTACTTATCATGTACAACAATCTTAGAAGGTAGATCAGAGAGGCATAAACATCCTCATCTTTTAGATAAAGAAATTGAGTTTTTAATCAGGCTACGTCACTGGCCAAGCAAATAAGCGATAGATGCAAGACTGCAACTCGTATTTTGACTCCTGCTCCCAAAAAGGATTTATTCTATATTGCTTTTTGTTTATAAAAGGTTAACAGCATTGAGATCTGAAGTGATGTACAGAGGCTTCGTGGATGTGGTGGTACTTACATTAGGCTTTAAAGGCTGTCCTGGAGTGAGAGAATATTCCAATTGCAAGGGAAAATTATAAGCAAAGGCCCAAACCCAAACAGGACCTGACTCTGACCTATAGGAGAAAGCAAAGCAGGTTGGGACAATAGCAGATGAGAAAATTAGTTGGACTGGGGTGGAGGTTCTTGCCTTGGTCAAGTTGCAGATTTTATACAGAAAGGACGATAGTAGCCAGAGTCCAGAGGTATCAAATACAATGCCGAAAGTCAATGGCAACTTGCTGAAGCTTTTTAAAAGGAAAGTAAAATATTAAGAAGAAAACTCTATTACAAAATATGTTAAATATTATAAATTATCAATGTTACAAAAAACTGATATGATATATATTTAAATTACAATTCTAGTACAGCTGTAAGAGTGGAAAGGCAATGGGTGGGTTGTAAAGAAATGAAATAATTAGGTGCACAAAACTTGTTTGAAATTTACTGTTAAGTGAATAAAAACAGTAGTAAAATAGAACCGAAGAGCACATTTTTCAGTATGAGAGAGAGCCATACTTGCTTGAAGGCATAAAAAGGAGTTATTAAGAATAAGAAATTAAGAATGTGAAAAGAAACTTGCTTGAGGGGACTTTTGAAATAAGAAGGCTAGGATGGGGTCAAGAACAAAGAAGAAACTGTTAAGCTGTAAAATCAAGAGGGATAACATTAAGCATGGAGAAAAGTCAGAGTAACTGGATGAAGAGATTAAAGTAAACAACAGAGAAGATTAAATTCACCTCAGCACCTCAGTCTTTTCAATAAAGCCCTGTGCAAGATGCTGCTGAAAAAGAACAGAAGAGAAGAATTGGGATTGAAAAATTCAGGAAAGAATAAAAAGGCCATTTGGATTATCACTGATAAGAAATGGGTTGTGTTGGTTGTTTTCAGAAGAAATAAGATGTTATAAATGTAAAAGTTAATATATAAATTTAAACACTTGATTTTAATAAACATATATTTAAGTAAAAACATACATTTAAGTAATAATTTATACATACATAGTATCTCCCTATGTTGAATTGACATTCTTTTTCCATTTGAATAAAGGAAAATAGAATCGTCACATATGAGGTCCAATTTTATCTGTCTAATAATCCATAAATGTAACAGAATAAAGCATCATGATAATAACCATTTTTGTTGAAATCTTACTAAGGCCAGGAATTGTCTTAAGTGTTTTACATGTACATTTCATTAATTCAATCTTCACAATAAAATGTAGGATAGGAACAATTATTAATCCCATTTTACCAAAGGAAGTCAAAATAAGTTTATTACTTGCCTTAAGAACACATTAGTGAGTAGGGAAGTCTGAATTTGGACTATGGCAACCTGAATCTGAGTCCTAGTTCTTGACCACCATGTTTGCTTGGTGGCTAAAACCATCAATATAAACTGTAAAGTGTTACTCAAAGCTCCATTTCCTGATAGAGTTAATAATCCAATATTTTATTATGTTCTATTTTTCAATTATATTTGACAATTGAAAATTGTATATATTTATGGTGTGCAACTTGATATTTGCATTGTGAAATGATTAAATCAAACTAATTAATATCTCCATCACCTCAGATATTTATATTTTGGTGGTGAGAACATTTAAAATCTACACTTAGCAATTTTTGAATATGCAACACAATATTATTAACTACAGTCATTACATTGCACAATAGATCTCCAGAACTTATTCCTCCTGTTTAACTGAACTTTTGTACCCTTTGACCAACATTTTCCATTCCTCCACCCCTACAGCCCTACCCACTAGCCCCTGGTAACCACCATTCTACTTTCTGTTTCTGTTTGACTTTTTTAGATTCCATACCTAAGTTACATCATGCAATATTTGTCATTCTGTGCTTGGCTTATTTTACTCAACCTAATGTCCTCCAGGTTCATTCATGTTGTCACAAGTGACAGAATTTCTTTCTTTGTTAAGGCTGAAGAGTACTTCATTGCGTGTGTGTGTGTGTGTGTGTGTGTGTGTGTGCAATTCTTTATCCCTTCCTCATCTACAGATAAGACTTAGGTTGATTCCATATCCTGTCTATTGGAAATAATGCTGCAATAAACACGAGAGTGTAAATATCTCTTTATCACACTAAGTTTGTCACCTTGTCTTGTTCCAGTTCTCAGGGGGAATGCTTTCAACTTTTCCCCGTTCAGTATGATATTGGTTCTGGGTTTGTCACAGATGGCTTTTATTACTTTGAGGTATGTTTCTCCTATGCCAATTTTGTTGAGGATTTTTACCATAAATGGATACTGTACTCTATCAAAAACTTTTTCTGTGTCTATTAAGATGATCATATGCTTTTTGTTTTTAACTGTTTATGTGATGTATCTCATTTATTGACTTACATAAGTTAAACCATCCCCGCATCCCGGGTATGAAACCCACTTGATCATGATGTATTATCTTTTTGATATGCCCTTGGATTTGCTTAGCTAGAATTTTGTTGAGAATTTTTGCATCTATGTTCATCAGGAATATTGGTCTGCAGTTTTCGTTTTTCTTATGTCCTTTCCTGATTTTGGTATTTGGGTGATACTGACTTAATAGAATAATTTAGGGTGGATTCTTTCTTTCTCTATCTTGTGAAATAGTTGCAGTAGGGTTGGTACCAATTCTTCTTTGAATGTCTAGGTATACACCCAGAAGTAGAATTACTGGATCATATAATAGTTCTGTATTTACTTTTTTGAGGAACTTCCATATTGCTTTTTATAATGGCTAATTTATAATCCCACCAACAGTGTACAATACTTTTGTTTTCTCCACATCCTTACCAACACTTATCTTTTGTTCTTTTGATAGTAGCCATTTTTAACGAATGTGAGGTGCTATTTCACTGTAGTTTTAATTTGTGTTTTCCTGATGATTAGTGATATTGGGAATTTTTTCATACACTTGTTGGCCATTTGTATGTCTTCTTTTGAGAAATGTCCATTTAGGTCCTTTGCCCATTTTGTAATCAGGTTATTATTATTATTATTTGCTATTGAGTTGTTGGAGTTTCTTACATATTTTAGATATTAACCCCTTATTGAACATATGGTTTGCAAATATTTTCTTCCATTCTGTAGGTTGTCTTTTCATTCTTTTGATTATTTCTTCTGTTTTGGTCTGTGATTTTGGGGTCAGATTCAAAAAGTCATTGCCCAGATCAATGTCATAGAGTTTTCCCCTATATTTTTTTTTTTTTTTTTTTTTTTTTTTTTTTTTTTTTTTTTTTTTGAGACAGAGTCTCGCTGTCGCCCAGGCTGGAGTGCAGTGGCGCGATCTCGGCTCACTGCAGGCTCCAACCCCCCAGGGTTCACGCCATTCTCTTGCCTCAGCCTCCCAAGTAGCTGGGACTACAGGTGCCCACCACCTCGCCTGGCTAATTTTTTGTATTTTTAGTAGAGACGGGGTTTCACCATGTTAGCCAGGATGGTCTCGATCTCCTGATCTCGTGATCCGCCTGCCTCAGCCTCCCAAAGTGCTGGGATTACAGGCGTGAGCCACTGTGCCTGGCTTCCCCTATATTTTCTTCTAGCACTTTTACAGTTTTAGGTGTTCTGTAAGTTGTTAATCCATTTTGAGTTGATTTTTGTATACAGTGTGAGATAAGGGTCCGATTTCATTCTTCTGCATGTGGATACCAAGTTTTTCCAACATAATTTACTGAAGAGACTGTTCGTTTCCCATTTTGTGTTCTTGGTACTTTTGTCAAAGATTTATTGACCATAAATGCATGGATTTATTTCTGGACTTTTGGTTCTGTTCCATTTGTATGCTGATTTTTATGCCAGTACCAAGCTGTTTTGATCACTATAACTTTGTAATGTATTTTGAGATCAGGCAGTGTGATGCAACCAAGCTTCATTATTTTTACTTAAGATTGCTTTGGCTGTTTGGGGTAAGTTGTGATTCCATACGAATTTTGAGATTTAAAAAAAATCTGTTATGTCATTGGAATTTTGATACGGATTTCACTGAATCCATAGATCACTTTAAGTACTCTGGGTATTTTAAAAACATTAATTCTTTCCACTCATTAACACGGGATATCTTTCTTTTTATGTGTGTCTTATTTAATTTCTTTAATCCATGTTTTATAGTTTTTGGTGTACAGATATTTCACCTCATTGGTTAAGTTAATTCCTCAATATTTTTGGTGCTTTAAAATGATATTGTTTTCTTGACTTCTCTTGCAAATAGTTGATTCTTAGTGTTTAGAAACACTACTGATTTTTGTATGTTGACTTTGTATCCTGCAATTTTACTGAATTTATTTATTAGTTCTAACAAGTTTTTTTGTACAGGCACAATCAGATTTATTTTTTACCTATTACTTTGGTAGTATGAAGGATGTGTAGCATCTGAAGACTTTTACGGTAGGAGATAAGATAAAAGCCTATTGCAAGAGCCCAGGCAAAAAGACAATGAATGTCTAAATCCAGGCAGAAATAATGAGAGTAAGAAAATGATCTAAGCAGTTCTGAGTTTCCGTCAATACAATTTGAAGTTTGACTGCATGTCGATGGAGAAGGAGTTGCAGAAGCTGAAGAGGACTCCAAGATTCTTGTTTGGGAAACTTGATACACAGGAAACAGAAACCTTCCCTGGCTTTCCCGGCCCTTACTCATCTTCACCTTCTTTGAAGCTCAATTTCATGTGAAGATACCTCAAATTTATGGAGAAAGAATGAAAGTTGCATTTAAGAAAAATTATTCTGCCTTAAGATATTGGAGAAAGAAGAAGACTAAAATTAAGAACACTAGTAAGAAATCATTTCTGGGAATAAACCCAAGTCAGCTTGAAATTAAATGATGGAGGAAGTGGTGGTGGTGGAGAATAGATACTTCCGAGTATTTCATGAAAGAAAAATTTAGTTGAAGTTTGAATGACTAATAAGCATAGCCTTTGGTAATACAAATATATGTATTATTCTTAAGAGTATGTTAATATTTCCATAGTTCATTAGACCATCATAGATTTTTTTCTACAACAAAGAGTAAAGTGATGATCTTTCCAAAAAAGAAGTTGAAAATCATATTCTTTAGTAACTAAAATGAAATATAAGAGAGAAAATATTATGATAACATGAAATGTAATAAAGAGCCAGGCATGGTGGCACACACCTATGGTCCCAGCTACTCAGAGGCTGAGAAGGGAGGATCACTTGAGCTCGGGATTTCAAGACTGCAATGAGCTACGATTGCACCACTGTACTCCAGCCTGGGTGATAGAGTTAGACCCCATATATTAAGAGAAAAAAAAGAAGAAAGAAAGAAGAAGGAAAAAAAGTGTAATAAAAAAGAAATAATAATATTTTTTTCCTCATTTAATGTTGTTTGTTTAGCTCAACATGAAAATAGTATTAAGAAAGAATACTGTGTTGTTTCAGGCAAACAATATAAAAAATGAATGGATTTTCATTTGAAGGAAAGTCTAACTATAGTTTTACTATGGAGGTTGATAGTGGGAAAAATGCTACCAATATTTTAAAGTTCAATATTTTTTTGAGTTATGGGATATGATAAAAGAATATGATCTAATTAAACTAAAGAGCTTCTGCACAGCAAAATATGTATATATATATATATATAGATCAACAGAGTAAACACATAACCTAGAGAATAGGAGAAAATACTTGCCAACTATGCATCTGACAAAGGTCTAATATCCAGCATCTATAAGGAACTTAAACGAATTTACAAGAAAAAAAAACAAACAACCCCATTAAAAAGTGGCCAAAGGACATGAACAGACACTTCTCAAAAGAAGAAATGCATGTGGCCAACAAGCATATAAAAAACTCTACATCACTTATCATTAGAGAAATGCAAATCAAAACCACAAAGAGATACCATCTCACACCAGTCAGAATAGCTATTATTAAAAGGTAAAAAAATAACAGATACTGCAGATATTGTGGAGAAAAAGGAACACTTACTTATACACTGTTGGTGGGAGTGTAACTTAGTTCAAGCATTGTGGAAGACATCGTGGTGATTCCTCAAACAACTAAAGACTGAACTGCCATTTGATCCAGCAATCCCTTTACCAGGTATATACCCAAAGGAATATAAATCATGCTATTATAAAGACACATGCATGCATATGTTCATTACAGCACTATTCACAATGGCAAAGACATGGAATCAACCTAAATGCCCATCAGTGATAGAGTGGATAAATAAAATGTGGTACATATACAACACAGAATTCTATGCAGTCACAAAAAAAAGAATGAGATCATGTCCTCTTCAAGGACACGGATGGAGCAAGAGGCCATTATCCTCAGCAAAGTAACACAGGAACAGAAAACCAAATATGACATGTTTGCAGGTATAAGTAGGAGGTAAATGATGAGAACACATGAACATATAAAGGAAACCAACACAAACTGGGGCCTATCAGAGGGTGTGTGACAGGGTGGGAGGAGGAGAGGATCAGGAAAAATAACTAATGGATACTAGGTTTAATACCTAGGTGATGAAATCATCTGTACAACAGTTCTCAGGGGGAATGCTTTCAACTCTTCCCCATTCAGTATGATGTCATCTGTGGGTCTGTCATAGAGATGGCTTTTTATTACCTTAAGATATGTCCCTTCTATGCTGATTTTGTTGAGTGTTATAATCATAAAGTGATGTTGGATTTTGTCAAATGTTTTTTCTGGATCTATTTAGATGATCATGTGATATTTTTAACTTCTGTTTATGCAATGTGTCACATTTATTGACTTGTGGATGTTTAACCATCCCTGCATCCCTCATACAAAACCCACTTGATCATAGTGGATTATTTTTTTGATATACTGTGGGATTCGGTTAGTGCAGGATTTTGCCCACTTTCACCACTTCTATTCAACATAGTATTGGAAGTTTTAGCCAGATGAATCAGACAAGAGAAAGGAATAAAGGGCATCTAAATTGGTAAAGAGGAGGTCAAACTGTCACCGTTTGCTGAGGACATAATTGTTTACCTGGGAAACACTAAACACTTATTCAAAAAGCTCCTGCAACTGGTAAATGAATTCAGCAAAGTTTTGATACAAAGTTAATGTACCCAACTCAGTAGCTCTGCTATACTACCAACAGTGGCCAAGCTGAGAATCAAATCAAGAACGCAACCCCTTTTACGATAGCTGCAAAAAAAAAAAAAAAAAAAAAAAAAAATAGAATACTTAAGAATATACTTAACCAAGGAGATGAAAGACTTCTACAAGGACAACTACAAACACTGCTGAAAGAAATCACAGAGAACACAAACAAATGGAAACACATCAAATTCCCATAAAAATACCACCATTATTCTTCATAGAACTAGAAAAAATAATCTTAAAATTCATATGAAAAAAAAGAGCCCGCATAGTCAGAGCAAGACTAAACAGAAAGAACAAATTTGGAGGCATCGCATTACCTGAATTCAAACTATAAGGCTATAGTCACCAAAACAGCAGGTACTGGCATAAAAATCAGCATATAGACTAATGGAACAGAATAGAGGATTCAGAAACAAAGCCAAATGCTTACAGCTTTGACAAAGCAAACAAAAAAATAAAGTAGGGAAAGGACTCCCTATTCAATAAATGGTACTGGCATAATTGGCAAACCACATGTAGGAGAATGAAACTGGATCTTCATATTTCACCTTATACAAAACAATTCAAGATGGATCAAGAACTTAAATTAAGATCTGAAACCATAAAACTTCTAGAACATCAGAAAAACCCTTCTACGCATTGGATTGGGCAAAGACTTCATGACCAAAAACCCAAAAGCAAGTGCAACAAAAACAACAATAAACAGATGAGACTTATTAAACTAAAAAGCTTCTGACCAGCAAAATAAATAATTGGCAGAGTAAACAGACAACCCACAGAGTGGGATAAAATATTCACAATTTATACATCCAACAAAAGACTAGTAAATATCCAGAGTCTACAATGAACTCAAACAAATCAGCCAGAAAAAAAAACAAACAATCTCATCAAAAAGTGGGCTAAGGACGTGAATAGACAATTCTCAAAAGAAGATATACAAATGGGCAACAAACATATGAAAAAATGCTCAACGTCACTAATTATCAGGGAAATGCAAATCAAAACCACAATGAGATATCACCTTACTCCTGCAAGAATTGATACAATCAAAAAATAATAGATACTGGCATGGATGTGGTAAAAAGGGAACACTTTTACACTGTTGGTGGGAATATAAACTAGTACAACCACTACTGAAAACTGTGGAGAGTTCTTAAAGAATGAAAAGTAGATCTTACCATTTGATCCAGCAATTCCACTACTGAGTATCTACCCAGAGGAAAGGAAGTCATTATACGAAAAAGATAATTGCACAGCGCATGTTTACAGCAGCACAATTCACAATTGCAAAAATATGGCACTGGCCCAAATGCCCATTAATCACTTGTTGATTAATATATATATATTATTTTATGTGTATATACATATATATATTATTATACATATACAAATATATATGAATACTGCTTTGTCTTAAAAAGGAATGAAATAATGGCTTTGTCAGCAATTTTGATGGAATTGGAGACCATTATTCTAAGTGAAGTAACTCAGGAATGGAAAACCAAACATCCTAAGTTCTCATTCACAAATGGGAGCTAAGCTATGAGGACGCAATGGCATAAGAATGATACAATGGACTTTGAGGACTCAGGGGAAATGGTGGGAGGGGGCGAGAGATAAAAAACTACACATAGGGTACAGTGTACACTGCTTGGGTCAGGGTGCACCAAAATCTCAGAAATCACAACTAAAGAACTCATCCATGTAACCAAACACCACCAGTTTTCCAAAAACCTATTGAAATTTTTTAAAAAAGAAATAATGGGTAAAACAAACCCACATGACACATGTTTACCTGTGTAACAAACCTGCACATTCTGCACATGTGCCCCTTCACTTAAAATAAAAGTGAAAAGAAGTCCCACCTATTATTTGAGATGGGCCAGAAATACACATACACAGAAGTAAAATATCCAGACCTTATTGCAACCATAATGTGTATCCTTTTACCTTTCCCAGGCAGAATAGATATCTGGATAAAACACTAGTTTGTATTGCACTCTTTTTTCCACTTGAGACATTTTTCAGTAATTATCAGCTTAAAAAATAGAGATCATTTCAACTGAGAGATAACCAAAGCACTCAAAAGCCATTTTCATTGCATAGATTAATCAATACCCAGAGCCACAGTAAATTATACTCTTTATTGCAAATCAACACTTTGGTATGACTGAAATGTTTCTTTTCCCTTTTTTAAACCATCTAAAACACAATTGACATCATACACAGTGATGCAGAGTGACTAAAACGATGGGAAGCTCAGGCAAGTACAACAGAAGGTAATGGAATCACAGCAACATTCTGTGACAAAGATAATTTGTATCAACAAAGGTCAATATGAAGGACCTCCCAAACTGGTCTCAACTCATTGGTGTACCCCACTTGAGGTGATTCACCTTATTTTATTTCTGAAAATGATTTTAAAAAAAGGACAGATAAAGTTAATAGAGCAAAGCCAAGGTTAAAACATTTAACAGCACACCAATAACCTAGTATAACTTCCCTGTTTCACTTATAATTCAGAACTGGAGTATTTAGCAACCTCTGGCCATCTAAATGAGAAGACAACCTTGCTTCTCCTTGTTGATTTACTCTGTAGTACTTTAGAAACAGATATCAGCCTAGCAATGGTCCTATTAATGTGGACTGGAAGAAATATAGAAGTGGAAGACACTTTAGAGATAATCTAGTCCAGTTCTTTTACAAAAGATAAAATTGAGAATTATGGAATTTAGAAGTATAGTTAGCTCTCCGTATTTGTGTGGATTCTGCATCTGTGAGTCTAACCAACCATGGATCAAAAATATTTTTTAAAAATTGCATCTGTACCGAACATGTACAGCCAAATTTTCTTGTCACTATTCCCTAAACATTACAATATGACAACTGTTTACATAGCATTTACATTGTATTAGGTGTCATAAGTAATGTAGAGATGTTTGAAAGTATATGGGAGGATGTGCCTAGGTTATATTCAAATGCCACACATACCATTATATTTTTTTGAGATGGAGTTTCACTCTTGTCACCCAGGCTGGAGTGCAGTGGCACAATCTCAGCTCACTGCAACCTCCACCTCCTGGGTTCAAGTGATTCTCCTGCCTCAGCCTCCCGAGTAGCTGGGATTACAAGTGCCCGCCACCACCCCCAACTCATGTTTTTGTATTTTTAGTAGAGAAGGGGTTTCTTCATGTTGGCCAGGCTGGTCTTGAACTCCTAACCTCAGGCGATGCACCCGCCTCAGCCTCCCAAAGTGCTGAGATTACAGGCATAAGCCATCATGCCTGGCCACCACACCATTTTATATCAGGGACTCCACAGAGTTTGGTATTCATCTGAGTCCTGGAACGAGTCCTCCATGCATACTGAGGGATAACTGTATGCAGATGGTGACTTTCAGTTGCAGCCAGTGCTCATTTACCATTCCAAAAATCCTAGGGCCCTTAAGAATTATGCTAAATATATTCAGCCTATGCTCTGTGAATGAAACAATAAAGTCTGAATGACAGCACATCTGTTTACAGCATGGTTTACTGAATATTTTAAGCTCACAGTTAAGATTTACTGCTCAGAAAAAAACTATTCTTTTCAAAATATTACTGCTCATTGACAATGCACCTAGTCACTCAAGCGCTCTGATGGAGATCTGCAAGGAGATTAACGTTTTCATGCCTGCACTCCATAGATCAAGGAGTCATTTTGATCTGCAAGTCTTATTAAGAAATCCATTTTGGCCAGGTGCGGTGGCTCACGCCTATAATCCTAGCACTTTGGGAAGCCGAGGCAGGCAGATCACGAGGTCAGGAGATAGAGACCATCCTGGCTAACACGATGAAACCCTGTCTCTACTAAAAATACAAAAAACTAGCCGGGCATGGTGGCAGGCGCCTGTAGTCCCAGCTACTTGGGAGGCTGAGGCAGGAGAATGGTGTGAACCCAGAAGACGGAGCTGGCAGTGAGCCAAGCTGAGATCATGCCACTGCAATCCAGCCTGAGTGACAGAGTGAGACTCTGTCTCAAAAAAAAAAAAAAATCAATTTTGTAGGGCTACTGGTGCCATAGATAATGATTCCATGAATGGGTCTGGGCAAAGTAAATTAGAAAACTTTTAGAAAGAATTCACCATTCCGGATGTCATTAAGAACATAAATGATTCCTAGGAGGAGGTCGAAATATCAACATTAACAGGAATTTGGAAGAAGTTGATTCCAGTCCTCATGGTTGATTTTGAGGGGTTCAAGACTTCGGTGGAGGAAGTAACGGCAGATGTGGTAGAAATAGCAAGAGAACTAGCATAGAAGTGAAGCCTGAAAATGTGACTTAATTGCTGTAATCTTATGATAAAACTTGAATGAATGAGGAATTGCTTCTCATGAATGATCAAAGTAAGTGGTTTCTTGAGATGGAATCTACTCCCAGTGAAGATGCTGTGAATATTGTGAAATGATAACAAAGGATTTAGAATATTACATAAACTTGTTGAGAAAGCAGTGGCAGGTTTTGAGAAGATTGACTCCAATTTGAAAGGAGTTCCACTGTGGGTAAAATGCTATCAAACAGGATTCCATGCCAAAGAGAAATCTTTCATGAAAATATGAGTCAATCAATGCAACAAACTTCATTGTGGCCTTATTTTAAGAAGTTGCCACAGCCACCCAACCTTTAGCAACCACCACCTTGATCAGTCAGCAGCCATTGACATCCAGACAAGATCCTCCACCCACATAAAGATTATGACTTGCTGAAGACTCAGATGATTATTTGCATTTGTAAGCAAGAAAATATTTTTAAATTAAGGTAAGTACATTGCTTTTTCAGATGTAATTCTATTACATACTCAATAAACTATAGTATAGTGTAAACACAGGTCTTTTTTTAACTTTTATTTTAGGTTCAGAGGTACATGTGAAGGTTTGTCATATAGGTAAACTGCATGTAACAGGGATATAGATTATTTTGCCACCCAGGTAATAAGCATAGTACCCAATAAGCACTTTTCTGTGGTCCTCTTCCTCCTCTCACCCACCTCCCTCAAGTAGGCCCCAGTGCCTATTGCTCCCCTCTTTGTGTCCATGAGTTCTCATTGTTTAGCTCCCACTTGTAAGGTAGAACATGTGGTATTGGGTTTTATGTTCCTACATTAGTTTGCTTACTATAATAGCCCCCAGCTCCATCCATGTCCCTGCAGAGGACATAATCTTATAATCTTTTATGGCTGCATAGCATTCCATGGTGTATATGTATCCAGTCCACTGCTGATGGGTATTTAGGTTGATTCCATGTCTTTGCTATTGTGAACAGTGCTGCAGTGAACATAGGTGTGCATGTGTCTTTATGGTAGAACCATTTATATTTCTTTGGCACATACCCAATTATAGGGTTGCTGGGTTGAATGGTAATTCTGCTTTAAGTTCTTTGAGGAATCACCACACTGTTTTCCATAATTGCTGAACTAATTTACAATCCCACCAACAGTGTATAAGCAATCCCTTGTCTCTGCAATTTCTCCAGCAAGCAATGGACAAAGCACTTCCTGTTTAATAAATAATGCTGGGATAACTGGCTAGCCATAAGCAGAAGATTGAAACTGGACCACTTCCTTATACCATACAAAAAATAAACTCAAGATGGATTAAATACTTAAATTTAAAACCTAAAGCTGGCCGGGCGCGGTGGCTCACGCTTGTAATCCCAGCACTTTGGGAGGCTGAGACGGGCGGATCATGAGATCAGGAGATCAAGACCACAGTGAAACCCCGTCTCTACTAAAAATACAAAAAATTAGCCGGGCGTGGTGGCGGGCGCCTGTAGTCCCAGCTACTCGGAGAGGCTGAGGTAGCAGAATGGCGTGAACCTGGGAGGCGGAGCTTGCAGTGAGCCGAGACTGCGCCACTGCACTCCAGCCTGGGCGACAGAGTGAGACTCCGTCTCAAAAAATAAATAAATAAATAAATAAATAAATAAATAAATAAATAAATAAAATAAATAAAATAAATAAAACCTAAAGCTATAAAAACCCTAGAAGGTAGGCTGATAAATACCATTCTAGACATAGGACCTGGCAAAAGTTTCATGACAAAAATGCCAAAGCGATTGCAACAAAACCAAAAATTGACAAATAGGATCTAATTAAATTTAAGAATTTCTGCATAGCAAAAGAAATTCAACAGAGTAAACAGACAACCTACAGAATGGGAGAAAATATTTGCAAAACATGCAACCGACAAAGTTCTACTATCCAGAATCTATAAGTAATTTAAACAAATTTACAGGCAAAAAACAAAAAACAACAACAACAACAACAAAACACCATTAAAACGCAGGCAAAGGACGTGAGCAGACACTTTTCAAGTGACATACATGTCAAGAAGACATACATGGGACAAACATATGAAGAAAAAACTCAACATCTCTGATCATTAGAGAATGCAAATCAAAACCACAATGAGGCTGGGTGTGGTGGCTCATGCCTGTTATCCCAGCACTTTGGAAGGCTGAGGTGGGTGGATCACTTGAAGCCAGGAGTTGGAGACCATCCTGGCCAACATGGTGAAAACCCATTTCTGTAAAAATACAAAAATTAGCTGGGCCTGGTGAAGGGCGCCTGTAATCCCAGCTACTTGGGAGGCTGAGGCAGGAGAATGGCGTGAACCCGGAAGGCAGAGCTTGAAGTGAGCCAAGATGGCGTAGCTGCACTCCAGCCTGGGTGACAGAGCAAGACTCCATCTCAAAAACAACAACAACAACAAAAACAACAACAACAACAAAACACAGAAATAAAAACCGCAGTGAGATACCATCTCACACACCAGTAAGAATGGCTGTGATTAAAAAGTAAAAAAGGTAAGTCTCTTATAGACTAGGAAGTCAAAAAAATCATGTGATTCACTTTGTGATAATTGCTTTTCTGGTGGTGTGGAACTGAACCAGTAATATCTCTGAGGTATGTCTGTAAATAAAGGATGTGCCGATAGAACACCACAATTACACCTGAATTCCATGGCAAGGGCTGAAGGAAGAGCTAGTTTTGCAGCAAAAGCAGGACACTGCAAGTCTCACTAATGTTTCTGAAATATTTCCCACCAGATGGGAAAGTCTGAACTTATGACTTATGGAGAACATTTTTAAATTAATGTGAATACCAAATCGTGTACATTTTTTTAAACTGGAAAATAGTTGGAAGGGAAAGAAAAAACAATATTTTTATCTTATGTAAGGGTAGTTAATAGATAGTTTCATTTATGATGCTGATGGTTTCTTTTAAAATAATGGAATGAAATAAGGCAATACATGCATTCCAAAAAGCTAGAAAAAATAGAAGAAGAAAAAATAAAGATGGAAAAACTGCAGTTGATATACCCCTATGGGAAAATCAAGAAAAATATAAGAAAAGTAGAAACCACAAAACAAGTTATGAGAAGAAAAATCAAATATTATCTGATACTTAAAATAATAAATTTTGAATTGGTTAATTTATAATTAACCAACACAAAGTACCAAATTAGATCACAAAGCAAAAGTTGAACAGATGTTGTTTATTTGAAAGAAGCATAGAACAAATTGCCAAAATTAAAAATTAAAAAATGGACAAAAATATATTGACAAATACAAACAAAAATGTAGGTTTTACAGTGTTATTAGAGAGAAAACATATCTCAACGCAAATAACTTAAATGAATAAGTAAGGTAATTTTGTACTTGTAAATGTTCTAATAAATATATACTGGTCATAAAATCACGAAGTTAATAGTAGTACATTATTATGCAAAGCTGTTAGAAATTCAGCACAATTGTAGAAGACGTTAATTCATTTTTCTTAGCTTTTGAGAGACCAAAAGCCTGCAAACAAAATTATTAACTATGCTAAAATCTTCGGATTTTTCTACAAAATGTGTACGTCTATGAAAGTGAAATTGTCAAAATGATGTAAGAAGTGAAATCTTGATCAGGAAATTAATAAGGAAATGAGTTAAAAGAAATATGTAAAACCACTTTAAAATAACAATAAAACATGTTTATAGGTGAGTTTTTATTTTCTAGCAAATAAATATTGATATTATCTAGAAACAATTTATTTCCACATTTTGTAAACACATTCAAAGGATAGAAAAATAGGAAAATTACTCAAAAATATTTTTGAAGCAAATATAAATTTGATAGTAAACCTTTTCCAAAAGACACCCTCAAAAATGAAATCTACAGCCAATATCATTAATGAATACAGTTATAAACATCTTAAATAAAATATACAACTACTTAATAACATAATGCACCAAAATAAGATCCAAAATAGTAATGAAAAAATGATGCAGTACTTAAAAATATATTAATGAAATACATGACATTAATGGGCCAAAACAGAATCTTAACTACATCTAGATGCTTAAAAGTCATTTAATAGATACCACATTTATTTATAAATTATCATAAATTCTCTTTGTAAAGAGAAATATCCTTACATTATGAAGTTGATCTGTCTCAAATCAAATTTACATCAATATATCACTAAGGATATTGATGTAAATGTAATTTAGTGAAGAGCCACTATACATATTTATGTCAAAGTTAGGAAACAGCAGGAAATTTGCACTATTAATATTTTCCAGGAAAATCTGACAATATAACTGGGGGTAAACATTGGTTAGAAATAAGTGAAGGAATGATTGCTTAGAAATATTAGTAAAGAAAGGCATGACATAATTGTCCTAATTATTTACAGACAACATTATGTACATAGAAAAGCTAAAAAGTCAACAGAAAAATAGTGAAATTAATAGGATATATCAGTAATATAGTTATACCTATACATTTCTCTGTATAGGTTCATTCATTCAGAAACTTAAATACTGTCAAGCATCTATACTTGATAATTGTAGTGTAATGTGACTATATAGACCAGAGTCTGCAACTTAGTTTCTATAAGGGATGATTTAGTAAGTATTTTTGGCTTTGTGGGCCATATTGTCTCTGTTCCAAGTATACAGTTCTCACCTTATACGATGAAAACAGTCATGGAAAATTTATATAAAAATCAGCATGGCTGTGTCCCAATAAAACTTATTTATGGACATTAAACTTCAAACTTAATATAATTTTTACATGTCATGAAATATTATTCTTTATCTCTCCAAACCATCTTAAAAGAGGCTGTAAAAGACCATGGTTTGCTGAGTCATAAATAGGCTATAAGTGACCTCTCAATGATATTATCACAAATCAATCTGGTAGGTGTTATGCACATCAAAAACAGAACTGTCAAAGTCTATGTCATGTCATGAAGAATTTCGTGAACTTCATGGAAGAAAGATTACCAGCTCTAGAAAGGAGACAGAAGCGAATTTGGAAAGTAAAGGTTAAGAAGGGCAGGTAGAAGATCCTGAGGAGTTTAATAAACCAGTGAAATCATCTTCTGTTCCAGTTCATGTAGATGAAATAATAAGAACCCCCCTATCCTTTCGTGTTCTAGGAAATTACTGTAAAGAATGACCCTTCCCCATATAGCACAGGCAAAACTTACAAATGTCCCCCATTCACCCATGATGAGACCCAACACAGAACTTCAAAATTCCCATTCTTTACCTCATAAATGATAAGCTAAACTATCCGTCCCCACTGACCAATGGGAACAAAATGCCTATTAACCAAATTTTGGTTAAGATTTTCTACTTTCCCCAAACCCCTGAATTTTGACTTACTTTCAAGATGAGGCAGCACGCCACCCCCCTTACATAGTCCCTCAAGGTAGCAGGCTGGTCTCAGAGTGGAACATTCTCTGTCAGATCATACCACCCTTAAATCCCTCTTCTCTCCACCCAGTTCATTCTAGCCTTGTTTACTCCTCTCTCTAAAAGAGAAATCTTTGCCTAACTCTTGAGATCCTTGCCCTTTCCCCACCTTGTAATCATCCCTGAAGATAAAATCTCTCCTTATCGTGAATAAAAAATAAAAATCTGACTTTTGTTTGTCACAACCCTATGTAAAAATCAGCAAGAATTTCCTAGTAAATAAAATTTTCCTTTTTTTGTTTAATGGCATGATGTTCTTTTTTAAATAAAAAATTAATTTAAAAAAGTGCATTTTCAGAGAAATAACTGATAAGTAAAATGCATTTACTAGTTTTACTTTAATAAGTCTTTGGGATTTAAGTAGTGTTTTTTTCATCTTAAATTTAAACGATATATACTTGATAACTGAACACGAGGATAGACAGCAGATAGATTTTGCAGTTAACTTGTATGATATATTTATATTAGTTAAATGTTTTCTTCAAATGTTGAAAAAAATTCCCCTCTATATTTTTTCCAAAGAATTAAGATTTTTATTAATATCTTGATGCATTCAGATATGCAGAATATGTGCATGGGATATTTCTAAATTTAGATATCTGTGTCTAGTTTTATTACCTGTGAACTAAGTTTTCCTGACTTGCTTCTATTTTTTTTTCGTACTTAGATCTTGTCTATGGGATTTATATAGACACCAACAATATAAGATTTTCTTTAAAAGCACATTAATTACTATCACATCTAAGCTCTACTCTGGAGTCAGACTCCTGGATTTTATTTTGTCTTAGTTTTTAGCTATATGATCATGAAGGTATTTAAAATCTATGTTCTTCAGTAGCATCATATTTTAAATTTAGTCACAATAGTACCTAATTCACATGATCGTTGTGAGGATAAAAAAATTGGATTCATGTGAATTATTTCAACAGTGCCTGTATTATAGTAAATATTTCATAAATGTTAGCTATTATATTAATCAAATCTTAGCAGAAAACAGATGACACACCCCAAGAGGAGATTTTAATTGAGAGATTAAAATAAAAAAGGATTATTTACAAAGGTATATTAGGGTTAAGGAAAATAAACAAAGCAGGGTGCACCCCAAGGCTAGCAGCAGTAGGAGGCAAAAGGAGGAAATAATTACTAGAATCAGAGGGAGTAGGGGCCACTTGGCAGGAGTTGTGGTGTTTACATTCAACCACAGTAATCTGGCAGGGAAGGATCTGGGGAATAAATGCCCTTACCTCACTCATGGCATAGAGAACTTAAACCACACAAGATAATCTTCACTGGGCCGGAAGAGACCTAACATATCAACATATGCAGCACTTTGCGTGAAACTCCTGAGACAAAATATCATCATGCTATCTTTGAAAGTGTACATGTGAAAATACACCCTTTGACTTTTTTCTTTTATTATTTCTACTCCTATTATCGTTTCTTTTGCTTTATTTTCTACCACCACCACTCTCACTTGAATCACGGATGTTCCATTGGTTCTTACCACCTATTATATTAGAACATCCCAAATACTTGTCCTTGTCTATGAGCCATTCAGCAACACACTTTGTTGTTGTTGTCTAGTTGGTTGGTTTGGTTTGGCTAGATTTTGCTTACATGTTCCTGAGTCTGTTTTTGCTACTTGCTGTAAAGGACACTAGGTTCTGAAACATTTTCCTGTATTTGTTAGAAACACTGTCACTAAAACTAAAATAGTATATACTGAATTATAGTCAGAAACCATCACATCTTTTAGAATGTTTTGAGTTGTAAAATATATTTAATATTATATTAAATCATATATTGTTCTGTTGATTACTCCTTATGGTCTTTAATAATAAGCAGATTTTTTTGGTTGAGTCAATTAAGGTCAGAAATTTGGGAAACCAGAATCTCAGAAAAATGATGAAGAACACGAGATCAAATTTGTTGGTAGTTAAGGCAGTATCTCAAATCATTCTACAATTCAGGTTTTGAAATTCTTGCAAAAAACACATTCCTTGCCATCTCAATGTCAGAAGAACACTGCAACCTACATTTTATCCTTTCCTATAGCAGCCAGGTCATTGTATTTTATAAGTTGCATTCTTGAAGATAGATAGATAATAATGATGTGGGGGAGTTAGGCTATGTATACATGTGTGTATATGTTTGTGTGACTATTGTTGGTTAATCTGCTATTGGTTGTAAAAATTACTCGTGGAGTTAGCTCTTTGTGAACAAGATTTGGAAATAGAGATTTTTTTGTGTGTGTATGTGTGTGCCTGTGTGTATGTGTGTGTGTGTGTGTGTGTGAAATAGGGAGAGCAAGAGGGCACTGTCTCCCTAAATTATAATTATTATTTACGTTTCTGTTAAAATTGTCTATATACCATATCCATATCATTTTACAAATCACCATAAAGTCTACTCAAACACTAAATTTAAAAGCTATTAAAGGCAGTTGTATTAAAGCAAACTTTTAAGAGCTATTTTAATAGGTCACTTGAAGTAGGACAAAGTTATGTTGTAAAACTAAGAAACTCCAATAGTACCTTGATTGAAGTTTTAAATGAGTAGAGCTCAGCATATGTATTACCTCCTATGGAAGGCAGTATATGTAGATACTGGGTAGCTTGATAGAACCATACAAAACAATATCTGTCCTTATATAGTACACAATTAAATATGACAGATGACCCAGGTCCACATATATCTGGCTACTTCACATTACAAGTGTAGAGATAGGTGCAGAGTATAATGGAAGTATATGCTGCATATGAAAACAGAGAACATCATAAAGGAAGTGACATTTGAGTTAGATTTGATTAGGACAAAAGTTTATATACATTTCTGAAGCAGAGGAGATTATTAAGAAAAATTCACTGAAATCCTGGAACCTATGGAGGGCAGAAATATATTCAGTGGAATTTTTTTCATATATGATTATGTGGAAAGGGATCAATTTTATCATAGCTGGTTAGCATATTTATATTAGATAAGACTTTCTATAAATAAAGTAGTATAGACATTAGGTGGTAAACAATGGAAAATACCTAAGCTGCGATTTAGAACAAAACATGCTTGAAGACTCTTTAGGAGAGTTAACTGGGTGGCTTCCATTAGATCTTGGTGATTTATATAAACTAAGGTAGTAAATAATTTTATTACACTTAAGGGATTGAAAGCACAAAACGATGAGGTCAATTTTCCCAACTGAATTGAGCAGGAAAATAAATAACATTCATTGTCCCTTATTCACTAAGCTAAGGCGTGCTTCTAACTGAAACTAAAAACAAAACATTTCCAAGAAATCTGGCATTGTTAGCATTATTTCAATTTATCTTTAAAAAAAGAGTATAATTAACTTCCTGTGATATGGTCACTAGAGATTAGACAGTGAGAATACTGCAATGATTAAGTCCCGGACAAAATAACCAGCTTTATCACATCTGTAAAATGAGACCAATGCTTCGCTCCACACGGTTGTAAGAATTAAAGCAACCTACATAGTGAAAGCTCAGGACGCAGCATATGCAGGACCAATATTAAATTTTAAGTGTATGCTCATCCTATGACTAAAACAGCATATTTTTAAAACTTCTTATGTGCCAGACATTGAGTGTGGTATTTGGGAGACAGATATGATGACCAAGTTCCTGACTTTGAGGAGCTCACAATCTACAAGATGAACAAGCAAACATTTACTCTCATTTAAGGTTTGATTTTATAACACTAATATGCATTTTATTTCTATTGGTGTAAATACTGAATGAAAAATCAGGCAGATTGCATGGGGTCATTTGTAAATGTGAATCAGCCCAATAAAGTGAAAGAGAAAGCATAGTGCCCCTTAGTATGCTTAAAGGAATAAATTTAAGTTTCTAAGATTCATTAATTTATTCTACAAACATTTTTAGTCTCTTCTATAGATCAGGAAGTGTTCTAAGCATTTGTGAAACATCAGTGCACCAGACAGATAATAATCTCTGCCCATTTGGGGCTTAAATTACCAACAGGAGAAATACAATGTATACAGTATGCTATAACGTGATGTGTTAGAAGGAAAGGAAAGAAAAGAAAGGAAAGGAAAAGAAAAAAAGAACAAAGCAAAGCAAATGATAACAAAGAAAAGAAAGTATAGAAGAATATGGGAGATGATAAGAATGAAGTTAGAGGAAGGGGGCTGAGATTTTTAAATAGGATAGTAAAGAGTAGATATTATTTAGAAACAACATTTGAGCTCAGATTTTAAACAGGTGAGGAGGTTAGTCATGTAAGTGCCCGAGGCAAAAGGCTTCTAGGCAGAGGAAACAGCCCAAAGAATTGAAGTGTTCCTGCAATATTCAAGAAATAGTGAAAGTGAATGAGGGAAAGAAAAACTGGAGACAAATTCAGAGAAATACTGTAATGGGATGGAGACCAGGCTAAATAGAGCCTTTTTGGAAATTGTCAGGTGGCTTTTACCCCGAGAAAACTGGAAATCACTTGTGGAATATTGAGCAGGGATGTGGCGTAATCTTACTTCTCTCTTGCCATGTTGAGAATAGATTGTGAGAAGTAGAAGAATAAAGTCCAATTAGGAAATTAAGGCAGAAATCCACGAGAAACTTGATGGTGGCTTGAGCGGGGTAGCAGTGGGAAGGTGGCAGCACATAGATCCTGGGTATATTCTGAAGTTGAAATCAACAGGAATTTCTCAGGGATTGAATGTCAGATATAAGAGAAAAAGAATAATCAAGGATGATACTAGAGTTGTTAGCCTGAGGATGAGGAAAACTAGAGTTATCTCCTGAAAAAAGTAAGGTGGGGAAAGTGGGGATTGGAGCAGGTTGGTTGGGAGGACTATCAGAAATTTAGTTTAGGGATGTTAACTTTGCAGTGTCTTCTAGATATCCAAGCCAAATAAGCAGTTAGACACACAAGTTCAGCTTGGCAGAAAACTGGAGGTAAATATTTGGATGTCATCGTGATTTATATGGCATTTAAAGCCATAAAACTCAATGGGATCAAGAAAGTAAATAAAGAAGAAAAGAAAATCAGGGACAGAATCAGGGACATCCAAATAATGAAGTCTGGGAAGGCAGAGTAAAGAGTAAAGTGACTGTGAAGGAGTGAACAATAAGCTAAGAGAAGAGTCAAAATTGTGTGCTATCCTGAAATCCAATGGAAGGCAGTGTATCAAGGGGGAGACAGTAATGAACTGTCTCCAATATTGCTGGATGGTCAAGTAAGATGAAAGCTGAGGATGGACTGCTGAATTTGGCAATAGGGTGGTCATCAGATTTCTATCAGGAGCTGATTTGGTAAAATGGTAATAGTAAAAACTTGACTAAAGTAGATTTAAAAGAGAATAGAAAGAGAGACATAGATAGAGAGAATACAGCAAACACTTTCATTAAGTATTTTTGCAAAGACGACAAAAAATAAAAAAAGATAGTTGAAGGAAGTAAAAAAAATTCAAATATAAGAGCAATAATAAAATGCTTGTATGCAAATATAATAAAGAGCTAAAATTACTAATGCAGGAGAGACAGAGAAATAAAATGCTCTAGAGATGCCCTTTTGTAAGTCAGAAAGAGTAGGATCTAGCGCACAGATGCAGGAATGATTTTAGATAGAAACAGGGATAGTTGATTTAAGGTAATGGGTGGGAGGTCAGGTTATGTGGGTGCAGAACCTGTTAGGAAGGCACATGTAGTGATAGAAACCTGTAGGGAAAAATCTCTTCTGATTGTTTCAATTTTCTCACTGATTTAGGAAACAAAGTTGTCAACTGAGAGTGAAGTCAAGGTAGGAGGTATTGGTGGTTTGAGGAGAAAAGAAAGCGTATGAAATCTAAGTACAAGACCATGGGAGAATAAGTGATCCAGGGACATGTGCCATGATTGCTGGGCATCGATCTAGGGACATGTGGCATGATTGCTGGGCATCATCAAGGACCCACTTGTGCGTGTGTCCAGCTGCAAAAGTGCAGGCATGAAGTAAGGTGGGAATTGAATATGAGGGTGAAGATTTAGCCAGACAGTTACCAAAAAACCAACCAAACAAAGAAACATTGAGCGGGGGAGTTTGTGAAGTATGTATGTATACACAAGGAGTGACTTTTATGAATAACTGTGGAATTTATCTAATGAAACGAAAGGGGACATTTATTGAGAGACAATCAAAGTATGACAAGATCAATTATTTAGAGGGCTGGTGTGATTAAAGGATTGAACTGGAGTTCTAGATGAAATGCTCTAGAAAGGTAGGGTAGGATGTATGAAGGAAGGATTATGGGCAGGCCACAGTTACTGGCCATGAAGAGTTTCAAGATAAAAACCATGGGAGTGGATGTCTGAAGAAGGGTAAAAAAAAACATGATCATTGGAGGAAAATGATTTAACTACTTTACAGGATAGTTTGTTAAGAGGCCATACATATGCATATTGACATTACCGAGATTTGGGTAGAAAGTGCCAGTGGAGAAAATTCCAGTGTTCTTGGAGCTAAATTCCTGTCTTCTAAGCATTACACATTCATGAAAACTCCTTAAAAGATGCATATCCAAATGTGGAAATAATTTGAATCCATATTTTATCCTGCTTTTACTTTTATATTTGAATAGATTTATGATGCTGTGAATCTAGGTTTGTAATAACAGCATAATTTACCAACAGTTTTTTTCTGCACACAATTGAATTCCCTGGAAAGTCAGGCTTAACATTATTGGAGTGACATCATTCCTGGTGATATAACTAAGGATTCAACAAGAGTCATTAGAGATTTCAGTTGGTGGTATAACAAGGCCAGTAATTGGAGCAGCTTAGCTGAATGCCCTTTGTCTAACTGATAGGTCATTTCACATTTTAACTTTCTTACACTTAGGCAACAAAATCATAAACAATTTAATTGAATAGACTGATTAAATGTAGAAGTTTCTTGACCCTTAGAAGTGGAGTGACTATGCATCCCAGTTTACCTGAAACCATCTTGATTTATACCTGTCGTTGTGGAGAAATTATTAACAAACTGCACCCTGGTTTAGATGACACATTTTATGGTAACCCTGTCTACATAACTAGGCTCCTGTCTTCTAGGACTGTTAATTCAGGAAATAGTAAGTGTAGGTCTAAGCACTTCTCGCAGATCCTAGCTGCCCGACAATTGCTGGGCTCCCTCATTTGCTCAATCCAGGGAGACACAGTGTATTAGTCACTTCTCATGCTGCTATGAAGAAATACCCAAGAATGGGTAATTTATAAAGGAAAGAGGTTTAATTGACTCACAGTGCTGCATGGCTGAGAAGGCCTCAGGAAATTTACAATCATGGCGGAAGGGTAAGCAAACACCCTTCTTCTCAAGGTGTCAGGACAGAGAAGGACAAGCAAAGGGGGAAAAAACCCCTATAAAACCATCAGATCGAGTGAGAACTCACTATCACAAGAACAGCATGAGGGTAACCACCCCCGTGATTAAATTATCTCCCACCGAGTCCCTCCCACAACACGTGGAGATTATGGGAACTACAATTCAAGGTGAGATTTGGGTGAGGATACAGAGCCAAACAATATCACACAGAAAAGAAGGAAAATATCCTAGCTGGAAATGCTGGGCTGATACAGAGACAGCGTCACCATTGCCCTGACCAGCTTGCTTCATGCCTTAGACATTTCACATTTTGATATCAGTTATTCAGAGAAGAGGGATAGTGTCAGTCTTCACTTATCATAATGTTATCATAATCTCCCTTTCCTTTTTTCATGATATTTCAACCACTACCCTTCATATATGCTTAAGAGAACTGTTATTTCGTTGTCATTTCCCCATACATATCACACAACACAAGATGTAGCAGAGTAATTACACAATCACATAATTGTATACTTATTTGCTAATAACACAAAGACATGTTCATGTTCAAAGCATATTATACTCCCAACTAATCCTAGATACCAGCAAAAGACTTAACAACTTAAAACTATAAAAATAATCTAAACAATTCAAAACACTTTTCGTGGGCAATTGCTTCCTAAGATCATTTTATCCCCCTAAATGTTATTTTAGTAAGTACAAACAGCTAACTGAAATCACAGTTTTTTACCCTCAAAAATATTTTATCACATTCCAATAAATAAAATATACTTAAATACCTTTGATTCTTAAATCATTTCTCTAAAATGTTTCACTAATAAACAAAAAGATATTACATGATAAAATTTTTTCATTATTATTATTAATGTAGTTAGTAATTATGTCTTCTTCCACATAAAGGTTTTGACTGAAAAGTTTAATGGAACATTACCAGAAAAAAAAATTATACTTCTGATTTGCAAAATCCACCTCTACCTCTCCTTCCACCAACCTCCAATTTCACTAAACTCAAATGGATAAAGAGGAGATAACACTAATGTATGAGTGTTATAGAGAGGTCAGCTTTTATTTTTCTTCTTTCCTTTCCTTTTCTATTTATTTATTTATTTTTGACCCAGAGTTTCTCTCTATCGCCCAAGCTGGAGTGCAGTGGCACGATCTCAGTCCACTGCAACCTCTGCCTCCTGGGTTTAAGTGATTCTCCTGCCTCAGCTTCTGGAGTAGCAGGGATTACAGGCATCAGCCACCACACCTGGCTAATTTTTGTATTTTTACTAGAGATAGGTTTTCACCATATTGGCCAGGCTTGTCTAGAACTCCTGACCTCAGGTGATCTGCCCGCCTCGACCTCCCAAAGTGGATTATAGGCAAGAGCCACCATGGCCCATCTACTTTTCATTTTTAATAGAATTTCATCTCATATTCTTGATGCAGGTTATCTTTTCCTAATAGAAATAATATTTCAGTGGCCACTATTATATTGCCAATGGCATTCATTACTATCAGCAAAATATATACATAACTCATCAATGCCTGTGCCTTCTTTAAGGCTTCCCACTGCCATTTCATGACAGGTGAATGCATGACAGGTGAATTAACAGAGTCTCACTTTGTCACCCACGCTGGAGTGCAGTGGTGCAATCTCAGCCCACTGCAACCTCCGCCTCCCAGGTTCAAGCGATTCTCCTGCCTCAGCCTCCTGAGTAGCTGGGACTACAGGTGCCTGCCACCACACCCAGCTAATTTTTTATTTTTAGTAGAGACAGGGTTTCACCATGTTATCCAGGCTGGTCTCAAACTCCTGACCTCAGGCAATCCGCCCACCTCGGCCTCCCAAAGTGCTGCGAGTAAAGGCGTGAGTCACTGCGCCTGGCCATCACATTGACTTTCTCTCTACACAAGTCCTGGTGAAAGTGCTAATGAAACTGAAGGATTCAAAAAAGGAAAGAACTTGAATAATTAATTTAGATGCTGGCAAACCAGCCCTTAGTAATCAACTAGATATGTATAATAGATACGTGTTGGTCTAATTCAATACGAGTTTTAAATAGAACCTGTTTTTAAATAGGTGGTTATGAATAAGAAATTGATAACTGAAGTATGTAAAAGCTTCATGTGAAAGTGTTATTAGTCTCCAATTCAAGAATTAATGTGACTAAAATATATTCTGCAGGAAAGTATTTTGCTACTGAGGATTAATTATTTCTTCCACAAAGTCCACATGCCACAAATAGCCTTTACTGAGGAACAAACTGATTTAATCAGAGGAGATACTTCGTCTTACAGACAAGGATTTAATTTCGAAAAACAGGCCACCCAAAGTGAGTTACACCAGCTTTGCTCATTATCATCAACCACCCTTTCTTCCTGTGTCAAGGAAAGGCATTTTCAAACCTTCCTTCTGTCTCTTTCAGGACCTTGACGTACTTTTGTTTCTTCTTTCCTCAATTTTCTCTCTATTGACTTCATACCTTACTCTACAAAAGGCTTAGGTTTTTCTAATCCTCACTAAAGTTAAATTACCCTGAACAGTACCTTCTTTCTCAAGGTATAAAATGTTATCTCTCCTACCTTTCCCTGGCAAACCTCTTAAAACTTAAATATACTCCCCAGATTTCTCATGTCCAATTCAGTCCTCAGAGCCCCTGTCTCTGCCATTCAACTAAACCTCTTCTCTTAAAATTCATTTATGACCTAATAATGATAACTAAATCCATCATCTTTACTCTATCCTCTTATGAACCAACCCCTTTATGGGTTTTCTATTGTTTCTGATCCCTATTTTGATATTCAATTTACCTGCTTTGCCTCCTATGATATTGTTATTCTGTCAACTTCTCACATTATTTTCACACAATTTAATAATATTTTTCTACACTTTTTTACTCTCCTAATCTTACAATTATGCCCCCAGTCATCTTCACTTCTCTTTTGTTCCCCATTAATGTTTAATTATGTATGACCTAATTTTTGCCCACAACTGCATGCAGATCTACATATTCAGCCTTAACCACTAATCTGATACATGGATATAACATGTTCAGCTCATTATAGAACACCCCAGTGTATGAGTATGTGCCAGTATGTCAAATGCATAACACCAAAAGCCAAATTCATTATCCTTACTTTTACTGCCCCAGGGGGAAAAAAACAACTGCAACAACAACACCAACAACAGAAGCTTCAAACAGATTGGGTTATTTACCTTTCTCTACAGTTTTCCTGTATGATGCCTATCGTTCTCCATTTTCTTGTATTTACTTGCCTCACCTATGTACCTGGAATAAGCAACTTTCTGTTTTTCTTTATTTATATCCAATTCACTCTTAAAGGTCTAATTTAACTGTCACATCCTCCTAAAATCTTTTCCTCTGAGCCCCCCATGGACAGAAATTGACATTATTGTTTTGTTCTGAATCCCAGGATGTAACATGGTGCCTGGCACAAGATAGGTGCTGATATTTCTGTCCCATTCACTTTCTCATCTTTCTTCATTCCTTATTTTGAGGTATAGTGGTATCTGCACATGTATATTTGCATGTTAACCTCCCTGAGGTAAACTCCGTGACTAATTATTTCTTTATCTCTACCATGGACACTTGGTTGATACGTGGTATTCCACAAATATATGTAGACATGACACATTTTAATCCCTTTCTTTTCTCAAGATATTGAAAAAGTAGGGTAAAGCCTGTGCCTAGTAAGTGAACAAAGGAGGAAAGGCTTGGACATGAGATGATATTCTTATAGCTGTTAATAAATTAACCTATATGTACAATCTTTTCTATTAGGTAGGAGGGAAAGTCATGTGGCCATCCACATCATTCATGAGCATAGGGTAGAAGAGTATACACCACCTAATAATGAAAAAGGCATACTAAGAAACAGAGTTTCCATAGTTGTCATACAGTTTTCTGGGATGCTTTGACAAGAAAACTAAGAAAATTGAGCACTGCATATAATATGCCATCGAGCAACAGTATGCTGAAAGAAACTCTATTTTACAGAATATAACCAAACACACACACACATGCACACACACACGCACACACATGCACAGTGAATATCATCATATGTGGTCTATGCCATCCTGATATGTTCACACTAGAGGTAAATTGTGTTACTGCTATGGAAGATATGGAACTGTCAATCAGTGTTTTAGCCTTGCCTTATTGTAATTTAGTACGTGACTCTGGGAAATCCACCTTATGTCTCAATTACAGTTGCTTTTCTTTAAATGATAATGGGGATAAATGGTTAAATATCTGTAATTCTAAAAATCTCCATGTATATGGAGCCATGTGGAACTACAAACTCTATCGATTCCACACATTTAAAAAACATGTTTTTTTCATGGTTTGTCCAAACCATTCTATAAAATCATTCCCCATAGGTTTCACAATCTGACATGGCAAAACTACCTCTTTATGGGAAAACAATGACTGAGATAAAAACATCCTGATGCACCTCCACCGCCTGCCACCTCCACCATCACACACACACACACACACACACACACACACACACACACACACACACACAGCTCTTTCCACAGGAGAAAGAAGCGAGGCATTTAAAAACAATCTTACGAAACTATTTTTAAAATATTTGTAAAATCTATTTAAATTTCTCTAAATGAAAATCAGTGGTTTTTAAATGTAGGATTTCTATATGTCTTTATTCCTGTTATTCTGATAATAGTCAAGCAAGGATTTAAGGGAAATCACGAGAAGCAGCAGAGAGAAGCAAGGCTGTTGCATGCAACTTCCACCTCCTGAGTCATTCCACTCTTTAACACAGATAGTGTCACATGACCTAAAATAATTTAAAATGTGAGCACCTTCTATAATATCAACTGTTTAAAATGGCCACAGTTCTATTATCCCAAATCCAATAAAATACAGAAAAAATCAATTTTCATGGCAATTAATTTGTGTTCAGCACACTCCTCACATCCATACTGGGGGAGGAGGGAGGGTCTATAGTCTCATTCCAAGTCTATTAAACACATTACATAAATCTTGATTCATGTGGGAGAAATGACTTACGTATTATTTCTAAGAGGTAAAAATAAACACATAAACAATCTGTACCATCATAGCCAGCAGAAATCGTTCAAAAGGCCTTTGGACTCAGAATATTGGCTTGCCTCTGAGGCTGCAATCAGAAGGCTCAGCCCTGGGCTTTGGCAGAGCCACTGCCATGCTAATCTGCTTCATTATATCTCTACAATTTGTTCACTGCATTAAGGAGCAGTATTTCCCTTGTGAAAGGAAAACCCATCCTTCACTTTGAAAGCTTTACCTTTAAAAGGTAAACAAATACAGCCAGAGACAGACACCAACAGCTAGAAAGCCAAAGAAAAAATAAAATATGGTATGTCATAGTCAGAGCTCATTTCAGCCTAGGAAGATTTTAAATTGCACAACAGCTAGAATTAGAGCTTTTGAATCTCTTAGATCTGAATACAAGCTAACAAAGCACACATCTTATATTAAATGTCATTCTTAACATAGATAACGATCCGTGGATAAGTCAAAAATAGAATCATGCTGGCTTACCTGAAATAAAGAAAAATGTAAATCATAACACAGAATCCACGTATGTGTTGAATATAACAGTCTCCAATGCAATTCTTCAGAATTTTTACTGGAGTAGAAAGTAAAATCTCACATGTGTTCTATCCTCATTAAAGAAGAAAAAAACAAGAAAGGATGACCACATCATCCTCCCTCCTTTGCCTTAGCTTTCTCTTCTGACACTCATTCGATGGTACCCAATGTCTGTTAGAAAACAGCATGCTAAATTAGAAAAATAAATAAATAAAGGCAGCATCTTACATGACAGCTCCATCTCCTGGTCAAAAGTGGAACCATTTTAATTCACGTTCCTTTGGCTATGTAGCAATCAGCACATAAAATTAAATGATGTACAGCCCATAATTCCACTCTATTTGAAATCAACTACTTTAATTAATTGTAATTTAAACATTGAAGAAGAATTATAGTATGAATTTTTAGAATTATAATTCTATTTTGGGGATTTAAATTTATTTACATTATGTTTAAACTAAATGTAAGCTTTTCTCATCATTGAAAACTTAAGATTTATTTAACTTTATATAGCATCTGAAAAAGTAACATGTATCTCCTATAAAACGATTTTAGATGTCAAGCTTATTGTTAATGAACATCATATCTCTTTGTGGAGAAGTATAAGTTTTTGTCACTAGAGAAGTTAACACACAACACTTGTGTTGTTATTGTTTGGAGGAATGTTGAAAGGTTAAAGATAAAGCAGGAAAATTAAATGACTTAAAGACAAACTTGAAAAATCTTTAGTTAATCTGAGCTAAATACAAAAATACAGATGACAAGTTACATGCAATATGAAATTTGATAATTGTAGTAGTATACTATAGTGTGTAGTTATATCTTCTTAGAGAGATAAGAGAAAATTAAATCGTCAAAAGAATCCATTTGGTAAATGACACCATTTATAGAATCAAAGTTTTACTGAGCATATGATGTTCTCAATACATGTTTGTTTAATTAATTACTCTTTTTATGAACAGTTGTGAAGGCCAGGATCTTTTTTTTAAAACTTGAAGTAAAAGGATAAGCATTTTTTTCCCACTTTTTTACAATACCATTTTAATTTGGGGCCAAATTGATCTTTAATTTCCTATTGCAGTAACGCTGTCCATGGTGCTGAGAACCAATTTTAGAACTCATGATGAGTTCTAGGTCTTAAACGGGTCTGAAATACTCTTTGTCAGATTTGATATAAAATTTACCATTAAAAGTCCCCAGATAAGCCAGAATAATTGATAGTATCTAATATAAAAATAGTTAAGTAATTTTTTTATCCACGAAATATGTATATACACATGTCCATCAGAAGCCAAAATGCTGATAAATACATTTAATAAAATACATGATCGCAAGCTACGTTTTCTTTGGATTCATAATATTTTATTTTCTATGTGCTAAAGTTATACTGAATAGATTGCTTTAGCATAAGGTTGTTCCCACACTATTAAATAGACGAGGAAACCAAAGCCCACTCTTCAGTAACTTATCCAGTATTAATAAGCAAGTCAGAAGAACAAACCCAGTTTCTTAAATTTTCCCTTACTTCCATTTCTACAACATTATTAAGATGTATTAGTTTGGTTTTGAAAATATATTTTTAACACTGAACAAATAAATAATTAAAGTGACTTGGTAGATCAATTATTTTAATGTATACACTCAACTATTTCATCTCACAAGTTTCCTGCACTATCATAAGATACATAAACTCTCAGGGCACATAATTATGATGATTTTACCAAATTAATTTGCAATTTCAACAAATTACTCCTGATGGCCAAGAAGCTTAAACCCATAAGATTAAAGCCTAAGATGCCACAAATATGAAATATTATTGATACTTTATTTTTAAAATCATGGGAATTTTACAATAATTTACATAAAATTTAAATGTTTTTCTTAACACAGTAATCATTTTCCCCATAGTCTTGAGGGTAAATTTTATCCTTAAGGAAGATGTGCCTAACTGATCCTGGGATTTTGTGTACCTCTAGGCACGCCATCTTATGCCCCTAGGGATACAATATCCCAGTTTCAAGACCATAGGGTTATATGACACAGAAACTGGAGCAATCCTTTTCAACCCTAAGTCATATCACATACTCTTCTTCTCAAAACTTTTTAGTAGCTACCCATCTCCTTGTGAATAAAGTCTATGCCTTTCCCAGTGTTCACAATGCTCACAATCTGGACTCCTTTACTTCTCTGATGTTATTCTTGCCCTCACTCACTCTTCTTTAGCCATTTTATCTTCTTTCTCATTACTCAAACGTGGCAGGTATGTCCATTCCTGAGGAGGTGTCCACCTTTTAATCTCTTTGCCTGGAAATCTCTTACATGGGCTCCATATGGCTCACTTCCCTCATTCTTGTCACAGCTCACAGCTGCCTTCTTACTGAGGCTGGCCTTGACCCTCAGTACCACACACTATCCCCTCCTCTGGTTTTTCCCTTTAGTATTTAGCTGACGTACTATATATTGTGTCTATTGTCCGCCTCCTCCAAGAAAAATGTAAATTCCTTGAAGGCAGAGATGTTTGCCTGTTTTGATCACTTCCGTAAACGTGGTTCACAGAATAGTATCTGAAATATAAGACTCACCCAAATAATCATAGAAAATTCATACATTTTTATTAAGGCACAATAGGAATGCTATTATTTCTGTGTGTGGATTCCTATGTTCTTATTAATATGCATGTCATAGACTGTGAAATCAATGAAGCAAACAGCATGTTCTTTGAGTAAACTATTTAAACTATGTTTAATTCATATACTTAAGCAGAAAACAGAACATATAGTGAATATTCCATAAATATGTTAGGTTAATGATGCCAGTGTTGAAATTAGGCCACTATGGTCTTGAATTGTTTTTAATGGAGTTCTGACAAAATTTTGGTAAAACATTATTGAACAACTCTTATATCATGTTAACACCTTTTTTTCCAGGATAAACAAACTTTGAGGTAACTATTGTAATTTTATTTTTATGGAAAATGTTTAATCTCATCTAGAAAATGTTAGCTGCTTTAAAATAAGTTGTAAAAATAGCAACATGTCACATGGTAGATATGTGTGCATGTGTATATAAATATATATATACACATATACACACACAGACACACAAGTACATACACACACTAATTCTTTATGAAATCAATTTGAGTTAGGCATTCATTTGGCTAGTAACAACAAACCAATGCCACATAATTTCTCAATAACATGTCTCTCGGGCATTGCTTTAATGATAAAATCCACACTTTTATTTTGGCAGCTTGATTTTCAAAATTATTTTAATTTATAGAGATAAAAGTAAGTAAGCCTTATTTTACCTCCATTAAGTTGTGCATATTGACTGTTATTTAATTTTTTCTACCATTTATCATTCAAATTTTAAATATTATCCACCTGATTCAGAAAAATAAAAGAAGACTAAGTTCCTAGTTTATACCTAATATTTGTTTACATTTTTCTTGCATCACTTCTTATTTAAACTATCTGCATTGGAGAAAAGCAAATGAACAGACATTTTTAAATGGCAATTTCATTTGTACTGTTTTAGTCACCTTAAAATATGCTAACCTCTTTTAAATTATTGGTCACCAACATCAAGACAGTTTTAAAAAGTTGAACTCCATATCTAATGTTTTTCCTGCACTATTATCATTAGAGAATCAAGGACCTGTAAGCCAAAATGGGCATATTTTTATGCCATGTTCAACAACTGCTAATACTGATGAGGGGGACAGCTTATTACACTAGTTCCAATTAGTATGAATTGTTGACATTTAATAGTATGTTATCAAAAGATGAAGAAACAAAGGAAAAGAAAAATTGGGCCATCAAAAGGACATAATTTCCATAAACAAAGTCTGACAAACAGAATAATTCTCATAATTCCTTGAAAGAGGAGGTGTTACAAATAATGTTATAAATATATAACATTTATTGAGCACTTTTTATGTGCCAAGCAATGTGCTAAGTACTGTACATAAACTATCTCATTATTCTTAGCAACAGGTCTGTGAAGTAGATTTTTATCTTTTCCCTCTTAGAGATGAGAAAAATAAAGCCAAAGTCCCTCAGCTAGTAAACTATGTCTTGACCTCCAACTCAGACCTCTGTTCTCAATGCTTATGTTCTATTTGAGTTCTACTTAAGACACAGGAGATGTAAACTACGAGGAAGTGATTCCACTGACCTTTGGAATTTATGTGCTTTTTGTCCTCAGCTCCAGTTGTTCACCAGTTGTGTAAGCCAAGGGTAAAACAAGAGTGGAAAAGAAGGAAGGTCTTTAGGAGTACCTCCATTCGGTGTGGTATTTCAGAGCGGGTGATGGATTTGCAATGGATGCAAGGATTGACAGAAGAAGATAAACAGAAGGAACTAGAGTTATTAAGGAAAATAAATTGTCAAGAAATTAATGAGTGAAAGAACAAGGCAGAGAGGTGAAAGAGATGTGCAGGATCCATAGAGCTCTGCCAGAGACCCTTCTCTTCCCCGAAGATGGCTGTCTGAAAGACAGCAGCATTCTATGATCCCCTGGGCAACAAGGACTTCTCATCTACAAGGCTCACATGATCCTGTTACCAACACCAGAAATACACTAATGCTGGCTGGTAGCACCTTGCTGAGGGTAACAGAAATACACAAAGGTTGTCCTGACAATTCTCATCAGTAGGTCTACCTTTATGGTGGAGAAAATAACCCAATATAGCATGATGAAGAAACAGGTAAATTGATACTCTCTGAACCCAATACTAAAATGTGATCACCAGATGTCCACAAAAATATCCCTGAAAGATGAAAGACTGATAGTAAACTATAAAGTCATTTCAGTGTTCTTACAGTAGCCATTGTTTAGTGTTTAATTTTTCTAAGCTTATCATTGTCATTATTGTTAATCATAGTAATTATCAGCCAAAAAAAACTGCATTTGGTAAATTCCTAAATTTTTGTTCTGACAATTTCACCTCTCTCAGTGGGGTAGAAAACACCCAGATAGAGAACGACGATTCTGTTCTTAATTTAGCCCAATGAAGAACTTCAGGAGGAGCTCCCTAGGCTTAGTTATGGTATGGAGTGGAGACAGCACAGACAATTGGAATTCTGGGGGTTGCACTGAGCAGATAGCCCTGTTGCCCATCTGTAGGAAGTATTAAAGTTGAACCTAGGAAGGGCAGATGGAAGTCTTAATTATCAGAAGAAGCCCCAATCCTTACTGCATTTGTTACACCATAATAAGGTACAGGGACCACAGCTATATTAGCAAATTCCAGTATGGCAAACAAGAAAAGTAAACTAAAAATCAAACCCTAGAATGATGGAGCCTAAGCCATGGACCATATTAGTCTGCAGCCTGGGGGTTGGGACCCCTGGTCTAAAGGATGCCAACTGTTCTGTTGGTGGAGTGGGCAGAGGAAGATGAATTCTGGAGAAACTGTGCCTCCAGGTTCACTTTGTAGAACACATAAGTACTCTCTGGTAAGTTTCTGGAGTGGCACTGCACACCTATTCCTTTGACCCGTGTTGATCACAATAAACCAGTTACTTAAAGTCACCTCTATCACATCGTAGTTAACTGGGAAATAAAGGTGCTTTCTTGAGCCAGGCAAATAATTGAATCATAGATGATAAAGAATGTCATGAATGGAGGGAACACCCAGAAATATAATACCACAAAATTAATTGCCACCTGGGTACTAAATGGCAATCTTCCCGCACCCAGCATCACTGGATGATGCATATATACCCATCATTGGATGATGCAGCTATATCAAGTAGAGATGCACATATACCCAGCCCCACTTATAAAATTTTAGTTGAAATATAACTAGTGATGTGGAACCTAATATAATAGTTTCTATCCACAGATTCCAAAGGGGAAGCAACACATATCAAAATAATTGCAGAGAAGTCATCTTATGCTTCCAAATTTGTACTTAACATGTATGGAAAAATAAACATAAATCTATTAAATACATATATATACAGATACACAATATATATACACACATACCCATATATATATATATATATATATATATATATATATATTGTTATTACCTTGGGTTCGACTCCGGTGAGTGTTTCCTTGTTCTAAAAATTGACTAGCAATACAGAGTCCTCTGGGTGGACTAACATTGTTTTAAGAATGTAGTTCATCACTGAGATGCTGAAGTAGAGAGGTGAATTGAAATCAGAGTAGTAGCTTAAATGTGTTCAGCAAAGGTGTAGAATACCACCGCCAGAATGGAACTATCAGAAATAAACTCTATCTTAAGGTTAGTGGTAAAGGAAGGGACATAGAAGGCCCTTAAGCCAGTCATGCCTTCATCATCTGTGCAGATGTACTGTCATAACTGTTCCTGTGACCAACCAAGGTTAGTGAGTGATGCAGGCTGAACTCAAGAAGGTGGCCCCAAAGGAAAGTGCTCAGGCCTCAGAGAAGATTTTGTTGGTTAGTTGATCCTACTGCCTCAGCAAGGACAGCTACATGCATAAACAGAAATGGGACAGAGTTTTCCTGGGGAAGTAATATACTCCCAGCCTGCTGGAGTCATCGGTACATCAAAGTCAGTTTGCACGGTGGAAGTCAACAGAATCTTTGGATGCACAAGGCTTCAAATCCATTCAAAGAACACATGAAACTCTTTGCCTTCTTGAGGTCAGTAATTGCGACAAAGAGGATGGAAAAATTAGCAGTGACTCATTGTCAGTAACTAGAAAACGTTAGAAACGACAAGATATGCTTGATAAAACCAGTATCTCCCAGATCTAATACCTCATCTTGCATTTTTCAGATGCTTGTGATCATGTACACAAGAGAGTCCCACTGAATTGCCAGAGGTTGTTTTAAGTTTCCATTTTTATCTTTATCTTTTCTGTATGCAGAAAAAGGTATGCAGAAGACCTGTGGGGAAATGCCTGCATATTTGGAAATCTAACCCATCTCCTTTTTGGATAAAAGGAGTCTAGGGGCCAAGCTACAAGTTTTCGTATGTGGCTATGGAGCAAGATGGGGCAAAATATGCAGAAGTAGCATCCTAAACCATGTTTATAGCAGGGATTGAAGCCACATTATCATGTACAAGTGGAGTAGATGGAATGGTGAGTCAAGAATAAAAGATATCATTGTTGAAATCCAAGTTGCACCCATACAGAAGAAAGATAAAGCTGTCACCAGATATCAAATATCCAGCAGTGACTTTCAATGTTCCCCAAGATGATGTGACAGAGTTTTTGGAAGAGTGGATGGAAAGAGAAACAAACGCTTGCAGATGAGATTGCTGAACAATGCAGTATAATATCTGAAAAATTATGAAGATAGATGGTAAAATTTAGTGGAAAGGTGAATAATGAGGACTGCCAGTTGACTCACATGTGACCAGGTGAAGAGGGAGGACTCAAATCTCCAAGTTCTAGCTGATTTTACCATTACATTTTTGCTCAGTACTAGAAAGGACTTAATGATAACTGATGGCAATAAATAGAGCTGCCTTGGCAGACAGATATTTCTCTGAATTCTACTAGAATTTGAACACCTGTCAGAGGTGTTGTCAAATGGTTTCTGATACAGAGTCTGATGTAGGGACAGCTGGCTCTTACATCCACTTCGGCTCTTAAACAACAAGATACCATGACCAGAGTGAATATGTAAACTTCTCTCTTATTTTATAAATCAGGAGATTGATCCTCAGAAAAGGTAGGTGACAGTGATGGTTGATTTTACCTGTCCACTTGACTGGATTAAGGAGTACTCAGATAGCCGGCAAAGTATTAATTCTTTGTGTGTCTGTGAGGCCACTTGTGGAGGAGATTAGCATTGGACTTGCTGGACTGAATAAGGAAGCAAGATCCACCCTCACCCAGTGTTGGTGAGCACCATTCAGTTGGCTGAGACTCAGAGAGAACAAAAAGGCAGAGGAAAGGCATAATCACTTTCTCTTTCTCGGTCTTCTGGAACTAGGTCATCCCTCTTCTCCTGTCCTTGTGTATCAGAACTCCAGGTTCTATGGCCTTTGGACTCCTAGACTTGCACCAGTGGCCCCCTGAGTTCTCAGGACTTTGACTTCAGACTGAGAATTACACCACTGGCTTCCCAGATTCTGAGGCCTTCAGATTTGGGTTGATCCACGCTACCAGCTTCCCTGGTTCTCCAGCTTGCAGATGGTCCACCCTGGGTCTTCTTAACCTCCATAACTCCTTAAGCCAATTTCCCTAACAAATCCCATATAGTCTGTCTGTCTATCCATCATCTATCTATCTATCTATCTATCTATCTATCTATCTATCTATCATCTATCATCATCTATCTATCTATCTTATTGGTTCTGTTTCTCTGGAGAACCCTGACTAAAATAGAGACTTAAGAAAACTATAATGTAGGGGCTGGGCACGGTGGCTCACGCCTATAATCCCAGCACTTTGGGAGGCCGAGGCAGGTGGCAGTTTCAACAAATGAAACTTAAAAACCCTCACTAAAGCAGGACAAAAAATGATCTCCCCATAAAAGTCTAGGTTGAAAGGCAGGCTTTGCTTTGCGAGGTGGACAGGGACCCATTTTACTATTGTGTTCCCTCTTAGGGCATTTTCCTCAGCCTCATATTTGAGATTGGCTGACATTCATGTCCACATTCTGACCCATGATAAGAAGAGAGGAAGTAGAGGGCAAGCAATAAAATGTTAAACGGATTAATTTTGTTACTGAAGGATTTCTTAAGATATTTAGATCACTAATGTGTATTATGATTCTTTAATAGAGAGCTTTTTATAAGAAGAATTTAGAATAAATATTGGACAACAGAACTCTTTTTAAAGAGTATCTCGGGGTTAGTTTTTTTAACAGAACATATCATCAGAAACATTAGCCTATCAAATTCTTCTAGTTATAAAAGTAGGGACTCATCTACCTCATCTGCCCTTAAAAGGATAAAAAGATCCTCGGGGTAATCACTACCTCAGGTCTCCAGCCCTACTTTTAAAGTTCAAGTTGAAATATAATTATGTGGAGCTTAATATAACAGTTTCTATCCACAAATTCCAAGGGGGAAACAACACAAATCAAAATAGCTGCAAAAGAATTCATCTCACCGCTCCTAAATTTGTGCATGTGTTTTGAAATAGGCATAAAATGCTTTCTTCAATTGAACTTGTTGAAGAAGGAAAACTCTTTACCCACACATTAAAAAAATATACATCCCTAGGCTACAGTCAAGTATTTTTAACACTTGTTAGGAGTCATCCAGCCTTGTAAGTTTAGAACAGGGCACCAGCAGAGAAGGCTTAAAATATAAGAGTGGGAGTTTTGCTGTTGGGATAAATTCAGTAGCAGTTGTGGTTACAGCAACAAAGCTCAGGTTCTCTGCCATGCCCCAGTAAGTCAGGTCTCTCTCCTGGTTCTCCACCTAGTGCTCTTATTGCTCTTCTTCTGCCTTCCTTCTTCCACTATCATTTCTTTCATATCAGATGCAATGTTTTAAACATAAAGAATATCATATTTAATTTACTAATAATGATAATGGGCTAATAGTAGCAAATGATTTTTAATAAAATTTAAATGTATCTGGGATCATCCCTGTAATAGCAGAAGTCCCCCTCACTTTCATCTGGAGACTCTTTCTTCGGAGAAGAGTGAGATTTACAGTGAGCAGGTTGGTAATTGCCCTTTACTTTGGGTAGGATCATGCAATTGAATTTCAAGTGTGAATAGAATATATTTTGAAGCAGAAAAAAAGGGCATGCTTCTGTTCTAATCATGAGCAACAATGCTTCTGAATAATTTTTATGAAGCACAGAACTAGTCGTAGCTGTCTTCTATTAAACAGCATTCAGGGACTCACTACTGTCCAAGGATGAAGTGCAAGCCCCTTAGCATGGCAAGCAAGATCCTTTCTGATGTGATTCCTGGCTGCTTTACCTTTGTAGGTTCCATCCCCTCTTCACCATGTACCCTTAGTTTCTGTACTACTGAGTATTCTGAATTATAACATACATTTTTATGCCTCTGTTTCATTCTCACATTGTTATCTCCATTGGTAACATTTTTCCCTTTCCAAATATCATCTGTATATCAAGCTACCAATCTTGTAAATTCCAGGTCCTGTGAAGACTTTACCAATCAACTAAAGCAGATTCCTTTGTGTGGATACAGCATTATAGCTCCCTCCCTCACCAAAACTGACAATGTTGCTATAAGGATCAATCAAATTTTAAAAATAAGGTTTGTGAAGGTGTTTCTGAAATCACAAACTAATACAAAATTATTTTGAAGTTATCAGCAGGACGTGCTTAATAACTCTCCTGAGGCCAGGCACGGTGGCTCATGCCTATAATCCCAGCATTTTGGAGGCTGAGGCAGGAGGATCACCTGAGGTAAGGAGTTCGAGACCAGCTTAACCAACATGGTGAAACCCAGCCTCTACTGAAAATGCAAAAATTAGCCGGGCATGGTGGCGGATGCCTGTAATCCCAGCTACTCAGGAGGCTGAAACAGAAGAATCGCTTGAACCCGGGAGGCGGAGGTTGCAGTGAGCCGAGATCATGCCACTGCACTCCAGCCTGGGCAACAAGAGCGAAACTCCACCTAAAAAAAAAAAAAAAAAAAAAAAAAAAAAAAAAAAAAAAAAAAAAAACTATCCCTAGACAAGTTTTGAACTTGTTTATATTTTCTCCCTTTGACATTGACATAAGACACCGTCACAATTTGTCTAATTCTGTTATTGTGGCTCCTTCTTTTATTCTGTCTCTGGGAAGGCAAAGAGCAGGATGCTAATCAGAAGAGTCCCAGCTGGAATGAAATTGAGAGTGTGGGTGCAGAACAAAATGTTATTAACACTGTGGGCAGAAGCAAAGGATCAGAGAAATGCTTTCTTCCTAGAAATAGCTCCTGGGCTCTGCTCCACCTAGTTTGCACCTCCAGGTATTAGCTTAAAAAGATAGGGGCAAATATTGCAAACCTGCCCTGTCTCTGTAAGTAAAGGTGATCACAGATGTCTGAGCACACTGAGAACATTGTGTAGACCCATTCAATATGATAATTATTTATTAGCAGGCCTTTGGTAAGGTGCCAGAGACACAAAGACAAGGCGAAGCCTCTGCTTCAAGTTGCTCACCTTCTAATAGATGAGAAGGAAACAAAACCAAGATTACCACTGAGTGGGATATACTTCATAATACAGCCAAGTATTACAGATGTAATAGAGACAGCCAAGTATTAGGGGCAGAGCTAACAAAATTTCCAAGGTTGGAGGCAAGCAGGTGATCAAGAGAGGCTTCAGGTGGACAAATTTTAAAAGGATATTATCAATATACTTAAACAACTTTCCACCACAAAGCTGGTTGCATTTTTTGTCTATGCTTTCAGAATATAAGCTTTATATTTATCACTTGGTCAAATATCTTATGAATTTGATAAATGCTATAACATATATTTTGACTTAATAAATAAAGCTTCCCTTTCTTTCTCTAGCCTTCTATCTTGTCTAAATTTTAAATAAACTTTATGTTTATTTAAACAGAACTTGACGTTATATTTAAAATTATGACTCCAAATATTGCTCTTCTTTACCAAGAAATCTCTACAGTCAAATATTTTCAGTTTTATGGCACTCCATGTCATAACCAGTTTCCTATAAATTCAATTTTATTTTGAGTTTATTTCAATTTTAAGACACTTCTCACACCCTATTACTTTCATTTCTTTATTTTAAAAACTATCAACACTTTTTGCTTCATCTTTGAAGGCAGAAGATCTTATTAAGTCCAAGTAACATTTAATGTGGTCACTATAGACAGACATTGCAAGGTCAAAGGCAGAAACCAAGCCAACATAAGACCCTGAGCAACAGGCTATTTTATGAGCAATTTTTGGTCACATTGTTTAGGTTCTTAAGTATTTCCAAAAAAAAAAAACTTCAAAGCATCTTTTGCTAGAATATATTCAATAAAAATAATTTATCTCCACTGATAAATATGACAAATTATTAAACCCCCTAGTTAATGCAAAGAATAGAAAACTGGAAATAAACTTGTTGTTTATAAAAATATTTAGAGGAAACTTAATTAGATTAAACCCAACTGGGAACTCTGGAAAAATCTTCAAAAAGGCAAAAGATGACCCTCATTTTGTTGCCTCCATTTGGGTAGTGGCCTTGTGGTCATGCATATGTACTCATCTGATGGCAAGTTTCTTGAAGAATTTCAATATAAAAACTTTGCTTTTGTTTGAGTCTGGTCACCAGTGAAATAAGAGAAAGCCTTCACTGGCTATGCACTGTCCCAGCTTCCACTAGTAGGAAACACAAGAAAGCAATGAGGCTAAAAACAGAATGAGAGCCAACAATCACAGTGTGTCTCCTAGGGTGAAGGGCTAATTTAATGCTGCTCTTTCACAACACTCACAAGTAAACAGTTTTCATTCATGCTTTAATTAATCAGATTAATGTAAGCACTAGTTGGATGGAATAAATGTTCGTCTTTTCCATTCTTGTGTGTTATGATTTGCTTATTGGTAACTCAGCTCCATTTCAGATAGCTTAGAGGAATAATTCTGCCTATTCAAGCATGCTGACAGAGCTGGTTCCAACATAAAATATCTCTGCATCTCAGAGTATGGCTCAAAGGTATCTGCAGAGAATATACCATTTCTATTAAATCAAGCAGGAACATTTGTCCCAAAGAGATGAAGCAAAAAAAAAGCACTCTCTTATGAGGCCCAGACTGAATGTTCTATGAGACTATTTCCTTATGCCATACTATTCTTTTTTTTCTTCATCTTTAATTTTAATCTCAGGGTACATGTGCAAGATGTACAGGTTTGTTGCATAGGTAAATGTGTGTCATGATGGTTTGCTGCACAGATCATCCCATCACCTAGGTATTAAGTTCACCATCCATTAGCTATTTTCCCTGATGCTCTCCTTCCCCTCATCCTACCCCACTCCAACAGGCTCCAGTGTGTGTTGATCCCCCCATTGTGTCCATGTGTTCTCATAATTCAGCTCCTATCAATGATAGCCATGCTATTCTTTATGGCAAAACATTTCTACCTTCTCTCCATCTCCTTCTAAGGGCTGGCTTAAAAGTCACCTCTTTCTGATCCCGTCCTTGACAGCCTCAGCCCACATTACCTTTCTTCTCTAAGAAATGCTGTTTTTTTTTCATTATTCTGACACTTAAATAATAGAATAATGCTTTGATGTGTACTTGGCCTAAGAAAGAATGTGGGTTTAGAGCAAGAGAATCCTTGGGTGAAATCCTCGTTAAAATATGACACCAGATTTGGGCGGGAACACAGATCCAAACTAGCTCTGCGACCCTGGGTACTTCACTTAACCTTTCTAGTATCAGTTAATGCCTCTGTGATACTCATCTGTAACTACCTTGTAAGGTTGTGAAATTAAGTTAAAAAAATGTAGAGTGCCTAGAACAGAGCAGACATTCCATAGAGGTTATTAGATTATCTGTACAGATGATATTATAAATGATGATAAAGAAGATTTATTCACGTTTATTACATTTTTGGCTACAGAAAGAAATACATTTTAAGTATAATTGGGATTCAAAGCCTATTTAATAAGATCACTTTCCTCATTTCAATTACTCAGCCCTCTTCCTATCATTTACTTCTTAAAGAACAAAGCAAAAAACTGATTTCTAAGGACTCAGTCTCATAGTTTGTGAGAAAGTGAGGAATTGCTTTTCAGATTATTTTCATTTTAAACCTTTAACTCTTCAGAAAGTAATCCCTTCCTTGAAAAGGGAAGTTTACCACCACACAAAGAGCAATATATATATGGGTATATATAGATGAGATTACACACAAACACCCACATACACTTACATACATACATACTAAAACACACACACTTACTGTGTCTATAAATATATATTCCCTAATCCCAGTGAAAACTAATGAGGTCCTAGGCTAGGCACAGTGTCTCACACCCATAATCCCAGCACTTTGGGAGGCTGAGGAGGGTGTATCATCTGAGGTCAGGAGTTCAAGACCAGCCTGGCAAACATGGTGAAACCCGTCTGTACTAAAAATACAAAAATTAACCAGGCATGGGGGTGCATGCCTATAATACCAGCTACTCAGCAGGCTGAGGCAGGAGAATCGCTTGAACCAGGGAGGTGGAGGTTGCAGTGAGCTGAGATCACACCATTTTACTCCAGCCTGGGTGACATAGTGAGACTCCGTCTCAAAAAAAAAAAAAAACAAAAGAAAAGAAAAGAAAAGAAAAGAAAAAAAAGAAAACTAATGAGATCCTAAACTACGACAGAGGTCACAAAATGGAAAGAAGAGTAGGTATGCTGATATGGTTCGGATCTGTGTTCCCACCCAAATCTGGTGCCAAATTGTAATCCCCAGTGTTGGAAGTGGGTCCTGGTGGGAGGTGATTGGATCATGGGGGCAGTTTCTACTGGTTTATCACTATCTCTTTTGTGCTGTCCTCATGATAGATCTATCACAGGGTCTGGTTGTTTAAAAGTATGTGGCACCTCCCCCATCTCTTTTCCTCATGCTCTGGCCATGTTGTGAAGATGCTAGCTCTGGCTTTGTCTTCTGCCGTGATTGTAAGCTCCCCAAGGCCTCCCCAGAAGCAGTTGCTGCCATGCTTCCTGTACAGCCTGTAGAACTGTGAGCCAATTAAACCTCTTTTTTAAAGAAAAATAGATGACCCAGTCTTAGATATTTCTTTTTGGCAATGTGAAAATGAGCTAATACATATGCTATGAGACTGAATATTTGTGTCTTGTCAAAATTCACATGTTGAAATCTTATTCTCAAAGCTGATGGTATTAGGAGGCAGGGCCTTTGGTAGATGGTTAGGTCATGAGGGTGAAGCCCTCACAAATGGGATTGGCACCCTGATAAAAGAAATACAGCAATTCTACTCCTAGGTATATACTCAAGAGAAATAAAACATACATTCATACAAAAACTTGTACATGAATGCTACTAGTAGGATTATTCATAATCCCCCAAAAGTGAAAACAACCTAAGTGACCATCAACTGATGAATGGATAAATAAAATTTGATATAGCTATATAATGAAATACTATTTGACAAAATGAATGAAATACTGATACATCCTATATTACGGTTGAACCTCAAAGTTTATTATGCTAAGGGAAAGAAGCCAGTCACAAAAGACCACATCACATATAATTCCATTCATATGAAACATTTAGAATAGGAAAATTGATAAAGACAGAAAGTGGATTAGTGGTTTCCTAGGGCTGAGGATGCAGGGATGGAAGGTTGGGGGGAAATGGAAAGTGACTGCTAATGAATATGGAGTTTCTTGTTGGGGGTGATAAAATGTACTAAAATTGATTGTGGTGATAGTTGCATGAATCTGTGACTATACTAAAATTTACTGCATCATACACTTTAGATGAGTGAGCTTTATAGTATGCAAGTCGTCTTAATGTAAGTTGTTAAAAATCAAACTGAATGTGTTGGAGAAGGAACATGTATGAAGGATAAGTTTAGTCTCACTCTCAGTTTCTCACTTGGATGATGAGAGACTAGAAACAGGACCACAGAAATAGGAGAAAAGTCATTAAGATGAATGTTATTATCAAAGCCATCAGGGAGCAGAATTACATAGAATTAGGAGTCAAGATTACAAAATCAAACAGAAATAACAACTAACATAAGGACAGGAATATGTTCTTGTATTTGGCAGTTTTAGGACATTAGTGAACCCAGGGAAATTGGTTTCTGAGGAATAGCAGGGGTGCAGAATAAATTGCAGTAATCAGGATTAAACAGGAGATTTATCATTCCTTTTGTTATTTCTGGCAATTTGGCTAAAAGCATATATACATAGGTAAGACACAATCTTTAGACTATCCTTAACATTCTTTCCTTTTTACCCAAATTTAATAGCTTTGTTCCTCCTTTTATGTTACATTGTACCCAGATGTGAAGAATTTAGAGGGTTTTCTTCCTGCATCCTTTCCCAATTAATACTCACCATCTTCAGCTTAGAACTGAATCATAAATCCTGGCTTCAAGAATTCTAAGGTACATGCCTTTCAAGTCTGGCTCTGGGAATATTTTGCTTAAGAAACCCTCAGGTAGAGGAAACTACTGCATAGGATGAGGAAATCATTGCAGCCTCACTTTAACCAAATCTACATAATAATGTGATGGGCTGAGGAATAGGGAAGTTTATTTCGTGATAAATACCTATTGCCCAGGTGATGCTGACACTTCCTTCAGCTTCTGGCACAAATGCGTAAGGTAGTTAGATTTGGTTAAGACTCTGTAGTCCTTTGGTCACCAAACATGGTTCAAGACCGGACATGAGCCCCAATCAGAGCCAATGGATTGGAATATCAGAGCTTGGAAACTGTTTAAAGAAAGGCAGACTCTGTTTTCAATTGAACTAGAACTGTAAGGATATAAACATGGAGCTCCTGGAGGCCACTGTGGCACAAGACAGGAGAGCGTATCTATGACTAAAGCCAATAGTGAGGAAAGGAAAGGAGTGAGGAAAGAAAAGCTTCTAAATTCTTCACATCTGGGTACAATGTGAAGCTGGAAGACAGGATGGATCCAAATGATTTCATTTGATTCCCTGGGTGCGGACCTGTCTGAAGCCATACCAGCCTCTGGACTTTGAGGTATCATGAGCCAATAATCTCTCTCTATGCTCAAGCCAGTTGTAGGTAGGTATTCTGCCACTTGAAGCCACATAATTCTTACTGACTTTTACATCACTGTTTCTAAAATGTCTGCTTTTTGGCAGGCAAAAGAGAACTGAGCAGTCATTTTCCCAGCCAACTCAAGTCCCTACATAAAAATAAATAAATCATAACTTGAGGCTGGCTTAACAAACATCATTTCTTTCCAAATGTTATTGATTATTAATGTGATCAATCTAACCCTGTGTAAAACACATAAATGGAATAGCACTATATTTTTAAAAATCTTTTAATTTGCGAGTGCTCAGGGAAACCATCTGATATATGATAGCTCTCAGAAAGCAGTTTTAGTTCTAGCACTTGAAAGTCTTGTGTTCAATTACAAATATGGCTTATTAAACAGCAATCTCATTTTATTTGCTCTTACCCATACTGGACTTCGCTTTTGCTAATACTTAGGACACGCCCTGTGAATTAAGCTCTTAGGAAAATGCCTTTAATCTTTCCTGCAATTGACATTCATATTTAAAATGGTGTAAAGGTGTGTTATGAAAATGCAATGCCCACAACTTATGAAAGAGACGTGGGAGAGAAGCTTGCCTTGGTACCTCATTTATTTCGTTCAGGTTTACAATCTATGGAATGGAGTCTGTCCATACTTTCTTCTTCAACAGTTAGCTTGCCATTGTGCAGTGACACATAGAATTGTAGGACTTAAGTTTCTATATGTTATTTAAATATTACTCTCTATATTTATATATATATATTAGCTATTATTATTCACTTTCAATATATAAATATACATATTTTTGTGTATATGTGTATTAAATATATAGCCAAAATTGTCTACAGTCTGAATTATTAATCCTTCTCCATGTCACCAACCCATCATAATCAGAATAGACCTTCCTTTCTATTGGAGCTTTTCTATCTAGATGACTGGGGTGATCAAGAATTTGCTTGATTGTGTGATTTACTTATGTCAGACTCTAGAGGGCTGGCAGTGATCCTTAGGAGGTGAGAAGTCTGGTTTATGATTATAACTGTTACTTGCTTACCAAATTGTCTACTTGTTGCTTAAGACTTTACTACTCAGGAAAAAACAATTAATAAACTAATTTAAGAAACATAAACTGCTTCCTTAATCTTAATTTATTTTTTAAAATCAGTGCTGAAAGAGTGTTCTAAGCTTGAAAATTTGTAGAATTGTTTTGTTTAATGTATTCAAGGTCATATACTAGTTTATTTTAAAATTTTTGTCCTGCTTTGTTCTAAAAAGATTTAAGGAAACTCAGACATTAAGCAAAAGTCTTACCTCCCAGTCCATTCCTGGTTCCATGCCCATGTGCTGAGCTGATGATGCAGACCCACCTCCTGTCATCCCCACCATCTTAGAATGCAGGCAAGAAGACTCTACGCCCAGCACAAATGACTAGTTGTCATTTGTGAAGCCTCTTGCTCATTGCCACGTACCCTTCTTCAGTCAGCCTTCAGGAAGAAGGTCATTCCTCTGCTGACTAAGCTTTCCAGTGCCCCCTAGGCAGCCCTTTCACTGTGAGAAGTCTCTTAGTGAAAGGCAGGACTGGTCAACCCTAAGGAAGAGTTGTATAGAATAAATTTCTAATTAGTGAAGAGAAATGTTCATGCCACTCACTCAAAAAAAAAAAAAAAACACCCAGCAAGCTGCATTATTGACAGTTATAATCACTTATATCATGCTGCCTGTCAGTGACAATATAAATAATGCTTGCTTAATTAATCTACAAATAAGCAATGAAGAATCAATGAAGGAGTATGGAAAATCCAAATCTTAATTTTCTTCAAAGTGTAAGAGGCTAAATTATCATATTAGATGTTAAAACCAAGTGTTTCTCTATGTACATAAGAGGTAGAGATAATATAATAGAAAGAAAACTTTATACAAATGTGAGTAAAAATACATGTTTAAAAGATATATGCTTGTAAAGAAATGCTACAATATTTTAGTAGTAATTTCCATTTTAAAAAGATATTGTCATTGTATTAATCTTGTGAACAATCCTATAAAATAGAACCAGAAAAATTACATTTAAAGATGAGAACACAAGTGATTTGCCTAATATCACATAGCTTTTTAGTACCGGAAAACAGAAACTAGACCCCTTTCTTACACCTTAAACAAAAATAACCTCAAGATGGATTAAAGACTTAAATGTAAGACCTAAAACCATAACAACCTAGAAGAAAACCTAGGCAGTACCATTCAGGACATAGGCATGGGCAAAGACTTTGTGACTAAAACGCCAAAATCAACTGCAACAAAAGCCAAAATTGACAAATGGGATTTAATTAAACTGAAGAACTTCTGTTTAGCAAAAGAAACTATCATCGGAGTGAACAGGCAACCTACAGAATGGGAGAAAATTTTTGCAATCTATCCACATGACAAAGGTCTAATATCTAGAATCTACAAGGAACTTAAACAAATTTACAAAAAAATCACAACCCCATCAAAAAGTGGGAGAAGGATATGAACAGACACTTCTCAAAAGAAGTCATTTATATGGCCAACAAACATATGAAAAAAAGCTCATCATCACTGGTCATTAGAGAAATTCAAATTAAAACCACAATGAGATACCATCTCATGCCAGTTAGAATGGTGATCATTAAAAAGTCTGGAAACAACAGATGCTGAAGAGGATGTGGAGAAATAGGAATGCTTTTACACTGTTGGTCGGAGTGTAAATCAGTTCAACCATTATGGAAGACAGTGTGGTGATTCCTCAAGGATCTAGAACCAGAAATACCATTTGACCTAGCAATCCCGTTACTGAGTATATACCCAAAGGACTATACATCATTCTACTCTGAAGACACATGCACACATATGTTTATTGCAGAACTTTTTACAATAGCAAAGACTTGGGACTAACCCAAATGCTCATCAATGACAGACTGGATAAAGAAAATGTGACACATATACACCATGGAATACTACACAGTCACAAAAAAGAATGAGTTGTGTCCTTTGATAGGACATGGATGAAGCTGGAAACCATCATCCTCAGCAAACTAACACAGAAACAGAAAACCAAACACCACATGTCCTCACTCATAAGTGGAAGTTGAACAATAAGAACACATGCACACAGGGAGGGGAACATCACACACCAGGGCCTGTCAGGGAGTGTGGGGAAAGTGGAGGGAGAGCATTAGGACAAATGCATGCAGGGCTTAAATCCTAGATGATGAGTTGATAGGTGCAACAAACCACCAATGCACATGTATACCTATGTAACAAACCTGCACATTCAGCACATGTATCCCATGTAAAAAAATAAAACAACAGGCTTTGAGAAAATAGCTTAGTAATTTTGAGTGAATAGATTTTAATTTTTAAATATCTAAGAAAAATGTTTAACAGTAAAAACCCACGAGTCTACAATTATCTTAAAATTTAAAAAAATGTAATTAAAAAGTCCAGCAACCATGCTCACTTTTTGTAAGAGTTCTCCAATTTCCTACAGGTAACTACCTCTCTTCTGCTCTCAGTCAACCTGATTTGGGTGGACTGACTTGATTCCATTCTCTAAAGATAGTAATGTGACCCAGGTTTGGTTATTTAGAGGCTCACATTGTCCTGGCCCCTAGGATTAGCCAAGGTTGGACACCAGACCCAATCAGAAGCTATTAGAGGTTTTTCTGGGATTTCTGATGAAGTATTTGTTAATAAAATATATTCATTCTCACTGTTCTTGAATCTTGCTGAATGTCAGCCAGGACTTGCAGGAGTATATCATGTGCTGATAACCTCTCTAACAAGGAAGGAAGCATAGAAGAAAACTGGGCCAAAGGTGAGAGGAACAGATTCCAGATGCCATCATTTGAAGACTTGGGCCCAGACGTGCCCAAAGTACCTCTAGCTCCTACAATTTTTAGCTCCATGAGACTTTTATTTCCCCTTTGTCTTGAATCCTTTTGAACTGAAGTTCTGTCACTTACAATCTAAAGAGCTCTAAAATTCACATCGTGTCAATATAGCCATATGATTTTCTTTAAATTAGCTTTCTAGCAGTACCGATTAATGCACTTCACATAAATCATTCTGTGTAAAGTCATTGAATTCAGAACATCTACGTCTTAAAGCCTTCTATCCCATTTTTGAAGCTTTATCTATTTCACATCAAGAGAAGAAATAATTTTTCTTTGAAGAGCCGTTGCAGTCAGGTATCCTATAGCACCTGTGCATACCTCAGGCTTCAGATAAGCAGCCATGTTAAAACTGCCATGTTGTTTGTGTTGTCAGTCCCCTTCTATAGACTGTGAGCTTGTTGCAATCAGGGACTGTATTTTATTCTCACTTATGTCCCATCATCCCAAAGAATGCATGGAACACCCTAAGCTTTCCATAAATACTTGTTAACTAAGTGACTAACCTGAGCTTTAATATTTTTTACACATCACAGTTACAGCCTCAAATTTTTCCTTGAAGTTTAAAGACAAGTTTCCCTGTCTCAATTCCCCTGCTTACATTGATTTTATGTGATTTTTTTTTTCACAAAAAAACACATCCAGCATGTCTCTTTGATCTGTCATAATAATTAAATAGCATAGGTGAATGACAAATTCATACCTGGACGCTTCCACCCCTAAGAAATAGAGCTAAACAGGCAATAGACATTTATTTATGTTTACAAATCTACCCAGGTCAAGTGACCTGAAACGTTCCTTTAACAATGGCTGCTTCCATTGCTGTGTTCTTAAAACTGAATAAATTATTAAATAGGGGGATAGATGGAACAAATTGGTAGAATCTACCTGAAGGCTGGGAGACCGACACTCTTAAAACAGTGAGAATAAATCAACAACTAATATTTATCCAAGTGCTTGCAATTGTCCAGCCCATGCAGAGCACCTGCCTTGGTGTTAACCAGCATTTAACTACTATGTAAGCAGGCTGCCAGGCCCTCCTTAATGCCAGGAATTATTTTGGAATCTAAAGTCTGTGTTTGCATTACCTGTCCTTCTATCTGGCTCCCTCTCGAGCCTCCCATAGCCTAAGCCCGCCCACTCACTCAATGAGACTGCCTGGTGCCGAAGCAAACCACTGTGTTAAGTCCATTTATTTCCTGCACAACAGCCCACCCTTATCTCACCTGCTCCACTTGAGACTGAACAATTAGGTCCAGGTGTGCAGTAACACAGAGCAATGGGGACCAAAGCCAGGGCCACCTGTCTTGCTGGCCGATAGAGGGAAAGATATTTCTGGAAGACTACACGTTGCCAATTTGGGGAAAATTATATCTCCAGCTAGAGAAACATTTTATAAGGAAAGTAAAGGTGCTATTTTTTTTTTCGTCCAGAGAGAGATTAAAAAAAAACAAAACTTGTATTGCTAATCTATTGCAAGAAAAGTAAATATACAGTTGCCCTCCAAAAGATGTTACAAAATACTTACTGTTATTTATAAGGGGAGAGAAAAGAATTGTTTGAATCTGTCCATACAGTTGAGCATGTCTATAATAGGTTATGGTTTTTTTCCACAGGAACAAACTTTGTAGGTTTAAAGTTACTTCTAAGTCTTTCTGTTCTCCAGGCTTAAAACATGATAACGCAATTAACATTTCCCTATGGGATTTCTGTCCCCTTAACAATTGTGTTATTGCTACCCTTTTATTTGGGTAGATTTTGAGAATCATTATTGATAAACTCTGCCTACTCTTTTTAAAAGTCATTATTTGTCTCAAAACTCAGCAATTAAAAATTTGTGGTATGAGTACTCCTGCTGACAGTGGCTCTTAATTTTACCACTTTTTTTTCAGTTGCTTAATTAGGTCTCAGGCTAGAAATGCTACATTAGAAAATGCATTAGTTTTGTTATCAAAGAAATAATCCTTTCTTTCAGAGATGTTTGTAATTTCTTTTATGGTCTTGCCCATTTGTTTACACAATTATTTACTATTTAAGCTATTGTGTACCAGAAAATACATCAGAAAATTTTGAGATACAAGGACAAGTAATGTATTAAAGCTTTCATAAAGTTTATAATCTACTAGATGATCTAAAATATTTAACAATTCTAATAGACATCTACAGATAATAAATGACAAAAGAAAGCAATAGAAGAATGTGGTTGGATTTAGAGTAGGGAAAAACAGCTCTTAAAAGTATGGGAAACAGGTAGCATATGCAATGGATTATATAATTTATAATATTTTATTACTTATTGTATTGTGAAAAACAAGCATATACAAAAGCAGCAAGAACAGTATAATGGACTTATCCCCATATGCACCCATTACCAAAATTTTAACAAACTTGATTCATCTATTTATTTTACTCTTCCTGAATTATTTTAAAACAAAAACCAGATTTTTATAACATTGTATCCTTATGTTATACAGGATACATTTCCAAAATATACCCTCATTTTTAACATAACACAATGCCATTATTACCCATAGCAAAATAAATATAATTCCTTGTTTTTATTTAATAACTAGTCCATATTCAAAATTCCTCTCTTACCTAAAAAATGCCTTTTTGTAGTTGGTTTGTTAGAATTGGATAGTGGATATTTTGTAGAAAGTCATGAATATTAGGTTCAGGAGTTCAATATTGATTTTATTGACTACAGCAGGAGACTGGGGCTTCTTAAAGATTTTGTTCAGGAGAATGGGATGTTGAAAATGATGTCAAGCAGGCTTGACATCAGTGGGGAATCACTTAGGTCAGAAAATGATTGCAGTATCTCTAGTGAGAGGTCATGAAGACTTCATTCTGGTGGTAGCAGTACTATGGTGCTGATTAGAGACTTCGTTTGATCACCAATTGATCAGATTAGAAGCATGAGAAAGCAGGAGGAAATGAAGACATCTCTCAGTTTTCCACTGTTGTATAATTAGAGTGCTGTAGTTAAATTAGAAACATATGACCATATGAATATTATGGCTAAATATTTGTTGGACACTGTGACTGGCACTGTTAAATGCTTCACATGGATTTTTTTTTTCATTTAATGCTCAGAAGTCTATAAGGTAAGAATTGGTGTTGTCTTTATTTTAAAGATGCAGAAATTAAGGTTTCAAGTTGTCAAGTAACGTGACCAAAATCACATAGCTGGTGAATTTGGAATAGGAATGTCAGTGGTTACCGAGTTTCATACTTAGAGAGAGGAATTTGATGGGTTGAGAAAAAATGGTGAGTTACTGCATTTCATAGCATCGAGCCTTTAACGAATCAAAAATTTCTCTCGGGTACTGTGAACGTAAAAAAGACATACAACAAGATCACACTAGATAGAAAACTTCCAATGTCCTTCTTAAGGTAACACCCAAAGTACAAAAGGTAGATAAATCAATAAAAGTAGTTTATGTTAAGTTCATGGTGAAAAAAATCCATTGGCTCTCAGACATGTTATTGATCAGAAGTGCTTAGTTCTAGGTAGTGGAGGTAAGAGAGGATGTCAAACTTGATCTGCACCTTGCAAAAAGATAGATTCCAGGCTGGGCAAAGTCAATGGTGTAAAGGCACAGAGGCAGAAACGAGCAATGGACCATAGATGATCCAAAGCGGCTGGTGGGAGTCATGAATAAAACAATGCCTGAGCAATGGAATGCATTTAATACTTATTATTAAGAATAAGACAGGGTTGTGTTTTTATTATTTGTCAAGCATGATGACCAATTCAGCTTAAGATTATGTTGAGTTGGTGGTGGTGGCATGGCAGCCAGACAGATGCTTATTATTTGAGGACCCACTACTGACATTCAGAAGATTAAAATTAAGGCTGGAAAAATATTTAGGAATCATATATTAAAAGTCATCCCTGAAGGCACAAGACTAAACAGAGTCCTGCTGGCGCAAATTGTCAACGTTAGTGAAGAGCTTCCGTTCCTCTCTCCTGCCCTTCCTCTCTTCCTGCCTCCTTCCTTTCTTCCTACCCTCCTTCCTTCCCTCCTACCCTCCTTCCTTCCCTTATCTTGTTTTCTTTTTAATAATGCCTCATAGTCAGAGGCATTATGCAGTAATTGAAGATTGAAATAATGATTGAAGGTTGGAAGGAGATACAATAATATAAAATAATAGAAAGGACAAGTTTTGAGCAGAAATTGAAGGAAATAGAATCTGGAGCAATGGTAGGGAGGACTGAAATGGAAAAATGATTTCTTCTTCTCTGATGCAAGCTGTTCACCTGGGATCTCTTTTATAAACTACAAATTGGTCTAAATGTCACTGATCATTTCTATTTGGATGTCCCACAAGTAGTTTAAACACAGAAATCCCTGAACTAAATGACTCATCTTCAAAGACACAAACCTGGTCTAGCTAATGTTTACTTACCTTCATGAGTAGCCTACAGAGATACTATTTTCTTTAAGTCAAAAGCCTGAGGGTCACCATTATTCCTCCTTCTCTCTCACTGTTTTATCCAGTTTCAAAATCAGGTTTAATGTTACCTCCTCAATATTGTGATAGAATTTGAATTTTCACTCTTTTACTATGAAAATATACTTAGTATGAAAACAACTATTATGTTCTATTCTTTGGTATAGTTGCAGAACAGAAGACAAATAATTTCCCCAAGCTCTTGTAAGGGTTTGAAGATACAGATATCCATGCCAATGATGAAATGGATATAGTTTTTCAGTTGCCATAGATTTAAATTAAGGATTTAATGAACTCTCAAGGTCTATTTTAAAAAATGGATTTTGGGGGTAGAAGCTGTGTGTCTTGAAGAAGTGGTTGGAGGCAGGAGGGGATGCTCCAATTCAGAAAAATCTTCCAAATAATGAAAAAAGAAATAGGCCTGGAGGACTCTGAGTAGCAGAGAGCCTGTTTACTGGAAGATTTCTGGAGAGATAATACTATCTCACTAAAGGGTGGCTTCCTGATGTGCGTAAGTAGAAGGGATTTAGCCACCAGTTTCCAACTTCATGGGGAATCATGGCATATCTTATATGGATGTCTGAGAGAGATAAACACATCAATGAAAAACTGAAAAGTAAATTGTTTGGACAGAAGACTAATGTCATTAGGTAAGACTTGGGAAACTTAACCACTGGTGATGGGAGAGGGGGTCATAAGTTCTAAAATTAATAATTTGGATTTCTTGCCACTTCGTTCGAATGGGGCACCAAAATCTAAATAAAATATATTTTTGGAATACGAGGAAATGTAGCATCTCCTATATGCCTAGGTTGTGGACTCTGAACTAGGCTTACTACACTGGTCATAGGCTTAAAGTGTTATCATATTAATAAGGCCTTCCGTATGATCAGCTAACTTAAGTCTCAATCCACCACTCCATCAAACATTCTAATCTCTTCAAACAGATTTTAATTTTTACTTGTTTACTTAGCACTAATCACGTTCTGACATTTAATATCACTTACTAATTCATTAATATTATTGTTTATTGTCCAAATGTGCACCACTCCCAAAGCATGTGCTTCATGAAGGCAGGGATCTTTGTGTTGTTCACTGATATATTACAAGCACCAAGAAGAATTGCTGGCAAAGACTAGATGCTCAATAATATTTGTTAAATAAATGAATCCTTGTAACCTATGCAAATATAAGACAAAAGATTGAGCCCCTCACCTCTACCTTTATACCTGGGTCCTACACAAGACTCTGGAACTTTGATACATTGAGTGGAGGTGCCCTATAGTAATTACTGAAGTTAAAGTTACTGCAGATCTATTATTTTTCACACACATAGATATAGATTAAAATTCATATCTACAACATAAACTATAATATCTTCTGAATCCATATACTTGTATCCATTTCTGCTTACATTAACTTTTGCATAAGATCATTTTCTCCCAGGTTTATGACAGTAACATTCCATCTCTCTCCATATGTTTCTTCTTAGCCACTTCCTAATAGATGAAGTTTTTAAATAATGTAGTTCTTTGCTTCTTTTCTAGCTTTTTCTTCATTAGCACCTCCCAGTTCCCCTGATTCCCCCATGTTCATACTCATCTTAACAGCCCCTCTTTTTGTTCAGAGCTTATGGGAAAGTTGCATTTGTCAATTTACCTTTGTAAACTTAAAAAAAGAGTAGTTATTTTCTGAAATATGAACATATAATAATTTCCATTATGATTACTCTGACGTTTTAAAACCCTTGATTTTCTCCACTAATAAAGTAAACTTACAAACTGTGAGGGATTTTTTTTAGTTGAAAATATCTTTTAAAATTGATAAACTAAATAAAAAGGTATTATACATAAAATAAAGCTTTTCAATATATTACATCCTCTAGATTTAGAAGATGTGGTCTAAGCATGATTTCCTATTTTATTGTTTTAGTATTAAAGAATGCTAAACAACCAGCAAAAATATAATGTAAGCTGGAAATATGATGCAAGTAAATATTTTCCAAAATAAAAGAGAGCATATTAAATTAAAATTTTAATTCTTTTCATATTGACCTAATCATATAAAGATTTGGACATAGTTGGCTACTCATATGTACCAAATTTTAGAAGACAAAATGAGAAATTATATACGGGAAATGCCTACGTGCTTGCTTATAATTAACAAAAGGTGTTATGAACTCATGAAAAAAACAATACATTGTTCCCTTTAGCTTAGATGAGCTGACAGTGTCATACTAACAAAGTGTGTATAGGAAAAAAAAAGCCTGTTGCTTAGTCACAAAACTCTAGAGTAGACAGTGTGTGTGCATATGGGTAAACAGATTATCCAGCCATCATTCCTGAGAGAAGCAGAGAGACGTGTATCTCCCAGTACCTGCCCTTATCTGCTTCACACCTGTCTTTTCTGATGAAACTCCATGGTAAATAATGGGCGTTTACAAGCACCTAAGAATATTCAGTCATTTTAATGGATGAATCATTTTCACCTCCTCCATTAATGATGTGTATAGCAGGATGACAGGGAGTATAGTTAAGTTGATACCTTACACTTGGAAAGATCAGGACGAGCTATCAAGTGTATTACCCTAATTGCATTTTCAAGAATAAATAGTAGTTTTCCAGGTGTTGGAGGGAAATGGGGGTGAGAATGGCAATAAAGGAAAGTAATTTCAAACCAAAGGAATGGCAACTAAAAAGGCATAGTGACCCAACACCTTTGAAAAATTGCTATTACGTAGCTGCGCAACTACAGCACAGAAGGTAATCTATACTGCAAGCCATTTGGAAAGTATGTTTTACTCTATTGTTCTTTTATAATACAGGTTAAAATTTTTTAATATTGCTGAATCAAGCACACCTTCTAAATAATATTTGACAGTTATTATATCTGAAATGAGCCCTTGATATAAAATCATATTGTCTAATGCATATATTTTAAACTGGCAATTATCCTGTTTTATTTGGCCAATTTTTAACCATCATGTAATTTTCACATTTCTGCACCAATTTTTCTCACCTGAAAAATGTGAAAATTATCTACCCTTCTCAACTTGTATAGAAGTTTTAAAGGAAGAAGATGCAATAAAGGTAAAAGTGTTTTATTATCTTTTATCAGGTCATTTATTTCATTGTGTAATTTATGGCATAATATATTAGGCAGTGGGCAAGTGAGTTAGTCTCAGTATTTACAATCAAGAGATACAAATCTAAACTAGACTATAGAGGTGTGAAATTGTAGATGACATGTAAATTTTGTTTATTTAATATACATGCAAACACAGTGGTAGTTAACTTTGTTACTAAGATGACTGCAGACAGAAGCATAGAAGCTGAGTATCAGCTTAAATAGGCCTTCTGGCATGAGAGGAATTCCAGGACAGACTCAATTTAAAATAATGATGAATGCCATCCTAGACTCAACTTAAAAAGGGAATAACTTAGAGGTAAATAAGTACAAATAGTATGAAGGTACATCTTTACTGTACTTTTTTTTTTTTTTTTTTTTTTGAGACGGAGTCTCGCTCTGTCGCCCAGGCTGGAGTGCAGTGGTGCAATCTCGGCTCACTGCAAGCTCCACCTACCGGGTTCACGCCATTTTCCTGCCTCAGCCTCTCCAAGTAGCTGGGACTACAGGCGCCCGCCACCACGCCCAGCTAATTTTTTTGTATTTTTAGTAGAGACGGGGTTTCACCGTGGTCTCGATCTCCTGACCTCGTGATCCACCCGCCTCAGCCTCCCAAAGTGCTGGGATTACAAGCGTGAGCCACCGCGCCCGGCCTTTACTGTTACTTTTAATGCCTTAAATTTATTTTTTGAAAATTACACTAATAATGCACTTCTTATTACACTAATAAGCATACAAAGTTCAAACACAACAGACATATACAGATCAAATCCTGGAAATTCCACTTATTTCACCTTTCATTACTTTTTCCTTCCTCAGAGGTGACAACTGTCAAAAAAACTCGCCTGTTATTTTCAAATTTGAAATACAATCCACATGCAAAAAAGTGCATAAATGTTTGGCTCAATGAATTACCAGGAAGTGAATTCCTATACAACTACCACCCAGGTTAAGAAATAGGATCTTACTAGTACCCAGAATAGCCCTTATCTCAACCAATCTTGCCAAAAGCTCTATCTTATATCAAGAGAAACCAATGCTCTTACTTCCAATATTAGAGTTTATTTAACCTGTTTTTATTTTTATCTTTCAAGAGTCTGGCTTTGTTGTCCAGGATGCAGTGAACTGGCATGATCATAGCTCACTATGGCCTGGAACTCCCTGGCTCAAGTGATTCTCCCATCTCTGCCTCCTGAGCAGCTGGACAGGTGCACACCACCATACCAAACTAATTTTTATTTTTTTCATTTTTTTTGTAGAGACAGGGTCTTGCCATTTTTCCCAGGCCGGGCTTGAACTCCTGGAGGCTCAGGAGTTCCCCGCCTCAGCCTTCAAAAATGTTGAGATTATAGGTTTGAGCCACCATGCCCAGTCCTGTTTTTAAATTTAATAATGTTTTGCTTACATACCTTCTTCGTCCTCAGCCTCAGATTTGTGAAATCCAACATATTTCTGTGGGTAGCTGCAGTTTTTCACTTTCATGTTAGTATGATACTATAGATTAAGAATACACCAAAATTCTTATATTCATTCTCCTGTTCATGATATTTCGGTTCTTTCTTGCTTGACCTGTTTTCAATAATGCTTCCACAGGCATTCTTGTACACACACACATTTCTGTCAGATATATGCCTAAGAGTGGCACTTGCTGGCTCACAGAGTACACTTATGTTCAGTTGGTAATGCCAAACCATTTTTCTAAGTGGTTATACTAGTTTACATACCTACCTGAAGTCTCTGACAGCCTCTGTAGCTCTAGATTCTCACAAACAGTATGACAAGCCTTTTTAAGTTGTAGCCATTCTGGTGGGTGTGGAGTGGTACTTCATTAGTCCAGCAGAACAGTAGTGTTCCTCCAACCACTGTTTGGGTAATAATGGTCTAGGAAACAAGAAAATTGGGCCAGAGTCTGGGAATCTTTTGGTAGATCTATAGATGTTACAAAAAGTATTCTTTGGCTATGAAGCTTATAAAATCAAATAGAAACCAGCATTATAGCTCCTACCCACAAAGGCTCTGAAGACCTTGAGTAATCAGAAGCTGTAGAGATGCACAGAGCAACCCATGAGTCCCAGCTGGAGGCTATTAGCTCTCTTCTAGTGTGAATTTCTGTGATTTATGCATGATATGTTTACAACATATGGTCAGACACCACTAAGGCTCCAGAGACCTTATGCTGGCAATCAATGACTATTTCACCTTAACCCTCTCAGAATCCACTCACTGAAGATTTGCAAACTACCTGTCATTTCGTCTACAGAAAAAAAGTACAAAAGTCACAATGAAGTTAGAATCATAGCAAATGATACCACACTTCTGGTCACTCTTCCTTTATATAATTTTCTACTTTTAATGACAAGGTAAAATTAGTTTCTTTAGCAACAAAGAGTAAAGCTTTCTTTGCTGGCATTTATTTATTTTTCTTTTTTTCTATGAGGAATATTGCCACAATAATTTTCACTTGTTTTTCTTATTTTGTTCAAACCAGTTCTCATTAAAATGTGGCCTAGTATAACCTAAGAAAAACCAGTTCCTCGGAAAACATCATCAGAAAACTCTTTGGAGCATCTGGATACCCAAAACTGAGTGATAGAATTAATATTCTATTAAATATTATTAGTAATGGTAAAATGAGTGTGGAGCAGTACGGACGGGCAGAGTTAATGAACATTTAGTTGAGAGACGGTGAGCAGGGCTAGTTTGTTCATGAGTAGAGAAGAAAAAGTTAAAAGTGCCTAGAAAATAGGAATCTTTCATGACAGAAAAAGTACACAATGAAACAATAAAATGTTACGAATTTACACCAAACTTGTGAGTATCAATGATCTAAATTAGTGGAAGCTGATTTACTTTGTGTTCTTTCAGCATCTAACAAATGCTTGTATTATGAGTGATCTTACCCAATTAAAACTGCTTGTGTTGGGATGAGATGTGAGGTACTGTATTAGTCCATTTTCACACTGCCATGAAGAAACACCTGAGACTGGGTAATGTATACAGAAAAAGAGGTTTAATGGACTCACTGTTCCACATGACTGGGGAGGCCTCACAATCATGGTGGAACGTGAAGGAAGAGCAAAGGCACATCCTACATGGTGGCAGGCAAGAGAACGTGTGCAGGGGACACATTCCTCTTTATAAAACCATCAGCTCTCATGAGACTTATTCATTATCACGAGAACAACATGGGCAAAACCAGTCCCCGTGATTCAATTACCTCCCACCGGGTGCTCCCCACAACGACATGTAGGGATTATGGGAGCTACAATTCAAGATGATATCTGGGTGGGGACACAGCCAAACCATATCAGGTACTATGTTTTACTTCCCTCATATTTCATTGCTTCTTCATCTGTAAAGTGTGTATAATAATAGCTCATATGGGTGAAGGTTAAATGAACATATGGAAAGTGCTTAGAACAATGTCTGGCACACAGTACCGATAAGTGTTAAGTTTTGTTATTGTTATTAATATTATTAAGTGTCTTCATCATTACCTGAGGCTCTTCGCCTAACCTCCCCAGTTCTGGCCAGAGAGCCAAGGCTATTATTGCCTAAGCGGAATTGTTGTTGGAGATAGAAGAATCGTCAAATTCTTGTGCTTTATATTTAAATTCTTGTGTTAGGGGCTGAATTGTGCCTCCTCTCGAAAAGTTCTAATCGTAATTCAGAATATGCCCTTATTTGGAAATAGGGTATTTACAGAGATAATCAGGTTAAAATTAGGTTATGAGGGTGGACCCTAAACCAAAGTGACTGGTGTCCTCATAAAGAGGAGAAAATTTGACACAGAGACAGACATGCAGAGGGAGGACTACGTTAAGACAGAGATGCAGGGAGAGCACCATGTAAAGACAGAGACAGAGACTGGAGTTATGCTGCCACAAACCAAGGAACATCTGGGGCTACTAAAAGCTAAGAGAAGCAAGAAAGTATCCTTTCCCTGCAGGTTTCAGAGGAAGCACGATCGTGCTGACAACTTGATTCTGGCCTCTGAGTAGCGAGAACTGTGAAAAAATTGATTTCTATGTGTCTAAGCCCCTCAGAATGGTAGTTTGTTACAGCAGCCCTAGTAAACTGATACACTAGGTGTTAAGACAAAAAGATTTTAGGGGAAAACAGGTGGCTCCAGCTTACCTTTGGTACAGAAAGAAGAGACCCAAGAAAAACTCTTTTGAGTCTGAAAAGGAAGTTAATGAAGAAGGAAGGGAGTCTCTGATAAGGGCTCCTTACAGAGTTTGCCAATGTAGGATTAGCTAAAAAGGTGAAAAGATGAGAAGTTTCCATCTATTTACACTATTCTAGTGTGGCAGAAATTGTGCCTCGCTTACCTGAAGTCTGCAGAGTGCATTACATCCCATGGTTTACAAACAGCAGAACAGAGATGGCTGTGTGAGGTGCCTGGGGCAGGGAGGAAGGCAATTACAGCCAAGAGTGACCCTGGGAACATGCTGCTTTTTCTTCTCTCTTCCTCAAGGACAGGAACAAAAGTTTCCTTAGAGGAAGAAGTGACAAAGAGGGGATGCTGCCATGCAAAGCTGGATAGATGCTATTCCCAGGGCCCAATGGGTCTGTGGGTGTGTTAGTAGATATGAGGGATAGTGATTGTCATGGATCATGCAGGACTCCTCACCTCAGTGAATGCCCAAGTGGAGAAAGGGGGACCAGATCATACTCTGCTTTCTCTATATATGTACACACTCCTGAACTTAGATCAGTCTCCATGAGAAGGAGAGATAGAAGAGAAAAAGCATGTATTGGTTGAATGCAAACCGAAAATCATTGGGAAAAGCCTCAAGTAATTTAGTTTACCTGGAACTGGCTAGATTTATTTTTCTGCCATTAGACAAAATGGGGGCCACAATTGAAAACGAAGTATGTAATTAACATTTCTTGAACACATGGCTGGGAAATATGGTATCAGCTATATTTGTTTTCTTCTTTGTATGAGCTCCTTTATGGCAGGCACTGTGTGTTTCTCTCTGTGTCTTTTCAAGTCTAATATAATACTTGACATCATTTTTGTCCAACCATATAGTTGATTTGTCAATATGAACGTATGTATTTAATTGATGATAAACTGTAATAAAATTGTAGTTGTTTGCTCTAAAGTAAGTATGAAAGGTCAGATGAAACAACATACATCTGGATTGAGAAATATCTTAATAACTGATGAAGTATTTTTATTTTGTTTATGTATTGTGTGCTTCAATATCCTAATAAATAATATATTTTCTTAAGTCTTTTATTTATTTAGTTTTGAGACAGAGTCTCTCTGTCACCCAGGCTGGAGGGCAGTAGCAGGATCTTGGCTCACTGCAACCTCCGCCTCCCAGGTTCAAGCAATTCTCACGCCTCAGCCTCCCAAGTAGCTGAGACTACAGGCGCATGCCACCATGCCTGGCTAATTATTATATATTTAGTAGAGACGGGGTTTCACCATGTTGGCCAGGCTTGTCTTGAACTCCTGACCTCAGGTGATCCTCCCGCCTTGGCTTCCCAAAGTGCTATGATTACAGGTGTGAGCCACCATGCCTGGCCCTAAAAGTATTTTAAAGACATAATATAAATCATTGCTTTGCATTACCTCATTTAAGATGAATTTCCACTGTTCCTGCTGTCATACACACACACCAAAATAATCCAAAGGTCTACATTAGCTAGGTTCACTGATGTATAGAATATTTTTCTACATTTAGATATTTCTTGCAAATGTTTTACCAGAAAGCAACATAAAAATACTATCAGTGAGTATGTGTTTACACTGTTCTCTAAGGATTCAAATTACTCACCTTGAAAATAATTCATCCCAGGAAGAGAAAAGGTTTTCAAAAGACCAGAGCAGACCACAAGGGAGCTTTTACAAAACTCTACACGTAAAGGGTAATGTAAACTTAAAACCTAATTTTCCAACAGTAATTTATATATCTTTTAATTTTAATAGTTTATGTGTGAAACAATCATGTGAAACAACAAAGCGATAAAATTTAGAAAAAAATATTAGTGAGATGCAAATAACTGACTATCTAAAAGGGTCTCATACATATTTATACGTAGTAGATAAGTTACATTTTTTTAGTGTGTTGGCAAATTTTAGCTCACATCACCTCTCTACTGTCATCTTGGGGCACTTTCATGACTACCCATGCTTCATGCAGGTTTACTTTCCTCCCTATGACAGAGGATAATGGGAATGTCTTCTTTGGTTCAATTTTGTGTGTGTCCGCCAGTAGATGGCGGTACCACTTTGAGTGCTATCAGCCTTTTTTTCTTTCTTTCTTTCTTTTTTTTTTTTCTCAAAGCTGTTTTCTGATATATGTTGGGTACCATAGAGTGAATCTCAGAACAGGAAGCGGAGGCATAAGCAGAGAGGATTCTGGAAAGGTCTCTTTGTTTTCTTATCCACAGAGAAAGAAAGAAAAAAAATTGTAACTAATTTGTAAACCTCTGTGGTCAAAAAAAAAAAAAAAAAAAGCTGAACAGCTGCAGAGGAAGACACGTTATACCCTAACCATCTTGGATGCTGGGCTTTGTCATGCTGTAATTCATAAGGCTCTGTTTCATCAGGTAAGCTGACAAAACATTTCATTATCTGCACCATAGAACCTAGCTACCAGGTCATTTTCCTTACTTTAAAATCATCTTCATGCTGCTATTTTTAACCCAGTGTTGTTTAAATGTAAATTACAGGAACCAAAGGCATCGTTTGATGTGTAAACTGCTTACTATTTCTTTATCTTTCAAAGAAAATAGAGCCTGTCTGGAAATGGTGATTTATGGTACATACTAGGCATCAATGGTCTTGTGTTTTTGTAGATGCTTATGATTAATTGTATTCAGAAAAATATTTTTTATTATACTTAAAGCTAGTCTAATGAGTTTCCTGGCTGTATGTCATCTATTTAAATGCCCAGTGTGTCCAGTATTTTTTAAACATAAATGTATAGTGAAATTGGAACTATCATTCTTGTGTTTTAGTCTTTTATTTAACAGCTTTAGAGAGGCCATGCATATAGGGAGTGATAACAATATAGAGGTGTTTGGCTTTGTGAAACACACTATCATTTTTCTCTAAAATCTGTTTTCATAGAGAAAAGAACACAATACTAACCATTTAAAAGAGGTTGAACCTTCAAAAAATAAAATAATCTCTATATGTTCCATAATATGCTACTTCTTTATCCTTTAATATATTCATTTTATATTAAATGTTTACCTTTTAATTTATTGATTCAAAAATTATTATATCTTCTTAATTGTTCTATATGCTTGATAGATTGCTGTTTTTTCTGTATATCTTTAACAACTGATTATTTTTATTAATTACCAGGAAGAAACACTGGAGCCATAAAACAATAATTTACTTTATCTATGATTCATATTGTCTGTAGTTGTAATTAGAATATTCTATATAATAACCATAAATGTTTCATTCAGTTAGCCACCACATAATTAGAATAAGAAATTATTGACAGAAAATCTATACATATTAATTGAAAGATAAGTTTTAAAAATCATACAGGGTTTTAAAATACACAACAGGTAGTATAATGTGGCTTATGAAGACAAAGATAAAGGCACAAGTGCTTGTAGGAATTTGCATGGAAACATTTCATCACATTCACTCCAAATAGAGTGTGCCCTATAGGAAATGAAGACTTCTGATTTCAACAGGGCTTCCAGTCAGTACTGGTTAAAAGGGCTTCAAAAATAGAACTTGAGGCCTCCAAACTGTAATTTCTAATGATATGTTAAAAAATATTGACATCTCACTTAATATTTTACATTGAGTAGCAATAATAGTCCCCCCGAAAACATTTCAAAATAGTAGTTGCCTGAGAGCGGAGCCCTGGGTCTTGTCTATTTCAGAAGAATTCCTACCATAGAATATAAAGAAAACTATTTCTTTGGACAGGGTTCCCAGAAAACGGCTGTTAATTAATTTGAGTGTATTGTACACACCATGCTTCTCTACAGGTGACTAAATGTGAGTAACTTTGTTCTGAGTAAGCACCAGAGCTGGTCTTCATTGAACTGGTTTACATTTATGAATGAATGCTTAATTTTGGCCCCAAATGTTAGCTTTTATTTTTCTTGGTATAGTTGCAGCAATCTCTTAGTTATTCATCTGTACATGTGGTCGCCATGTGAAAAAGCAAATACACACAGAGTTCTTCACAAAATGCGCTCTTTCAAAAATTTCGGAAATTAAACCTGCTTTGATTAAATGATATATCAAACACATTTGAATAACTTACTCTTTAAAAGAATGTAGTGGTGATTTCATTTGTAAAGTTGAGAAAAATGCTGTGATTTATTTGAGTACTGAAGATAAAAAGGTTGAAACATAAGCTGAAAGTCTTGGGATCTGGTTCAAGTTCTGCCACTAATGAGTTTTGTTGCCTCAGAAAAGACCCCAAGTATCACGGAAGAGCATTTTCCTTGCCTACAAAGGAAGGAAATTAGAATCAAAGCTATACAAGAACACTTAGTTTTTAAAATTTTCTGATCCTCATTTATTTGGATTTTTCTTCAGTTGGTTTCTCAGCTTAATTAAGATACAACTTTGACTCTCACTGAGTTGTAAATTATGATTGATGTGCTAAATATGAAAGTGGTAAAAGAGAGGAATAGGGGCGTTTTTTGGCCAGTTCCTTCTGTAGTGGAAACAAGCAGGGAACAATATGGAGAAGTGGTTAAGAGCAAGAGCTTGGCAGGTTACATTTTATGGCCACTATTACGTGACAAGTTATTTAAACTCTCTGAGCCTTTATTACATCATCTATAAAATAGGAATAATAATGCCAGTGTTACAGGATTGTGCAACTAAAATAATGTCTGTTCAGTACTTGGTATAGATCCTGGAACATGATTACGAACCTCTTTCCTCTCTCTCCCTGCCATCCTAACTCACATCAAAAGGAACAGGACAAACATAAAGGCATAAATTTTCATCATTGTTATTATTGTTATCGTTAGTGCTGGTGATATAATATCTTCCACAACAACAGGAAGGATAGAACAAAACTGCCAAATAATTATGTACCTGAAAAGTGAATAATTCTCATCCTGGAAGGGTGCCCTTGCTGAAACAACAACAATTGTGCACCTATAATAATATCACTTAGTGTTAACATTCCAGGCAATTCCTGGAGAGTTTATAGAACTCATAATACCTTCCAGAAGACAGTTATTTATGCCCAATATGTTATCATGGACTTCAAAAATTTCTTCTTCTTATGAAAATAGAGGCAAAGGGCCTTATTTCACTTTGCCTTAAGAGGATATACCTGTTAGACGAAGTCTCTGTAAAGATTCACAAAGGGAATCTAGGTTTCACCAAAACCACATTTAAATGCCAAGTAATTTCTACTAAGACCACCAGACAACTGAACCTAAATCTCAGAAAAGTCTTTGCTATGTGATCAACTCACAAACTCTCTAATGCTTCAATTCTATTAACGGTACAATAAGATGTGGAAAGGCAAATTGTGCTTGATGAATGGTTGATGGACTGCAAAATCCCTGCTTTCCTCCAAAGGGTGTTTCTAAGTGCAGCTTCGTGCTCCTGACAGCTGTGTGCTACTGGGGTCTTTGGGAGCTAGAACTTGGATGACCTTTAAGCACCCCAGGCCTCCTAATCCTTCCCTTCAACCACCCTAGGCTTCTTTAAACTGACTCAAGTAACTGCGCTGTCAGCTTCATCTTCATGGCAGCCAAGATGACTTAATGGACTCTTGATTAGGCAAATCTGAGAGGGCTAAGAGCTTGGGAGGCTTAAAAATACGAGGGTAGTGTTTCTCAACTGGACAAATGCAGTGCGCGGAATTTGTTGCTCATCTGTCTCTCAGTTCTAGGTCACTCCCAGCTCTTATGAGTTCTTATTTTTAGGGTTGATGTTAACTAAAAGCATCCATAAGAATAAGCATTTAAAGTTTTTTTTTTCAACAAAAAATGAACACGTGATTATATAGTGATATTTCTTTACATAGGTAGCTGTGAAGGTTACTTTTTTCTCATTTTCATTTATGTATAGAAACATGAACTCACTGCAGGTTGGGAATTCATGTTTCATTTGTCACCTAAAAATATATTATTCATTCGCACCTTAATATTAATGGTTGTTTTACCAGTTTTCCAAAACTATGAGGATTAATTACCCACCTACCAGTGAAATATAATTACTTAACAGTCTATTTCTGTACTTTTAGGTTCGTTTTAAATTTTCGATTAATTTTAATTCTAACTGCTTTCATTTTCAAAATTTCTTGCTTATGTTTTACCTTATAAACAACTTTCATGGAAAATCCATATAGAACCTGACATCTGAATTACTTCTTGAGGTAGACTGAACAATTATAACTTGAGGTAGTTAGAAAATTTGGAAGAAAGAAAATCATATTCTTGCTTTATATTGCCGGTTCACACATTATCTTTGATTGAGAAGCTACTTTTTTAGTTCAGCTTTACCTGAAAATATTTTTCCCTCTGGGATGAAATTAACACATTCTTTGTTTATATTTTAACGGGATGTAACAAGTGCAGACACCTATTTCGGAGCAGAATAGTGTTTCCTCTTAATAATACAGCAATAAATAAAATCTTGCCCTTTTACTAAGCACAGACATACTTTGTTTTATTAACTTCCTGATAGGCACCAGCTCTTTGGATACCTAAAATCTGAATCTACATCAGAAATATAATTTGTTAAAGTAGAATAATTCTTTAAAATTTATATGAATACCTACTTAACTGCATACCACAAGTTTCAATGTGCCAAGTATTTTTTTGATTACTTTTTGTAATATCCCACTTCTTTCCTGTAAGGATTTGAAATGATAAAGGACATTGTGGAAAGAATTTTAAAGAAGGTTTTACCCAAGATCTATGAATAAAGAACAACTGAAAAGTAACTTGCAAGCAAGTTACAATATTAAAATACAGCACATATAAACATATGCTGGGTGTGGTTGTATAAATGAATTTTCAGGAGTTTTAGTTCAGAGAAACCTTATGAAATCTGAAGTTATTTCTGTAAGAATTGAATTAGGTTTTCATTTTTTTGGAGACTGCATATAGGGAGCCCTTTATGTGATTAAACTCTGTGCTGGAGCAAAGTTAGAGAAATGACGGTCCCTTAATTATTAAATAGTGGTTTAATATTGTTTTATTCAATGGGTGAATTCAAAGTCACTCTTTAAATAACTTTGACCATTTTCTGCCAAGAAGCTCCCTTTTGGGAATTTTAATCTCCTGATTTTCAGAATATACTTTATTCTTACTTTGGTTGTACAGAACATTTTGTCCTTTTCCTTTCCCAAGAAAGAGCTTGAACTGGAATAATTCACTAAATTCCAATTCATATTTCTAACAAGTGACACTGTGCTTCTGGTCTAGAGTCCAACACATTCTTGCATAAGGTTTAATAGGACACATTTTGTGGGCTTAAGCCTCTATTTGAGGACTAGTCGCCTGTTTGTTAGTTTCTCTGTCTCCTTGGTGTTTCTGCTTGTGACATTTATTTTTCTCCATATAAGTTGTTTTTATTATGCCTAACTAAACATGTTCCCAAGTACTCTGACCATTTTCTTTTCATGGAACTTATATAGTGGTTGGTCATGACCTTAAATAATAAATTCTAGAAGAAATGAACATAAATTCCTACATGGGCAAAGTAGGTAAGAGAAAGCAGTGAAGCCATTCAGTTGGGCCTGAGGAACTAGAAAGTGCATGCATGCCCTTTTTAAAATGGAAAACGCCTTCTAAGTGCTAGGAGACTGTTACATCAAATGACTTCTCTGAAGAAGCTGAAAAATCCAAATTGTTAGTAAAGATTTCCCTCTGTTGTTAAATGGAATCATCTATTTCAAATTATTTATAATATCAGATAGATTCGATAAAACACATGTATAGGCAGGATCTGGCCAAGGAATTGCAAAGTTTCTTTTTCTCCTTTTGCCACTCTAACCAGTATTTTTGCCAGTTGGGGAAAATAAACCTCATGGAGAGGAAACCTCTTGACCATATTTAGAAGCACAGCTACATTGGCACTCAGATTTCTTTTCTCCTAGTCTAGGCTCAGTCTGTTTCATTTCAAATCCTTGAATCTATGCATTACCTTCTTGATTTCTAGTTTTCTTCCCAATATTAACATCACCACAACACTTAGCATCATTGATTCTTTTTTTCTTTTTTTTCTGTTGCTATTTTCTGTTGCTAGTGATATCTTGTTTCTGCTATTCTATTTGTTGCAATATGTAATATTCCCACTTCCACTCTGTTCTTTAAATACTATTGAAATTTGTTTTTAAAGTTTAAAATTTAGGGCAAACACATTGCCGTCCTTTACCTCTGAAAGGGAAAAATATTATTGATATGATATATACATGTCCTTGAGACCTGTATGGTCTCAAAATTCTAAACTGTTTTATTGTCTTTTGTCATAGCCAATAATAATTACATTTAAAATAAATCCTCCCTTAATATCAGTTTTTGACAATGGCCTTAGTTTCTACTATTGATCTTTTTATATTTATACCAAAAATTAATGTAAACTATTAAATTAGCATTGGAAGAACAGGCAAAAATATAATTCACCATCATACTGTGTTCTCTTACACTGACATAAAGCATGAATAGTATGGGATAAGAATATAAATCAAATATATATACCTGGAATGAGAACTTCTTGGCCAGTAAATAGGAGGTAAAAAAGAAAAAAGCAAAATGAGAAAAGAAAAAAATAGATTTATAGGACCTCACCAATAAAAATGTCAGGAGAGAAAAAAAACACAGCTAAAGAGAAAGAGATATGAAAACATACTGAAAGAAAACAAAAAGAGGTAGAACATTAACAGCTTATTCACAGAGTGGCCCACAGCTGTGGATGCACATTAGAATCATTTGGGAAACTTTAAAAAGAGCAATGCTTGGCTCCACCTTCAACCAATTCAATCAGATTCTCTGAGGTGGAATCTGGGTATCAATATTTGCTTAAAAGCTCTGCAATTGTAGTTCAAATGTGTAGCCAGGTTTGAAAACCAATTGACTAGAGAAAGACAAAAAAAAATAACAGAAGCCAATGAAAACTTGGCTAGGGAAGTGAAAGATAGTTGACAAATGCTTTTCAAAATAATTTCAAAGTGCTAACCAGCGGGCATGTGTTAAGTAGAGATATTATGCAAATATTTAAGGAAGCAACAAAAAATACACTTGTGTCCATTTCTCCCTTGGTTGAACACACTGGTATTTATTTATGTGTTTAAATAATTTTACATTTGAAATTGTTAATTTATTATCCCAGTGATATTTGAAAGTTGATTCAGCTGCTGGTTATGGTATATTTTGCAAGCTAACCATACAAGCAATGTACACATTTGGAGCTGAGCATCCATAACTTTAAGTTTGTACAACCATAGATTCACTCACTGATTTATTTCTTACTTACAAATTGCTATCTGGAGAACTAAGTCTTGAATAATCAAATAAGAGTAGGTCTACTGAAAGATATTCTTTGAATCTCCAAATCATCAGTGGGAAGCAAAACACTTCGATTTTTAATTTTTTAAAAGTTGAATTTAGGCAGATTTGGAGGAAAGGCGGATTCTGTAAACGAACATATTTTTTAAAGCCAAAATGCATTTTAAAAGATATTTTCAGAAAATGGTATACCTGAGAAAGAAGTGAATTAATCTAATAGTGGAGCGAAATTAATAATTAATTGCATTTTTTAAAAAGAATCTCATTCCTAAGATGAGTCAGCTTTTAAGGAGACATTTCCCGGGTTAACACCCCAGTTGCTGTTCCGGATTGGTTTCCCACAACTGGGTAGGAGACATAGAGGACAATCCTCTACAGGTCCTTCAGAAAAGATTATATCCTAAAGTCTTTTCTCTAGAAGATCATCATTTAGTATTAGTATTTAACTATGCTTTCTTCACCCATCTCTAACATTCTGCCAACGTGGTCAGTAAAATGATTATCATAACAGAAAATATCTGTTAAATGTCAAGATGAGAATATCCACATTTTGAGGCAGGTCGCTGTTGCTTCTGTGATAAACAGAAGAAATACTGGCCAAGGAATTGCAAAGTTATCATGTTCGAGGCCAGGGTTATGATGAATGTGTGTGACACAGTGCTTGTGTCCTCCCATTGGGATTGGATCATTTATTTAAAAAAAAATCCAACCTTTATACACAAAGTATTTGGGAAGTCTGCAATGAAAATATAAATAAGAAACCAATGAGATATTGATAAGAATGAAAGCCTGAACCAGGGGAGGAATGCTTTTATGAAGAAGGGTCACCTTAAATAACACAATCAATGTAGAGGGGGAATAATTTATGGTTGGTATAACCATTCCCCTCTACCAACATGATGACAATTGTAAGAACTAACTAGATTCTTTTGAGGAAACATTCCAACTCCTTATTCAAAAGCACTTTGTACATTTTGAAAAGGAAAGGGTAAAGCATGAAGGTAAATGAAAAGTGGCAGAGCACATCCAAATCAAGATGCAGATTTTCATGCAAATAAACACTAGAGTTAAGATACACCATGAAAACAACAATAGTCAGCTCCCTCTTATGCATTTGTAAGGGATGGTTTTCTACTCAGTATCTTAAAATTATCCTGTCATTGTAAGACACCTTTCTTTTAAATATCCCATTAAATCTACGATAGTGGTGCCAGTTCAGAAAACACTTTGTGAGATCAATTTAATCAGAAAATAATACACTTCCTCCTCTCCCCCAAAAATCCATATCCCTCAAGAAAGCTAAATTTGGGAAGTTTCACACTTAACAAAATAGTTTCTATTTATTCTCTCAATTTATTTCTGAATAAAAACTTTGAAGACAGATATTTAAGACATTAAAAAAGGCACTTGATGTGGGAACTCAATACTTTCTGACTGACTTTTCTGTAAACCTAAAATTGTTCTAAAAAAAAAAGTCTGTTAATTTTTAAAGAGGAGTGACACTTGAAGAATGAGTGAACTCAATGTCTGATTTTGCACTGGCAATTTTATCAGGATCCTGAATTCTCCATGTCCTTGAGGAGACAGCTCAGGTGGCACACCTGGCATACGGCAGGTCATCTCTCCCTCCTGGCATCTTCCCTCTCACCTCTTCTTAGGTTTCTCCTCAGGATTACTGCCCTCACTAATCAGTTTCTTACTTACCAGGTCCTCTATCCTCTGGAGGGTGAAGACAGACAGACCACGCCAGTCTTCAGCAGTTTGGTTGCTACAATCCCTGTTTAAAACAAAATTTTTTATTATATATAATTTTCTCTTACCTGTGGAATTCTGGATCTCCTTTAGCCTCAAAAGAATTGAGCACTGAACAGCATCCCCTTCCTGTCCTTATGTGCAGAGACCTTTTACTCTGCAATCCCCGCTGCAGTAAGTGGCATCATCCACACCTAAATCAGGGCAGTGCACACAGTCCTTTGCTCTATTTTGGTGCCAATGATGTGCTCAGAGGCTGAAGGAAAAACACAGATTCTCTGGGTCCTGAATTCAGATCCCAGGAAAGACTTTTTTTTTTTTTTTTCATCTTTTCTTTATTTCAAAGGGCCCTTTTTGGGAGAGATATGGCCAAGTGACTGGTCATATTTCACTGAAAACCAGCCTTAAAGTTTTCTAGGTTTTTCTTTTAACTGCAATTTGTATGGAATTTCTCAGTAGGAATTTTTTTATATTACCATTTCATGAAGATGTCATGTGTACAAAATTGAATATCTAGAGTTAGAAAGGATTCAAGGGATAGTTCTTTTCAGCAACTGATCTTCAAGTTATATTCTACTCAAGGCATTTATATTATTTATTCATCAAGAAACAGTTTAAATTTGGGCTGGAGAGGACCTATGCAAGCATCTAGTTCACTAAAGTCTTCTAAAAATGAATATATCCTCTAATAGATGTGACACACCTACCTCAGGAACATGATTTATATAAGGTTTAGTGACCCACGTTCAGGGTATAAGGGTATTGCTATACCCTCAGAAGTTTCTCTCAGAAGGGACAAACATTTGGAGTAAGCCTAGTACAGAGTCCCAAAGTCTGGACACTGAACTAGAGTTTTAGTGATAAAAGAGGTACTACAAATTAACTGGTCAATTTCCCACCTCTCCCTTCTTTTTTACTCACATAAACACGAAACATCTGAGATCTCAAGTGTTCAATATATCACACAAGTGACAGCAGAGACAAGTCTAGAATACAGTTTGTCTGATTTGCAACTTGTATATCTCTCCTTCTGTTTTCCTCTCTCTTATCTTTTCATTAAATCTCATTTCTAAGAAAGATAGGGCAGGGGCATGTTTTTCTAGTATATTGCATTACCTTCTGTGGCACCATCTTAGAGTGATCCACTCTGTAACATTATAACCATGTATCTAAGGGGCCTGTTTAGTGGGGAAGGCCTCTTTATGTGATTGGTTTTTTGCTGATGAAGAATCAAATGGCAGCTGAACTTCAGACACACCTAAATCATCCTGTGCTCCGGTGTAGTTTACCATTTGCACCCATCTGAAAGCAGTGATTAAAACTCTTTGCTCTGAGCTAGACAAATCCCAATCCTCTGTATTTTAAATCTCAAAGGAGCGCAGATAACATGTGGAGTAGTCAACACCGCCATCTTGAAGTAATGTAAGTCATACCTCAAGTTCCCAGTTCTCAATTTTCCTCAGGTTGCCAAGTGAAAAAGGCAATCGACTCTCAACACTCAGTTGTGAAAACAGTGCGCTGTCATTTTGATTACAGTCAGTAAACAGTCTGTGTTTGCCTGGAAAGAAACTGCCTAAAGCACGTGGTACCAGCAAGCAGTAGGAGACATGTGGCTGAGGGCAACACATAGGGCTCTCTATTATGGCTGATGTTGGGGTAGGAAAGGGATCAAGGATTGTTCGGAGAATGCTGTTTGCTTTATATTTGTCATGTTGCCAATGTACTTCAAAATAGAAAGCTTCCTGTAATTCTGTTATATTCTGATTTGCTTGTGGTTTCTGCTCCACTGTGCACACAGAGAGAGAATGTTCACTTATAGACCAACTAGCTTTTTCACTATGGTGTTTCGTAGACCAAAAGACAAAAGCAGCAACCTGACTACATAAAATAGAAAAACTATTGATCCAGAGACAGCCCTCTCCCCCTTGTAGAACATCTCAGAATAAGGGATTCTCCTCTTGCTTAATTCATGCATTTGTTCATGGGTTTGATCCCTTGGAGGAGAGTGATGGAGTAGGGAACAGGTATATCTGAAAAAAGCACAGTGCATTACAAATATAATGAGTCCCATGTATGTAATTTTAAATGTTCTAGATTTTAATATCAAAAAAAGAAAACAATAAGATTGATTTTATTAATGATATATTTTGTTTAAGATGATATGTCCTAAATATCATTTTGAAATTTGGCACCTACCCACATTTCAAATGCTCAGTTCCTCATGTGGTCAATGGCTACCACATTGGACAGAATGTTTGTAAGATTTGTTTGGGCAATTGTATCCACCATATATCTAATAATGTCCTGCTTACTGTGGTAGGTAGTCAATACATCCTTATCCTCAAGGAATTTAATAATAAATGTAGAAGCAATAAGGCACACATTCAATAACAACAGAAGATAGAATATATATAATTACTGTAAAAATTTTAGTAGGATTTTAACAGGTGACAGTTGATGGTCAATGATATTTCAGACAGCATGAACATTTTTGAACGCCAGATGTCAGAGGCTGGGGTCTTTTAAGGAATGGAAATATACAGAGTATGTAAGATGTAGCTGGAGAAGTTCATTGGTAAGATCATTGTAGAGAGGCTTTGATTAATTTTCCCAAATAAAAAATTATAGAATTTGATGGCAACATTTACAAGTCATGTGACCTTGGGCAAGTTACTTGCCCCTCTGAACATTATAGTTTTCTTATCTAAAAAATACAAACAACAATCATGTTTATCTTATATATTTGTTATGAATATTAAATGAAGTAATCAGTCCCTGATAAGTGACAAGTGCTTAATCACTGTTCTCTATTATCATTCTTACTTCTCTAAGATATTTTGGAGTGGGAAATACTTTAGGTAAAGTATTCAGTCTTCAATTTGCTTTGTTTTAAAGAGAGTCTAGTAAACTTGGCATAGTTATATAATTATTTTTGAGGTAAAGAGGATTGTAATGTATGTATTTTGATTTAGATTAAATAAGCCTACATAATTAGTAAATATAGTGCCTATAAAGTTTGACTTTGTTTGTCCTACATTGAGTCCTTTTATGTTTTATCATCTTAATATCTATATAATACAAAACAAAGTTATCTGATTTACTTTATCAATACCCCATTAGTGGACGGTTTCATTTTTTCTAGACATTGCTATTATAAAATATGTTGCCATAAATAGAATATGTGAGTTTCTGAAGATTGGGCTGAATTTCCAAATAATAAATCTAAAAAAAAAAAACTACTAAATTTTTCAGAAACCAAAATTAAATAATTCATTGATTTAAAAAAGTATTCATTGAGCACTACTATGTGCGTGTACTGTTCTAGACACATGAGATTCATTGGTGAAAATAGACCCCAAAAAGGCAAATATTCCAGCCCCTGTGCTGTTTCTGTGCCATCCAGGAGAGACATAAAATGAATAATAAACATTATAAGTAAGTTATATAGTACCTAACAAAATGATAAGTGACTTGGAAACATCAGAGCAGGGTAAGAGATTAGAGGAGAAGTGTGAGCAGGTCTCTTTAAGAAGGTAAACTTTTGGCCAAGACTTGAAGGAGATAAGAGTTAGTCATTCAGCTTCCTAGATGAAGAACATACTGGAATGAGGGAATAGTCTGTGTGTGCTTCCAGGTACAGAGGACAGCTGGAAGCCAGTTAGGCTACAGAGAACTGAGGGAGAAGGAGAATAGAAGGAGGTGCCTTCCACTAGATAACCAAAAGGTCAGACAGATTATAAGGCCTTTTAGGCAATTGTAAGGATTTGGGACTTTTTTTCTGGGTAGCTTCTGGGTGCTTCTGAGCAGAGGAATGATTTGATTCGATTTCTATGTTCTCAAATCACTCTGACAGGCGAGGTAAAAACAGGCTATATGGGAGTCAGGCTGGCAGCAGGGAGACTGAAAGCGATTGCAGGCTTCTGTGTAATACTGCTGTAAATCATTTCAAGGTTCCAGGTGCAGCGAAATTACACCATAGGCATCAAATGAATAAATAAATGAGACTGAAGAAGCTATGATTGTCATCTTTAAGAAACCGCAAAAATGAAAGTGATATGCCCAGTATACACGTTTCTAACCTGAAAAAAAAAAAAAAAAAAAAAAAACGTAAAATCCTGGATTCGGTAAGCTAGGTATTGTCAAAGTGTGGTTCTTGGGCTGGCAACATCAGCATTATCTGTGCATTTGTTAGAAATGCAAAATTGGGTCCCAGCCATATATACCTGGGGTGGAGCCCAGAAAGCTGTGTTTTAACAAGAAGTTAGCCCGGTGATTCTGATGCTAAATTTTGAGAACCACTGCTTTAAACTAGGTTGGTGAAACTAGATGGCCTAAAAGATTCTTTTCAATGTTAGGATACAGTGCTTCCAAGTTCATTTCTTAATATTTATTTTTATTATAAAATTAAGTATAGTCCTTGAGAAAAAATGGTTTATAAGAAGTATAGAATCATGCTAAAGAATGAAAAAGTCTTTTAAATCACATAGAGGAACTTGATTTTTATTTATTATATCCCACCTCTTTTAAAAAGTGATGCAAGGTTTTATATATATATCTTTGTGCAATAGGAATCTCAAGACAAGGAAAATGGAGAAAATGTATGTGATACATCTGTTAAGGACTGTAGGCTAATGAATTTACTCTTTCAAAATGTACACTTAGCTCTGAGCCTCCTGAGCTCAACATTTTTAAAGGAAGAAATGAATTTTATACAACACAAAGAAAGAAGTCTCAGACTTTAAGTTAACATGAACCACCAGGAAGGTGATCAAAGCTACTACAAGGAGAATCTCTGGAGCTCCCCAAGAACTGAATGGACAACTTGGCTTCCTAGACAACATTCCAGTATTTCACCCTTTAATATCTTGGTGATTTGCCCATTTGAAGTTACCTCTTTAATAGGGACCTGAAGTCTTAAAACCAAGTGAGCAGATGGTAATTGAGATTGTTACCTCATCACAGAGGTTGAAAAGCCAACCAGATTCCCACCCAGATGGAAAGCTGTCCCTTCCTCATGGCAAAGCTTGTGAGTTCCTCCATGACCACCTTTGGATCTGCTTCTGTTCTTGTGCAAAATGCTGAATAGCCAGAATTTTACACCCCACTGCATGACACAAATGGTTGTAACCTGAAAAATTCTTAAGCGGGTATATCATGTCATCAGTATAAAGGAAGATAAAAACAATTGAAAGAAAATAAAGTTGCATTCATGGCCAGAAATAAAGGGTAAAGATGCAAAATGATGCTAAAAACAATGGAGCCATAGTAAAACAAAAATTTTACAACACTGGGAACTAGAAGATCTTAAAGGATAAATAAATTTTCAGGATAAACTAAAATAACCAGAAAAGAGGATACAAACTTACCTCTAGAATATTCAATTATTGATATTAGCATAAGTATTAATAACAATACTAAGTAGAAATGGCTTAAGAAAAATAAAATTAAAGATTTAATTTGTCTAAGATTCCTCAGCTGGTGACATCTAGCATTTTTAGGGTAAAGTTTCTATCATGCTGTTTGAGCTATCACTTCCTTATTTGAAAACCAAAGAATTTCCCCTAAATTACTAAAATGCTGAAATTTTATCAAGCTAATTTCAAATGCAGGTTAACTGTTTTTGGGGATCTCCAGATCCAATAGATGTATCAGGTCATCTGAAAACAAAGTTTCTGGACCATCTTATCTCATCACCTTCTAAATGAAATTCACTGAGTTTAACTAATTGCAACCATCAGAGAAAGACTTTTTCGACTGAACCTTGTACGCATCCGTGCAAAATAAAATTTAAGATGTCTGTTGAGCATGTTGCTTCATGTCCTTTATACTATATCCTAAACAAACTTTCCTCCCTTCAGTTTAGTTCTTGAAAAATGTTTGCTTTTTATATACAACTTTTAGGAAATGTGTTTGTTTTGTTTTTTCCTAAAATAGAACAAAATTTGTGTGATCCAATATGCTTCAATTTTTTCTTAGTTACTAGGGACATTACAGCAAAATTCCAGGCTTCATTGCCAAAAGCAGTCAGATCATATTCTTTACTCATTCCTTTAGAGCATCCTTTCTCAAACAGTCATCCATGCATTGCTTGCACAAAACTCACTCGGGGAGTGTATTAAAAATGCAGATCCCTCGGCCCTACCTCAGACCTACTTTTTGCAGAATCTCCAGAAATTGAATCCAGAAATCTGCGTCTTTTACAAGTAGCACAGGTGATTCTTTTTTTTTTTTTTTTTTTTGAAGTGGGGTGGATGGAGTCTCACTCTGTCACACAGGCCAGAGTGCAATGGCGTGATCTCAGCTCACTGCAACCTCTGCCTCCCAGGTTCAAGCAATTCTCCTGTGCCTCAGCCTCCTGAGTACCTGGGATTACAGGTGCACACCACCACACCTGGCTAATTTTTGTATTTTTAGTAGAGACGGGGGTTTCACCATGCTGGTCAGGCTGGTCTCAAACTCCTGACCTTGTGATCCACCCGCCTGGGCCTCCCAAATTGCTGGAATTACAGGCATGAGCCACTGCACCCCGCTGCACAGGTGATTCTTAAGCTCACTGAAATTCAGAATTGCTTACAGTCCAATTTTATATAATAGTTAATTTGTAAGCCAGGGCTGCTTTTAAAAATAAGTGAGATGCAACTCTTATTAAGATATAACGCAGTTTGAAGTATGTGGCCCAAAGTGGAGTATGAAGCCACATGCAGGAATCACTGCGATTTCCCATGGATATTGGAATTGAAAAAAGAAAAAAAAAAAACTCCTGTTTGTAGCCAAGGCCATAAAATATATTTTCTCCAATCTGTAAATCAGTAATTTTCACAAGGATAGGAAAAAGAAAGATAACTCAAGCAAATCAGAAACTTCTGGGATGCTTTCTCAAACTCCACCCTTCTGCTCCTCCTTATTCCCTCTTCGATATCCAGCCCTCCCTACCTCATCCCCCTCCACATCCCAGCAAAAAGCTCTCAAATATTTTAAAAATGTATTTAAATTGATGTTTTGGTTATTTAACATGCTTAACATCATGTTCATTATAGCTCAGGCTGAAGGTCAAAGTATTTAAAACTTTAGTTACTTGTGTACTATGAAGACAAGGGAAATAACATTTATTAAGCTTGTGGCTGTGAAGTAGAGGGAACTAATGTTTATTGAAAAATTACAAATTTATGCAACAATCTATTGCTCAATTTCTGATGCAAGGTGTGTCTTATGGGTATTATTATTAGCACTTGTGTTATTGTTACCACTTAGTGAGAGGTAAGAGAAGAGAGGCAGAGGCCAGATCGTGAAGGCACTTCCATACTTTGCTAAAGTGATTCTGAGTCACTGAGAGCCACTGACAGATTTGAACGAGGGTAGGATATGTGTTTTGAAACCATCACTCTGGTAACAGAATAGAGGAAAAAAAAATGATGGCTTAGGAGAGAATTCATCTGGAGGCAAAGATTTTATAGACCATGTATAAAATTGTAAAAGTGAGATTTAATGTTTTCTTGTTATGGTAAGTGGTCAAGGGAAATTTACTGGTGAGAATTCATGACTAGTTTGGCTTATGAGCATTGTATAAATGAATCGCAGTAAATATTGTTTTAAATGTTAGTTACTGATTTTAGAATTATATATATTGCCCTTTGAAATAATTATTATTGGTTTAACTCTGCTAAGCCATTGCTATTGGTTATAGCAGAAAGGAGTATGACATCTGGTTATTACATTTAGGTTAATATTTAGCATGCTGGCTTTTTTCCTCAGCTTGTCTAAAATGTACTCTTAGAAGCTACTAAATAGGTTTATTTGTCTTATTTTAGTAAGCCAATCAAACTGGGTTTTAGGTGGAGAGGAGAAGGAACTAGAAAATGACCTACAACACATGTTCCACTAGTCTACCTCTTTGGTCTTTGAGATGTTTGAGGAAAAGAAGCAAAGGGGAAGATGTAAGGAGGGAAGAGGAGAGAAGGAAGCAAGAAGGAAGAACAGAAGGATGCTCAGGAGTGCCAGCATGCCTTCAGAAAGACTAAATGGATCAAGGCTGCCAAAGAGGGGGGAGCGCCCGTGTCCCCACCCTAGGATCCTGGCAGTGGTTCCTGGTCCCATTCTTCCTAAATCATGCTAGGGCATGCTTTTAACAAGGGTCAAATATCTTGCTTTGCATCATCCTTGCTTTCTCGATCTAGGGCTATAAAAAAGAAACGAATAAAACCCAGACACAGAGCCAGAGCACCCCTATGCCAAATGTCAAAGATTATAGGCTAATTTCACCTGTATTCTCTTTCTACACAGATCATGGAGCAAGAAAACTGAAGCCAAGCCACATTAAGGTTTGACAGGGATGAGACATCTGTCAAGGATTCATAGTAGAGTGGCTTACTGGGAAAGGAGCAAAGAATCTCTTCTAGGGATATTGTAAGAATAAATGAGATAATTCACAGAAGGCACCTGGAGTTTTCCGGAAAAAGGTGCTGTGACTAAGGTAACTAAACAACTTCTGGGTATAAATTTGTTTTTGTGGAAAATAAACTAAAATCTCTACTATTTAACAAGGACAGCTGTATCAGGACCAAAAGATGGTAAAGGGGTGCTTTCTTCCTTCCTCTACCAGTTTGTTCTTCTGAAGAGGCAAATACATACAGGGAGACATAGCACAGATGACCTTAGGGAATGGAATGATGCCAAAGGCTATTGAAGTAAGAAAGATTAACTCAGTTTGTTTGTTTGTTTGTTTGTTTTTTTGAGACAGAGTCTCTCTCTGTCGCCCAGGCTGGAGTGCAGTGGCGTGAACTTGGCTCACTGCAAGCTCTGCCTCCCAGGTTCACGCCATTCTCCTGCCTGGGACTACAGGTGCCCGCCACAAGCCTGGCTAATTTTTTGCATTTTTAGTAGAGATGAGGTTTCACCGTGTTAGCCAGGATGGTCTCTATCTCCTGACCTCGTGATCCGCCCGCCTCGGCCTCCCAAAGTGCTGGGATTACAGGCATGAGCCACTGCGCCCGGCAACTCAGTTTTTTATATATTTTTCTTTTAAGAGAGACATTCATCTTGTGTATTTAGTAAATTACCCTGGACTGTATTTACTTTAAATTTTATTATATTTATTTGGTAATTAGATCTATGGCTCACCTGACTGTATGGGGTAAAGGTCATCCAAATATGTGGTGAGTACTTGGTTGTGAGCTGGCTTCTGGATTGGTCAAGTTTTTGAACTGACCAAAGACTATTTATTTATTTGGTGTATCATCTGCAACTAACTAGAAAAACTGTCTAAAACTGTCTTAGTCAAGAAAGATGTTTATTGAACAGAACAAGCAGTGCAGAGGTTGTTCGGGTCCACGAGCTGAGTGATCCATCAAAGGCCCAGGGGTAAATATGTCTCTGTGACCTGCCACCCTCAGTGTGTCAGCTTTGACCTCAGATTGGCATCTCTTCTGGTTTTAATTTGGCTGAAGTAGTGCCATGTATTCTATCCCAATAGAAAAGGGTCCAGAGGACAGAGAATGCTATCTTCTCTTTGTTCTCTTTCTTGGGAGTGAAGAAACTTTTTACAAACAATGACTCGACTGAAGTCCCCTCACCTTTCATTGGCCAGAATTAGATCATATACCTGGTCCTTAAACAAAGATGGGCAAGGGTCTTGAAGGAAACATCTGGAATGGAATGAATACTGGGGGGTTAAACACACAGTTTACTTTGCAAGCATTTAATAGAAACATTAAAGAGCTAATAAATCCAATGATGCTGATTTGCCCTTTAAAATGTTGACTTAATTTTTGTTACTAGTTAGCAGTTGTCTCTTCAAGCTAATAACTATCTGATAAGGACGAAGTCACAGAAAATACCAACCCCTAAAAATTAATTAGTTCCAGGATAATTATCTTGAAGATAGAGATGAACTCATGCTTTTTATACTAAGCTATATTTTTTCTCAGAGCCATGACATTGAGTCCAGGTACAGAAAAACAGAAATAGATCATCTTGTTAAATAGTTAACACATGTTGGCAATCATGTGTTTAGCTAATAGAAACGGAACAATAACATAAAGAAGGTCTATTTTTCATTTGTGTTTGGCTATAACATAGTGATACCCTTGCTGTAGAGTTACTTTCTCAATAGGTTTATACAGACTAATAGTAATGCTGATTTCCTTGACAACACACTGAGAGCAAGAGGTATTGAAATAGAAGAAGCTAGCCTAGGCTTTTAATTTATCATTAAATAACTCCAAAGTGTGTAGCATACATGTGAAAGCAGACGTGGGTTTTATGTTTGTTATTAATTCATTCCTGTTTGCTTTATCTCCTATGTAGAAATAAAGATGAGGCCTACATTGCTACATTTCTTAGATTATACCACTGATTCCCGACACAGGGCTTTATACATAGTAACCTCCCAGTAAGGTAGCTGATTTATCCTAATTTTGTTTCAGCAAACTTCAAGAATCTTCTCATTTTGCAGGCTTAGGTACCTAGGCTTTTCTTTTTTTTTCTGAAATAGACAGGTTTAAATCTTGGCTCCTTGTCTTATCTAGTCTACCTGCACCTAAGTTTCTTGATCTCTAAAGTGGAAATAATAATGGTATCAACCTCATGAAATTGTAATGGTGATTAAATGGGCTAACATGCGTATATTGCACGACAGTGTCTGAGATATAGTAATCATTCAATAGAATTTTGTTTATTGTTATTCAATCTTCACAGCCCCCTGATTAAGGTATTATTTCAAAACTATTGAAATTATAGAAAATAGTATTTAATTCTGCCTTGGAATATGTCCAGTGGTTATCATTATAATGTGCTGAGTGCTCTGTGTATGCCTTTGATAAATCTTATGCTGTTGGGTGCATATGCTGCCTGAGAATATATGGTAAATAACAGACAACCATTAGCCCTCAGTGAAAATTTCACTGGGAAAAATAACTAATTTTCTTCAACAGGTAGTTCACTGGTCAATCTTGTCTTTTACATTATACCCTTACTATAATAGTCTCTTGTAGATACCAAGAAAATACAGCATCCCTCCTCAGTAATGGACCCAGTCCTTCACAGCAACTCACACTCTCCTTCTCAAAGACATGAAAATACATTGCAGATTTTTTTAACGCTATCTCAAGTTGTATGACATACAGCAACTTTCCATCCATAAAGATGAAAAATTTACAGCCTTCTGACACAATCTTGTTTCCATGGAAACAGACCAGAACTAATCGATTTTGTCTGCAACATAATCATAAAAATCCCGACAGAGAGAGGGAAAGAGAGACACTACTAATACTACAGGTTATGGACCAATACAATTTGCCAAACTGTCTGCTGTTCTGGAAAATTAGGCAAGATGAGAACCCATAGGCCATGACTAATGGAAAAAAATAAATTTTTCCTTAGTAACGCCACAGCATATCCTAAATGTTTACAATGCTATTTTTCTAGATTCTGATTCATTAACAAATATTAGTCTTGTACTCATTGTAGTGGCTGGCTTCAAGTACTTTCGTAAGATTATGTTAGCATCATAGTACACTGATATGTGAGGCTAGAAAACTGAAATGAACTAGTCAAATCTATTTTTCTGTAGTTATTTATATACAGCTTAGATCTTTTAGAGCAAATCATATAATAGTTAAGATTCAAAACAAATATGTCAACTATAATAGAAAAAGTCATAATTTGTGTTTGTCAGTAGACATTTTAGAGGAGATTACTTAGCTTCTTTGGGACTGTTCTTCATTTATTTTACAGGCAGAGAGTTGGACTAATTGTTAAATCCCAAGTATGTATTTTAATTAGCATCTTGGAAATTCCTCTTTGGCATCTAGGTAATTGTTCTAACTTCATTGTCTATCATCCTCTCTGTTCCCTTTACTTAAAAATTGGTAGTTGTGTGAGTCTTGCCTCTTCACTCATCATCCTTTCATTCTTTTTCCTTAGGCAATGCCATGCATATTCTTAGCTTCAGCTTCAACCAGTGACTGTGTTTTTTTTTTTTTTCTTTTTTTTTTTTGGACAAGGTCTTGTTTTGCAGCTTAGGCTGGAGTGCACTGGCGAGATCATAGCTCACTGCAGCCTTGAATTCCTGGGCTCAAGCAATCCTCCTGCCTCAGCCTCCGAAGTGCTGGGATTACAGTCATGAGCCACCATGCCCAGACTCATCCAGTAACTTCTTAATCAACTTTACCCCAGCTCAGACAGCTTTCTGAGTCTCAGATCCATATTTTAATTATATATCCAGATGTCTCACAGCTATCTCAAACTGAACAGGTTCCAAACAGAATTTATTATCATGCCTTACAAACCTCCATTTCTCTATTGGGTTAGTGTCGGTTTGTGGCTTAAGCTGGAAACCTGGAAGTGAGCTTAACCCTATAACTTTAATTCACATCTCCTATCAAGTCAGTCACAAAATCTCATTGTTTTTCTCTTTCCTATACTTGTGCATTAAATACACTCTTCTGGCTGTGGTTTTTCTCCCTAACTTATTGATGGCCTACTATTAATGTATTCCAGGCACTGTGCTCACCCTTTAGGTTCATTTTCTCATTTAAATGTTATATTAGCTCTATAAAGTATGAACTATGATTATCTCCATTGTACAGCTAGGGAAATTATAAAGAATAAAAAAGCTTCAGGAACACAGCAGAGTCAGGCCTTGAATCCAGTTCTGATTGCTAAGTCCATGCCTTTTGGTACCAGAGCTATAGTCAGATACTTTACTTCTCTTCTTTTGACTATTGAGTGGTGTCTAACTGCTTTCTTCTAGGGCAGTTGTTCTCAAAGTATAGATTTTAGACAACTGGGGATTCCTGGGGCCCTTTGTGTGGGAGCTTTGAGTTCTAAACTACTTTCGTAATAATACCAAAATGGCATTTGTCTTTTTTCACTGTTTTGGCACTTGCACTGATAAAGCAATAGGCATGTGCTAAAACTGCTAATGCTTTAGCAGGAATCAATGCAGTAGCATCAAACTATAGGCGTAGTCTGTGTTTTCTTTATTGCCCCACACTCTCAGTAAGAAAAATAATGCCAGTTCACATAATACATCTCTTATGAAGCAGTACATATTAATTTTGTTCAAGCACAACCCTAAAAATACATATTTTTAACATTCTGTATGATGAAATAGGAGGAATATGTAAAGTATTTGACTGCATACTGAAGTGTCCTACTTGTCTCTAGGAAAAGCACTTGTGTGATTGAGTCAGGAGCTGAATAAGCCACTTTTCTTTTTTTCATGGAACACCATTTTCACTTGAAAGAATAACTGACAAACTATGGTTATTCAGACTTGAGTATTTGGCACACATTTTCTCAAAAATGAACAAAGGGAAAGACTGTCACTTCAGGAAAAGCAAATGACAGCATTTGTTGTCAATGTTAAAATTCGAGCTTTCAAGAGGAAATTGGAATTTGGGAAAACTTTTACCTGCCACTGGGAGCTTGACAGTCTACCCATACATTACAACTTTTCTCATGACATTAGTGGTGATAGTAACAAATGTGATTTTTGGATATTATATAATAAAATTTGTCAAAATCTGGAAGACCTTCATAACAATGTGCCATTTTCCAAATAATTCATGCATGATTAGGTAAAAGACCTATTCAAAGGACAAGATCGATCAAAAGTTCATTGATATGGCTTTTGATTTCACACAACTAATTTAGTAAACTACCATTTGTAGAGTTTTGATGTGACATTAAAGAAGGATATTCACAGTTACCTGGAAAGGCAATTAAAACACTCCCTTTTCCAGCCATACATATGCATGAGAATTTTCTTCATGTATTTCAATAAAACAATATATTCCATCAGACTGAACACAGAAGCATTTATGAAAATCTAAATGTATTCTCTTAGGTGACATAAAGATATTTGACTAAATGTGAAACAAATTCATTCTTCTCATTAAATTTTTTTCTGTTTTGAATAATATAGTTGTTTTCATTAACCATCTGTCTGTATAAACATACAAGTGCTTATTGTTAATAAGAATTTTTACATTTTTTCATTTTAACTTTTAATATGGTAAGTATGGATAGCTAAGTTCCCCCATAAACAAAAGCTCTTTGGGTTCATGAATGATTTTAAGAGTGTAAAGAAATCCTGAAACCACAGCATTTGAAAACTACTGCTCTAGGATCACTCCCTGCCTGTCCACCCTTCATGCTGCCACCATCTTTCCAATCTTCACATTGATCATAACACTCCCCATCCATGGCATATTTTCAGGTGTAGTACAGGGTCCTCAATGATCTGTCCTGCCTAACTTTAGAGTTTTATGTCATACCACTCCCTTCTGTGCAGGGTGATGTCCACCCATAATGAATTGCATGTCATTGCTCCCAAAGTCCCCATGCTCTTTCTTGTCTCTGCATCTGCACACATGCCGCCCCCACCCCACCTGCTCAATGTGTCTCTACTAATGTGTCTCTACTAATGTGTCTTCCTACCAACCCCTTCCCAACCACCACCACCATAAACCCCCAGTCAAATTCCAACTAGCCTACAAAACCTACTCCAATATCACTTCCCCAGGGAAATTTCTCCAAACCATACCTCTCTCTCCCTACCCTGGGATGAACATATTGATACTTTTTATGAACCTCAGACAATACCAGCTGTATATAACTGTATTATAATTATCTGTATAAAAATCTGCCTCCCACATTGGACTGTCAGCCCCAGGGAAGTGACCATGGGTTCCTGGTTCAAGCAGAGTATTGATTCATAGAATCCCTCCATAAATATTTTCCAAATAAATGATTTTGAGATCCCTTCCAGATTTGGAGTTCTGCAGTTTATTCCTCAAATAGCATATACTGAACCATAATCTTTTTACTAGTTAACAAAGGGATGTATTTGCTTTACCTACACACATTCATCCACAGGCTTTTTGGTTTTTAGTTAAAGAGATCATCTCCTAAGATTTTTTTCATATCTTTTTTGCCCTTGCAAAGATAGCTCTGGAGAAAATTTGATATATTAAATTTTATGTATTTTAATAAATTATAATGTGCATATAATCATTAATAATATATATATTCCACACCAAGGCATCAGTAAGAATTAATTTTTAAAGTCTGCTCTAATATGAATATAAAATTATGTAAGAACTCTGTATAATAAGCTCACAGAGTACAAGAAAGGAGAGGAAAAATGTAAAAGAGAACTGCCAAAGAACTATGAGGGATTTCCAAACAGCAAAATTGTCAGTGAATCCATGAGAAACTCTACTCACTAAATTCTTTAATTTCTCAGCCTACCCAAATATTGGGCAAACCCTAATTCCCTTGCAGGGGAAAAGCTGAGAGTCTGGAACTAGCCTGTCTTCCGAGGACTTAAGAGACAATAGTATGGGAATTTCAACGAGACGTTTTTACTTTCTTTTGACCAAGATTCAAATTCTTTATTCCAGCCCTTGATAAGTAAATAAGAAGGTAAAGGACTATTTATTTGTAAAAAATTTTTCATGATTTTGTGATGGCACCTTGTTCCATATCATCTCAGATAAATCAGAATAATTTTTGAAAGTTATTCAGTGATTTCCATATTAGATATTTTAAACCTAATTTTATTTCTAAAACAAAAACCAACCAGGAGACTCCAGTTAAGTAAAATGTATGTATTAATATAAATTAGCTATTCCCATCTGGAAAAGGGCAGCCATCTCTGTGTTGAGATGCCTCAATGATACTGAGGCTGAGACAGGTTAGATGATTCAGGCATACCATTAGCAGCAGACTCAATACTAACCCAGATCTCCCATTCCAACTGCAGTGTGTTTTTCATTCATTGTCAATAAAGACATCAAAATTGGTTCAAAACCAAATCCTCAAGCCAACCTTTTTTTTTTCTCTCCTCTAAGAAAGCGACCATGTTTCATAGAATTTCCTTAAGACATGTTTGTCATGCTGTTTCATTTTCATTCAGCACTGGAAAAGGACCACAGCCATTCAGTTCATGGCAGGTGATGTCAGACAAATGGATTACACATCTTTAGATACTTAAGGCTTACAGAAAATGCTCAAACTCTTTCTGCACTCAAAAGCATAAAAGCTGTGATTATTCCACACAGCTTAGAGTTGGATTGATGATGTGACCATCAAAATTGACATAAGATAGCTAAAAACATTAGTTTTATTTTGTGCTGCCTCCCGTAAATTTAGAAAACACAAAATAAATGATCAACTGACTTTTGAGTAAAATAGAATTTTTCTCAAACCTTTTGATTCATGTACTATACCATCTGATGGAGAAAAAAAATGTGCTGCCCAACTATAAAACAGAAGTTCTTTTCAAAATTAGTAAAAAATAACATAACTTTTGACAGGCCTGCTATTTTATTTTATAACTTATATTGAATATACTTTCACAGTAGCAAAAGATATAATGACAATGTTATATCATAAATACTAACTCAAAGAAAAGACATATCTTATGTTAAAAACACTTTTTGGGCTCAGCGCATTGGCTCACTGCTGTAATCCTAGCACTTTGGGAGGCTGAGGTGGGCGGATGGCTTGAGCCCAAGAGTTTGAGATCAGCCTGGGCAAAATGGCGACTGAAACCTCATCTCTACAAAAGATACAAAAATGATCCAGGCATGGTGGAGGGCATTTGTAGTCCTAGCTACTCAGGAGGCTGAGGTGGGAGGATCACCTGAGCCCGGGAGTTCAAGGCTGCAGTGAGCCGTGATTGTGCCACTGCACTCCAGCCTGGGTGACAGAGTGAGACCCTGTCTCAAAAAAATAATAATAGTATAATATAATAAGTAATGTTATAGAAACACTTTTTTGTCATTGGAACAGATCAGGGAACTAGTAATTAAGATATAAACAAAAAAAAAAGCCACACACATAATAACCTATATTGTTTTTCTTATGTTACTAAAAGATCCAGAGCTTCTGATTGTAAGCTCAAGTGTATGTAGTGAGCTGCCAAGAATTAGAGGGCCATTTAGGGATAAACTACTATGGGGCCTAGAATAAATGCGGGGGCAAAGAGGAATGGTAGGAATGGGGAAAATGTCACAGATGACTTTGATGCCGTAGTGGTAGGTTCTTTTATAAGATGACTCATGTACTTATTTTATTTGGTTTGTCATTGTTTCTATATTCTATCTATCTTGATTTTTTAAATGTGATTTTTGGCATAATGCAAAATAAAATAACTCATGTTTCAAAATTTACGTAGCTGATTTCTTGTGGTTTTGATAGTTCTATTATGTAACCTGCAAATAGATTTTTGTTCCCTTCCCTGAGAAATTGAGCAGGGCCATTCCATCCGTCTGCCTTCCCTTCTTTCTCATCCAGGTGATCAGCATGTGTGAGTGTGCCTCTATAAACTGCACTTCTCAGTTCATTCCTTTAATTCCGTAGTCACAATTGTGGTTCCAGCACAGCAAGAACTTGTTTAAAGAGTGGTTTGAATTGTGAGGATGCTTGAAACCATAAAAGAGGGAAAATAGCTAGGGAAACTGAAGATAATTTAATTATGATAGTTTACAATAATATAGTGCTTACTAATTCCAAAAACTATTCTAGACACAACATAATTAACTAATTTATTCCTTATGATAACCCGGGAGGTTGGTTTCCCTACTACCCTCATTTTATAGATGAAGTCAAGCAATAAGGGGTTACTTTGTCCACGATCACACAGCTCATAAGCGGCAGAGCCAGGGTTTAGAACGGACAGAGTGTAGCACCTGAGTCCATGCTTTTAACCACTATACTAAATGGAAGATTCAGAGAAAACGTCAAAATTGTCTTGGAATAATTGAAGGGCAGCAGATTGAAATAAGAAGTCAACATATTCTCCATTGCCTCAGAAGGAAACAGAGTCTGGCTTAATAAAAGAAAGGAAATACTAAAGATAGGTAGATTTTTCTGGCAGCAGTGGCTTCCATGTCCCTGCTGGTTGGTGATCAGATCTTTTCTGGAGCAGCAGTTGTCAATGACGCTGACAACGAGAACAGTGGTTGGGTTTGGCAAAACTTCATTTTCTATCCTCATTTGTATGAGTCAGGGATGTATCACAATAATTGTATTGTTACCAGTACTTCTTTATTTGGGGAGTTACAAAGTTATGAAAAAGCGGGGGGCAGGATGCAGAATAATTAAGCAATTTTATTGACAAGCTTTACTGGCATTACTCTTTTGCTGAAAGTATACTATATTTTGGCTTAAAGTGTCAAAACAGAATTTTTTTAAATGCTTTTAAAAATGGACAAAATTATATATATTCTTGAGGTAAAATATAATGTTTATATATATATTATATATACTGTACATTGTAGAATGGCTAAATCAAACTAACATTAAGTACAGACTTTTGATAGATTTATGAACTTGGCTTATTGAGAATGGGGTTGAATGATGATGTTTTCAAGTTCAAATGTGTAGTGCAGTACTAAAAGCATGACTTAATGTTTATAGCTTTAAAAAATTACTAAAAAATGACATTTTGGTTGATGTTCTTATGCCAATCGCTTGCTTTCCTAACTCTCATGTAATTTTTCTTTTATTGCAGGCAATTCGTATGCAAGAAGCTACACGTAATTAAATGTGCAGGATGAAAAGATGGCACAGGCACTGTTGGTACCCCCGGGACCTGAAAGCTTCCGCCTTTTTACTAGAGAATCTCTTGCTGCTATCGAAAAACGTGCTGCAGAAGAGAAAGCCAAGAAGCCCAAAAAGGAACAAGATAATGATGATGATAACAAACCAAAGCCTAATAGTGACTTGGAAGCTGGAAAGAACCTTCCATTTATTTATGGAGACATTCCTCCAGAGATGGTGTCAGAGCCCCTGGAGGACCTGGATCCCTATTATATCAATAAGAAAGTGAGTATTGATTTTAGACTTCCAATAAATCTTTAATTAAACTCTTAACTGTAATATACTTTTCTGGGCCTTATATACAGCATTACAATTTTTCTTCTGTTAAAGATTTTATAATACTCTTCACTGTCACTTATTTTTATCACAATATAATAAAACAAACATTTATAAGAAATGAAGTCAAGAGTTGGTTACAGTGAGGAAATATGAATAGATGAATGATTTCTACAATTTCACAGTAATTCAGATAGTCAAAATTAAAATTAATATCAACAAAGTGAAATATCTGTTATGGCTGACATATTCAAGCACAGGATAGACTACAGAATAATACCTATGCAGAAAATAATTATGAGCATATGTTGTACTTAATTATTTTTTAGTTCATGACTGACTTGATGTACTTTCACAATAATTTGTATTCTAGAGGACAATAAATAATCTTCTGCTTAGCATCCTCCTATAGCCAGACAACACATTAAGAAGCACGTTCACCCAGAGATTCCTTTTTCCCCCCAGTAACCTAGAATATGATTAGGATCTTCTCTTAACCTTACATAGTTTGTGGCATGCTAGATTCTGGATCACGTATACTGTTAAAACATCACCCTGAAGAAAAAAATGTCAAAATCGGAAGACCAAAAAAAAAGATCTTCCAAATTTTCTCCATCCATACATGATTTAAATTAGTAGTTATGACTGTGCTTTCCTAATGCTAAAATAAATGCATAATTGTATCAGAATTAGCTGGTTTCTATAGTTAAACTAGCTGGGTGATATTTTATAGAAAATAAAAAAAATGGGTGGCACACTCTATACTTTCTAATTGGATATTAAGGCATTTTATAACCACGATTTATATTTTACACTTATAAGCATAAAAATAGCTCTCAATGTAGAAACTAAAGATAAATTAACATCACCATGAGTTGATGACTTATCGATTATGGAAGATATTGAACACCTTTATTAGTCAAAGCACATCCTTTTAAAAGTTTATAGTTTATAAAATCAGTGATGGCTAAAGGAAATGACAACCATTCAGACATGGAATTAGTCCTGTTGTTCTAAATAAGTATTTCTCAAACTTGCATATCCATACAGATTACCTCAAGATCTTTTAATTTGCAGATTCTGAATCCATAGGTCTGGGCTAGGGCCAGAAATCCTGAATTTCTTACAAACCATCATGCTGTTACATGGCCACACTTTGAATAGCAAGCTTTAATGTTTTATTTAAAGTCATAAGAGTACATGTAAATAGTTAAACAGAGTCTCCTTTTTCCCCTTTTATAGCTAGTTTCATAAAAGGTGACATTTAGCACATTCATTTACTTCTAAAAATAACTTATTTCAACAATTTACTATAGAATTGATAAAGAAAAATTTGAAATTTAGTTATGATGATTACAATAAGTCACCCCCCAAGAAATTGGAAAAAATATTATCCGGTGAAAACTGTTGCTCTGAAGGATATATTTGTAAAGATATCTTTAAGAAAGGAGGCATGATTTACTCTGCTATGATTAAAAGTATTTGCTACTTAAAGAAAGGAAGTGTCCTTAAAAAAGGGAATCAATCAGCCTGGTAGGATTAAGGGGGAAGGAAAAGGAGAACAACAGAGGCAAACGTTAGTATTTTCCAAGGGAGACAGAACTTTAGTAGTAGCACTGAAAGCATTTACTTCCCAATGGCCAGGCTGCCTCATTGTGGAGGGGCTACACTGAACTACCTAACATATGCTCTTAAACATTCCACATCATTTGATTAGGTCAGCTGGCTTGGGCTCCATATTCAACAAGAAACCTTCTGATTACAATTTGTTTTCCCCTAAATCTGCTTGAAGAAAAGAACGTGCTAGTTACATCACTACAATTATCTCAGTCCATATGAAAGTAATGTATCTCAGTGTAAATAAATAGATTGGAGGCCAGGCATGATGGCCCACACCTGTAATCCTAGGGCTTCGAGAGGCCAAGGCAGGAGAATTGCTTGAGGTCAGGAGTTTGAGGCTGCAGTGAGCTATGATTGTGCTACTCACTCTAGCCTAGGTGACAGATCAAGGTCCTGTCTAAATAAATAAATAGGTTGGCATTCTTATTTTATATACCAGGTTTTCAAGTTTGGTTAATGTGAGTCTGCCACTAAAAAACAGAATTGTCCTCTGTTGTTGACAAAGTCAATTTTTATTGCCTCCATGGCTGAGAGCCAGACTTAGACCCTGATTTATTCATAGTGGCTGTGAACCATCTTGCGAGACATCTAGACAGTCTTTAGTGTTGGCTGCACTGCTTTCATTTATGAAGTATCCATAAAGATGAAGATTGAGGTGCTATTAAACAAGGTGGTAATTTGTCATTCTTAGCATAGAAGGAGTAAAGTAAGAAGCTAATGGAAGAAGTTTTAGAATTTAAAAATATGTTATGAAGCTGTGTTAATTATATGGAAAAATACAGGTAAAAGGCATTTAAAAACGTTAAAGCATTATGTAACTCTTTACCATCATTAATTAGTGATACATTTTGAATACCTAATTTAATTAAATGAGTAACATCACAATGTACTTTAATGGCATTTAATTTGACCAAGGTACTATTAATAATAGCGACAGTGATAATCATAACTAACTTTTCTTGTGCTCATACTTTGTCAAGCACTGCTAAGTTCTTGAACTCACTTACTATTTAGTGAACCAGTGAGGCAGGTCCTGTTGTTAGCTTCAGTTTGTAAATGGGGAAGTGAAGCACAGAGAGATGAGGTAACTTGCTCAAGGCCACACTCCTTAAGTGGTGAATCCAGGATCTGAGCCCAGGCATTCGACTCCAGAGCCAGAGCTCTTAACCACTAAGTGAAATTATATACTATGCTTATTAACATAATAAAATAAAAGAGAAAATTAAAAAATTGGCTGCATCATTTTTTGAGTTCTCTGATTGATGTGGTCCTAATCATTGAGATGTAAATCTTATTCTTGCCACAAAGTAGTAAAACTTTTAGTAAACTTATAAGATGTGCATCTAAGTAACATTCCAGGAAAAAGAAGCAAGTAACATTCCAGAGTACAAAATAGCTGGTTTAACATACTTCCAGCTGTAGCAATGATGATCAGTATGATGTCAGTAGCAATATGAAGTATTAATTTTTTAAGTCACATCATTACTTATCATTACTTGGAAACATAACTTTAGAATTGCTACGATTTATCTCTCCCCTATTCATCTGTCATTTTCTCAAGTAATTTTCAGTTTAGGTATATCTCTTCATAACATCAGAGCCCCATAATTTCAAACTTTTTTCTTGCAATTCTTTCACTATACAGGACATTGGTATTTTATTCTGCATTTCTCAGAACTCAGGGTTCTCTTTGTGTCAGGTATTGTTCCCGAGACATAAACTGGGATTGTAGTCTTAAGGCCTGCTCTGTTTTAGAACCTATAAATTCAACGAAGATGCTCTTAGCATGTCAGCTGTAATTCCGCTAGTACTAAGAAGGCCAATCTTGCAGGAGGAGCAAAGGGTTCCATGTTCAAAGGGATAATTTATTGCTGTTCACTCTGTTTTTGGAGATAGTTCAAAATGAAACTCTCTCCTAATGTCGCAAGCAGAAATTGCTTTTTCAGGGAAATTGTTTCAAAAGAGCATGAGTACCTGCACCTTAAATTATGGTGAGCTTTTCCAGGGAAATTGTTTCAAAAGAGCATGAGTACCTGCACCTTAAATCATGGTGAGCTTTTCCAAGTTATGCTGTTGTGTTGTTGAATGCCTAAATGGATCTTGACTGTTCAACTGTAATATTAAATAATCTAATCTTGTGACTCCAAGGCAACCCTTTAATGCCTCTGTGCTTCAAAAACAGTCTTTCCAAGGTCCACTGTCCTTTACACACAGTCCTACTGGTAGTAAAGAATAGTTTGCTTGCCTGCTTCATAAAACTATTCACATTTATAGTGTGCAGTTTCTGGAAAATTGTTAGTTAAGTAATGTTGGCTCTATGGTCTTAAATACAAAAAGGCAATGAACAGAGAAACTGTGTAGTTTCTGAAAAATGGTTAGTTAAATAATGGTTGGCTCAATGGTCTTAAATACAAAGGGATAATGAACAGAAAAACTGTTTGGTTTCTGGAAAATGGTTAGTTAAGTAATGGTTGGCACCATGGTCTTAAATACAAAAGAGCAATGAACAGAGAAATTGTTTTCCCTGCCCTTTATACTGACAATATAAATATTTTTGTCTACCTATTCAAACAAAGCACGTTGTCAGAGAACATAAATGTATGGCATATAGCCCCTAGTTAAATGAGAGAAACATATTATTAAGTAAATGGATATACAGAATAGATGTCTTAAAGGTAAATAGTACCTTTAAGGTAAACCCGCATTTAATTAAAACAAGTGTTTATTTGCAAACCAGGCTATTAAATACTGTGAAAAAAATGGAGAAAAAGTAGATTACAAGCTCTTTATGCTCAATGGTTTATAACAATTTCTAACCTAGTTCTCACTGGAATGAACATTATGTGTAAACTGCTACTTGACTATAATTACAAGCAACATGTAAAAGAGTACAAATTAATATACTAAGACTTACTGGTAAAGAGAAACAATTAGGGAGTGATGAGGAGGTAGTGTGATTTATTCGGAAGGACATGATTAAGGAGGTGATTGATAGCTGAGAAAATTCCCAGAGAGAAGAGATTTTCAACCTTGATTGCATATTGGAATCGCCTCAGGAAATTTTTTTAAGTACCCAAGTCTGTGCCCATCCCTCAGAAATTTTCATTCAATTGGCAATTTTAAGATCTCTACAGGACAGCGTAATATTCAGGCAGGATTAAGAACCTCTGACATAATAGGGGGTCACTGCAGGTGGAACTATATTGTAATGTGTTATAGAGACATTTCCCTGAAATGAAGGGAGTTTTCATTAAATGAACTTTCAGTTGCCACCTTCTTCTAGGAGTCTATGACACTCATATTCAGAGTCATAGGGAGAGTTTGACTGGTTATGAGTGAGGTTGACAACTGAATTGAATTGGCCATAGCAAAGATGACTCTAGTGGGAAAAAAATAAAAGATGATTCTATAGGAACATGGTAAGTAATCACTTGTAGCATAGCTAATGCTAAGTGGATGATTGTAGCTTTCAGATCATAGAATTTTAATTGGGGAATGCCCTTTGAAATGGTGTATTTCAGACTAAATTTCAATGCATCCATCCCTCTTCAGTATTAGCTGAGAAGTTGATCCCTTCTCACACATCTATAGTCAGCAAAACCAGGTTATTCAACCTGTTTGAACATTTTAAATCTACAGGGACAATCAGAAGCCATAACAAACTTTGAAGTTAAAAGATTTGATGTGATCAAAATACTTATAAAAGATTATTTTAGTAGCAACGTGTACAGAGTAATCTGAAAAGTTACCAAAGCTGAAGACAGATGGTAAGCTTTAAATAGAATTGGAATCTGTAAAACTACATTACAATTCCGTAAAAAAATTTGTGTAGAATTGTCAGTTTGTATCAGCAAGTTGGAACCTTAGAGATAGATTAGGTAATAGTAAATAGTATCTTTATTTGTAACTATATGTTAATTTAAACATCTAACATGTTTGTAGTTATGATACATCAACTGGTTTAAACAAACAAGTTTGAACAAACAAATTCTATTTTTTAAAAAGGTCTTCATGTATGTAAGCTCTTTAAACAAGCCCATGTCTAATTTAGTAATTTTTCTCGTATTTTCTTTTTCAGACTTTTATAGTAATGAATAAAGGAAAGGCAATTTTCCGATTCAGTGCCACCTCTGCCTTGTATATTTTAACTCCACTAAACCCTGTTAGGAAAATTGCTATCAAGATTTTAGTACATTCATATCCTTTTAATGTGAATTGCCTAAATGGTATTTCTAACGGTTGATTTTAAAGAAAATGTCATTTATGTTTTCAAGTATTAGTAAAATTTCTTTGAGATTAATGGTAACATTGTTAGTTTAATTCATTTGTTTGCATTAGTTTTCCACTATTTATAACAAGAGTATTATAGAATGACTACACCATTATAGAAGAAAATATGTAACCAACCATGATAATGAATGTGTAAAAGAAATATATAATAGGAAAAAGAGCAAATCTCCTTACACCTTTATCAGCTTCAATGAGATCATATATAACCTTTGCTAAAGATTAGATTATGGTTAGTATTACTGTTTGCATTTCCAAGTGCTCAAACTTTTATGCCTTAATTGTTTCTGTATCTTCAGCGCCTGGATTTATCCTTCTTTGTGTCCTTCCTTCCTTCTTTCTGTCCTTCCTGCCTTCTTCCCTTCCTTCATTCTTCCTTTTTCCCTTCCATCTTATTCCCTTCTTTTTTTCAGTAAATATTTATTAAACTCCTACTATGTGCTCATGTACCTGGTTGAGAATACATATCAAAAAGTCGAACTTAAAATTATTTACTAGGTTAGTCAAAAACATATGTAAAAGGACAAAATATGTTTGGATTTCAAGAAAATTCTCAAGTAATGATAAAATAGAATGGTGATTTTCTGAGGCAGTGTTCAAGAATGGGAATTTTGTATAGGCAGATTCAAAGCAGGCTTCTATATAAACTGAAAGACTGATTCACCTAGAGACAGGGCAAATGAAACTGACAACCTTTTGAGGTATAAATTCTTCCATTCTATGGCTTGATGTTGGAAAGTATTTATATTCTAAAATAAAATATTTATCTCAAAATAATCATAAACTTTCTTACAGGGAAGTCTAGACTTAGATCCCAAGAGAACGTACTACAGCTAATTCTCAGAAGAGCATCAAAATAGTGCTATCTGTTTAGGTATAATGTGGACTAGATATAAGACTATAGCCAGATGGTCTGTTGGGGTCCCCCACAATCTAAAGTGTAAATAAAAAGCTAGAAAATAACATTACCTTATCAGCAAAAAATTGGATCTGCCTCTTTTATGCTATAAATTGTAAAGGAGTAAGTTACATCACTACAAACCTACTATTTATGATATAATTCTCAATCAATGTAATCTTTGATTATACTGGGCTCTACATTCTCACACTGTTTACATTGCATTCGTTAACGTTTTATAAGTCAGTGGGGAGGAATATATCTGAAGTACACCTTTTACACTTGTGGCATACTATAAACTTACTAAGGGATGGTGAATGCTTCTTCCAGGGCAATTTCACATGACTGATTGGAATGCAAAATAACTTGCATCTGCTTCAAATAGAGATCATTTTTTCTATTAAATTCAGTTTTGTGAGTATATGGTATAAAATGAAAAAAAGAGTGCACCAAGGCCATATCACAGGCTTTGAAGTTTCTTATTATTTTATCATTGTTTTAAAACAAATAATATTAATTTCACAGTTTTTGCATCGATAAACTTTTTTGTGTGTTTTGGATCATTTATAAATGGCCATGGTAACCTACTAACATTTATTCCTTAACTATAATCTACTTTATTCAGCATGCTTATCATGTGCACTATTTTGACCAACTGTGTATTTATGACCTTGAGCAACCCTCCTGACTGGACAAAGAATGTAGAGTAAGTAGGAATAACTTCTGGGAGTGAGAAATGCACAGTCAAATTCTCTAGCAATCTCCTTGTGGGTATAGCCTGACTTACGGTTTCCACTTCTAAGAAAAAGTTATTTTCATAATATGAAAGAAGATAAGGGAAGTTCTTTGGGGGAGCTATTCTTCTATGAGGTAAGTATTTTTCCAACAAACTCATGACAATATCTGTTAAAGAAAGGTTATAAATTAGTATACACTTTCTGGTAAACTAAACCAATCATCTAGCCTAAAATTAAGTCTCAATTATGGTTAATCATTTGAGATAAAACACAATGATCATTTGAGTAATTTGATGAATTAAATTATTTTATTCTAGTATATAGTTATTATTGTTATATTCGAATAGAATAGATTTAGGTTTTTTGCTCCAAATTAAGTAGATGTCTTAATTACACATCTAAGATGTCTAAGTTATATTTAGATATGTAAGTTTTTTATACACAACATGTGTGCTGAAACAGCCTAGATGTGTTCCCTAAAAGAAATAAAATGTCTTCCATAAAACTGTGTTCATAAAATAACAGGGCTTAGGGGAAACATGATTGGGGGAGACTAAAACTTATGGAACTTTGTAACTAGAATACAACATAGAAACAATAATAATCCCAATAAAAAGACACTTGCCCAGTTGATTCTTTTCTAATGTTTGTACCTAAAATCATAGCCATTGAGTTCTTTGTGGCCTCAGATCCCGGGCCTCATCCTTTCTCCTTTGAAATGGAGACTGGGGATATTTGTATGATTTCATCAAAATAAAATGCTTCATTCTGTATTTTAATACATGGAGAAAGGTCTAAGCACATTAGTTGTTCAGGATGTTAAACCAGGCCCTTGTTGCACTAAAAGAAAACACTTCTGTGGATGTTGTGTATTAGTATCAAGATCTTTTTATTATTATTATTGCAAGGGATTTTCCATTTAAGTGTGAGAAAAAATGCCCTTCATTGTTTCAAAACATCAATATGCTGGGGAAAATCGTGCATGAACTAACACAATTACTGCATCGTAGCAACGTTATTTCATTTTCTTATGTTTCAGTCACATATGAGGTTATTTGCACCAAAGAAACATACTTTTTAGTGAAACAAAGTGGTTAGATTATATAGGCTATTTATATATAACATAATACAATAATCAGGTATCTGACTGGTTAAGTAAAACATGTAATATGCTCTTTTTATTGTTATATTTTTAAAAGTAATGTACAATAGGAGATAAGATAGTATAACAAATACTGCCACTTTTAGTTCTGTTTTTATGGATTTCTCTGAGGATTTACTGTACCACTCCAAGCCATTATTTGTCAATAATTTAACATGTTATTTTTTTAAAAAAGTAGCTTGAAAACTCTCCCTAGAAATTATTGTAATAGAGAATCCATCTCCCATATTGAGGAAAGCCATTTAACTTAGAATTCTCATTTACTATACACGATTTTGGAGTTAACAAAGTGGACACTCCTATGTAAGACTATTCTGTATGTGGTTTTTCCAGCAGAAATTATTGAAGCATTTAAACATGTATCAATTTCATTTATTTGTATAACATTATTAAAAAATAGTTAAAGAAGGCAGTTGGAGTTTGTGACCAGCCTGGCCAACATGGTGAAACCCCATCTCTACTAAAAATACAAAAAATGAGCCAGGCGTGGTGGCACGCACCTGTAGTCCCAGCTACTCAGGAAGCTGAGACAGGAGAATCGCTTGAACACAGGAGGTGGAGGTTGCAGTGAGCCAAGATCACACCACTGCACTCCAGCCTGGATGACAGAGCGAGACTCTGTTTAAAAAAAAAAAAAAAAAAAAAAAGGCAATTGAATATATATATGCCTCTCTTTCTAAAGAAACAGTAACAACTTAGAGATGATTATACCTGTTATGAAGGCAGCCTTAGCTTTAGAAAGTTTTTGATTTGCATCATTCAGCTGGAAAACTTTGCATGGGTTTTCTGATCAATTATCTTCAGTAGCTTAAAAGCAAGCCAGCAGGAAAACAGCAAAGTAGTAGCGGTTATTACCCCAAACCCTGGGTTCAGTGAAAGAGAAGATAACTTAGTTCTGAGATGAAAACTGAAGTCTCTGATATTTGAAACAGTCCCTGTACAAAGATGTGGCATACACAAAACGACTTGAGAACCATACTATATAGTGAGGGGAGTGTTACATAAGGCAAGGCACTTCTGTAGACTGCATTTTATTTAATTTTATTTATACTGCATTTTATTTAAACCAATATATCTAAAATATGAAAATTCAACAATTAAGATTAGCCAAATTTCAAGGTTTTAAAACACCAAAGTTACAGGAACATAGACAGAATTGTTCCTGTGACATAGACAGAATTGACGGCTTGATTACGAGCCTAGTGTGGGCATAGCCAAGAAAGATAAAGGTCCCCTGACTCCCACTTACCTGCCCAACCTAGTTACTAATAAGCATTTTTGAATACCTATTCTGTGTAGAGCTCTGTCTCAGTAGGCTCTAGGACTCTCTTCCATGGACAGCCATGAACACTTCCCATACATTCCAAATGTACCCACATATTTTCTTAATTTCCCCAAATCAAGAACAAAAGTAGGGAGTTTAATCTTATTCCTAGTAACTCTATAGATAACACAGAATTGCTTCAGCATAAACCACAGGGCACTAACCACTAATATAATAAACAGAACATACATGTGTGGTGTTTCTAGGCCTTTAAAAGGCCAGCTATCTCTACAAACAGAAATATCATGGTGATTACGTGTCACACAACGATCCAAACTACAACACAGTAAACATAAGCTTGGTATTGTAAAATATATCTCTTCCTAATAGTCAGCTACTTCATAATAAGTGAAGATAGGAATTATTACTTATGAGATCAACTGAATTGTTGGGGAAGAAAAGGAAGGGAAGAAAACTAGACTTGAAGATATCTGCATAAATTATCCTTGATGTCTTTGTTCCCTCATATGAAAGAAACTTGTGCAAAAAACACTTCAAAAATAATGATCCTAACATTTTTCATATATAAATACTGGTAGGCTGGAAAATCTAATGAATTTAATATGAGTAAATCAAATCTTTGTGGCTTGGGTGAAGTGCTCTGAAAAATAAACTTAAATTGTGCTTTTAAAGAACACAATGTTGAAAAACAAGTACTCTCAGCTATTTTGGGAAAAAAACGAAAACAGCAATAACTTATATTGTCAAGACTCAAAGAAAAGAGAGCTAGAAATACATGACATTAAACAGCAAATAGAAAAGTCTTCCACCATTTTGGAGGCTGAAAATTGAATTTAAGCAAAGTTTGAATGATTTAGCCCAATTGCATAGAGATAGTAGCTGATGCAAGGTTAGATTTAAGAACTTTGTTTATCTGTGTATTTTGGTATTTGCACAAACACACACATATAAAACACTAGTGAACTGGAACATTTCATGTGATAATATATATACACACACACACATACATATATCTCTATACAGCACACTCATGCACACACACACACACACACACACAGGGTGGGAGGGAGGAGGGCAGGGAGAGAGAAAGAAGAGAGAGAAATGAGGGCAGTTTATAACTCTACATGATTCTTAAAAATTTAAAAAAAAGTATATTTTCTATGGTAGACATGTAAACTAGCTCTCAAAATGAGTCTACTCATTAAGAAATTTGAATAAAATATTTTATTATTTAAGTAAATGAATCCAAGCTATGTTGCCTCTAAAGTTGTACTGTCCATTGAGGATGCCACTAGCCACATATGGCTATGGAACCTTGAAATTTGGCTAATATTAATTGTTGAATTTTCATATTTTAGATATATTGGTTTAAATAAAATGCAGTATAAAAAATAAGTTGACTTGCTTCTTCTCATCTTTTCACTTGCTACTAGGAATTTGAAAATTACATTTGTGGCTTACATTACATTTCTATCAGATACTGCTGCACTAGAAAGTCAAACTAGATGATTATCCATAAGATATATGAAACTATTATTCTAAAACCCAAATAGTTAAACAAGATTAGATTCCTAGAGAATATATTTTCTCTTCAGTTTAACTCTTTACTCAGGCTTGTAAGACTAATTAAATGAATAGATTATTTGGTAAATAGAAGTAAGGAACAATATTTTAATGAATTGAAAAACCACAAAAGGATAGGATTTGCTATGATTGAAAACATTTATTTTAACAGTTCAAGCAAAATTGTTAATTTTGGCTTGGATGTTTTTCCTAGGTACACATTCACTGGAATCTATACCTTTGAGTCACTTATAAAAATCTTGGCAAGAGGGTTTTGCTTAGAAGATTTTACGTTTCTTCGTGATCCATGGAACTGGCTGGATTTCAGTGTCATTGTGATGGCGTGAGTAATTTTGAAAATTTGATAGATGCAAAGGAATGAAAATAGTCATAGTACAAACAAGGTCTTTGTGTCATATATTAAATGTATAGCTTTCTTTTTAGTCAAGTTAACTATGTGGATTGTGTATTTTAAGAATACATATTAGAATACATATTGCAATGTAAATATATCCAGTAAATGATCAATAAATGGGATTATCTTCATGTCATATAGTCTTTCTCTTCATCAAAATGAAGTTATTCATTGACTACAATTTAATAGCAACAACTGTACTTGGATTAGTTTTGCAAACAAATGTGTTCATATTAGTGAAAATTACATTGAAATAAAGCAACACAATTTTGTTTCTTAAAAGCATCCTTTAGCATATGGCAGCCTGAGGTCTATAGCAATTCCATTTATTAAACTCACAGGGCTCTATGTGCCAAACCCAGCATTAAGTCCTTATTTAGTATAAACTTTGCCAAAACTATCAGTAACTCTGATTTAATTCTGCAGGTATGTAACAGAATTTGTAAGCCTAGGCAATGTTTCAGCCCTTCGAACTTTCAGAGTCTTGAGAGCTCTGAAAACTATTTCTGTAATTCCAGGTAAGAAGAAACTGGTGTAAGGTAGTAGGCCCCTTATATCTCCAACTTTTCTTGTGTGTTATTGTGTTTGTGTGTGAACTCCCCTATTACAGATATGTGACAGAGTTTGTGGACCTGGGCAATGTCTCAGCGTTGAGAACATTCAGAGTTCTCCGAGCACTGAAAACAATTTCAGTCATTCCAGGTGAGAGCTAGGTTAAACACCGAGGCTGACTTTAATTATTGAGTTTGAAATCAATTTATATGACTTATAGCATTAGCCTTGTTGCTTATTATTACAGTTCATCCCGTTTAATAATGCCAAATGATGTTTCAATGTCAGTTTAGCTCATAAAATTTTATAAATTACATGCGTATTTATAAAGTCAGCCTTTGAGTTTAACAAAAAATTGCATGAGACATCTTCAAAAAATGCTAATTTTGGCCTCTTGCGCTCTCTCTTTTTCACTACCATGGCTTTACTAACTGATTTGGATTTTACCATTCACTGCAGATGTAGTTCAAAAATGGATCTCCTTTTACAAAGGAGAAAATATTATTGTTGAAGTGTATGCATATGGCATGAGACTTATCTTAAAATTCTTTTCTCCTCTAAATTACTACTGCTTGGAGGCTAGAGTAAAGAATGGATTGGTGGAAAATAGCTGCATGAAACACAAAATCTGAAATGAAAAATAACTCCAGGTTTTTTCGTATGTTTGTTCAGCATGTAAAACCACACAAACAAAACTTCCTGACTAGATATTTAAAGCTTCATATTGAATTTCCAGCAAGCACACTGTTCACGTATAAAATCTGCTGTTCATCTATTTCCCAAATCATCAGGCTATCCATACAGCTTTGGTGTCTAAATAGTCAAGTAATCATTTACGGGAGAAAGAGAATGTGTGTGACTATTAAGAAATCATGGTTTCTGGCACTCTTCCTCAGGTAACCTATAGTTCTCTCTCTGCAGGTTTAAAGACCATTGTGGGGGCCCTGATCCAGTCAGTGAAGAAGCTTTCTGACGTGATGATACTGACTGTGTTCTGTCTGAGCGTGTTTGCTCTCATTGGGCTGCAGCTGTTCATGGGCAATCTGAGGAATAAATGTTTGCAGTGGCCCCCAAGCGATTCTGCTTTTGAAACCAACACCACTTCCTACTTTAATGGCACAATGGATTCAAATGGGACATTTGTTAATGTAACAATGAGCACATTTAACTGGAAGGATTACATTGGAGATGACAGTAAGAAGTATTACCACATTATGTTAACCTTAGTGTTGCTGAATGAATTTTCAACTATAAATAGTTGAGACTGTGGGTGTACAGCCACCTTTGTAAATAACTGAAATAGTCAAACTCTGATTTATTACTAATGTGAATAGGATTAATATGAAATAAAATGTGTTTTTTTGTATTAACAGGTCACTTTTATGTTTTGGATGGGCAAAAAGACCCTTTACTCTGTGGAAATGGCTCAGATGCAGGGTAAGAAACATAATATATTTTTTAAGATATAGAACTCTTTGCGAAAAGAAAAAGTAGGTGGAAAACATCTACATGGTTATATGTGTAGCCTTACCATGTATGCAATAAAGAGTGGTGCTGCTCCCCTAGGAAGTGCCTTGTCTGCCTTACTGGATTGCCACTGGTCCTAAACTCACAGCCATTAAAAATCATCCCTTTGTGAAGACCTTTCCCCAGAATTTCACAGTTAAGATGTTCTTAAATTGATGCTCCAATGTGTGAAGGCCCAGAGTCTGTCTTTGCTGTATGTCCATCAGAGCTGTTAGGAAACACAGGAACACAAGATGGGCCCCTTTTTATTGGTGTACATATGTATCAATGGGATGAGTTTTGTTGTGACTGGAAAAGATCCAGACTATAATGTGGTCTTCAGGGTGGAAGCACACTTGGGGAAGTGCTTTGAAATATTTAAGTATTCTTGAAAGAGCATGAATTTCTGTATACAAAGAAGCCAAGGGTGCATGTGTGCCAAAGGCATGTCCAAGTTTCAGTTGACATAATGAATAGTTCTTTTAGGCCACATGTTACAATAAAAGATGCCATAATATCTTAGTCATGCTGTTATTCTCTAACCCTTAAATATTTTTCTAAGAGTATTGTAAATTAATTTTAAATCAAAATAGGGAATTTTTTAAGAGCTGAGAGATAGCAATAGTAAGTGACTCTTAGGACATGGAACTTAAATATATTTTGAGTCATCCCTTAAAAAGGGAAACTGGTGTAGCCATAAAAATCTAAGAGAGTTAATGAAAATGTATACTAGTCACATAAATAGAGCTTTGGGGAATTTTTTTTTCCTGACAGTTTTCCTAGCCTTATTATGAATGCAGTGGGTAAGAGCATAGGTTCTAGAGTTCATGTATACCTGGGTTCAAATCCTAACTTCACCATTTGTAAGCTCTTTGACCTCGGAAAAGTGTCCTAAGCTCTCTGTACCTTAGTTTACTCATCATTAAAATGGAGAGAGTAATATTCTGTCCCTTTAATAGTTGTCATGATTAATTATTTAATACACATAAAGTATTTGAACTATCACATGGACAGTTGTAAGAATTTATTGTATGTACCAGCCTAAGCAACAAAGCAAGACCCTACCTCTACAAAAAAAAAAAAAAAAGAAAAGAAGAAGAAAAAAAGAAAAACCTACCCAGGCATTGTGATGCACATGTGTAGTCCTAACTTCTCAGGGGGCTAAAGTAGGAGGATTGCTTGAGCCCAGGAATTCCAAGCCACAGTGAGCTATGACCACACCACTGCACTCCAGCCTACGCGACAGGCTGTCTCTGAAAAATGGCTGGGAGCGGTGGCTCACACCTGTAATCCCAGCACTTTGGGAGGCAGAGGCAGGGGGATTACTTGAGGCCAGTAGATCTAGACCAGCCTGGCCAACATGGCAAAACCCTATCTCTACTACAAAATACAAAAATTAGCTGGGTGTGGTGGTGCACACCTGTAATCTCAGCTACTCTGGAAGCTGAGGCACAATAATCTCTTAAACGTGAAAGATGGAGGTAGCAGTGAGCTGAGATAGCACCCCTACACTCCAGCCTGGATGACAAAGCGAGACCTTGTCTCAAAAAAAATTTTTTTAATAAATTGAAAAAAAACACACCCTCTAAAGAAAAGAAAATAATTTATTGCCTATTAACTATTATTTATTATGATGATTAACATAAAAGCCCAGATAAAATTTTGGATAAATTTGGTTAATACATACTTTATTCCTATTAAACCATAATAATCTATTCCCTTTAATGAATTCCTATTATGGCTTAAGTAATTTACATCAGCAGTCCCCAGCCTTTTTGGCACCAGCGACTGTTTTGTGGAAGATAATTTTTCCACCAACCAAGGGTGGTGGTGGGAAATGATTTCAGGATGATTCAAGCGCGTCACATTTATTGTGTACTTTATTTCTATTATTAGTATACTGTAATATATAATGAAATAATTGTACAACTCACCATAATGTAGAATCAGTGGGAGAGTGATCTCAAATGATTCACCTGCTTCAGCCTCCCAAAGTGCTGGGGATTACAGGCATGAGCCACTGCACCTGGCCGTTGGTGATGAGGTTTTTTTGGTTTTGTTTTTTTCGGTTTTTTTTTGAGACGGAGCCTCACTCTGTCGCCCAGGCTGGAGTGCAGTGGCGCGATCTAGGCTCACTGCAAGCTTCGCCTCCCGGGTTCAAGCTATTCTCCTGCCTCAGCCTTCCGAGTAGCTGGGATCACAGGCCCCCGCCACCACGCCCAGCTAATTTTTTGTATTCTTAGTAGAGACCGGGTTTCACTATGTTAGCCAGGACGGTTTCAATCTGCTGACCTCGTGATCCACCTGCCTCTGCCTCCCAAAGTGCTGGGATTACAGGAGTGAGCCAGGTGATGAGTTTTAAATACAAAACCATTTTGTATTTAAGTGGCACATTCCATTAAAGAAATAAATGATTTGTATTTTATTAAAATTAAAAGCCACTGTTTTACAAAGATATTCTTAAGAGAATGAAAAGACAAATAAGCAACTGGGAGACAATATTTGCAAAGCACATATCTGATCTAAAAAAAAAAAAAAACCGACTGGGGCCAGGTGCCGTAGCTCATTCCTGTAATCCAGCACTTTGGGAAGCTGAGAGGGGAAGATCATTTGAGCCCAAGAGTTTGAGACTGGCCTGGGCAGCATAGGGAGACATTGTTTCTACGAAAAATAAAAATAAAAAAATTAGCCAGGCATGGTGTAGTGTACCTGTGGTACCAGCTACTCAGGAGGCTGAGGCAGAAGGATTACTTGAGCCTGAGAGGTCGAGGCTGCAGTGAGCCATGATCAGACCACTGCACTATAGCCTGGGCAACAGAATTATACCCTGTCTCAAAACAAAACAAAACAAAACAACAAACCACTGTCCAGAATATCTAAAGAACTCTTAAAACTCAGCAACAAGAAAACAAATGACCCAATTTAAAACTGGCAAAAGATCTGAACAGATACCCCACACGAGTATATAGTACAGGTGGCTATTAAGGAAGTAAAAAGGCACTCAACATTATTTGTCATTAGGGAATTGCAAACTAAAACAACAATGAGTTACCAATGTACATCTGTTAGAATGACTGAAAAATGTATCTGGCAATACCAGCTTCTTATGAGGATGCAGAATAACAGAAACTCTTGCTTATTGCTGGTAGGAATGCAAAACTAGACGACTGCCTTGGAAGACAGTTTGGCAGTTTCTTACAAAATAAACATAGTCTTACCATATGATCCGACAACTGCACTTCTAGGTATTTAGCTGATCAATTTGAAAACTTATGTCTTCACAAAAAACCTGCATGTGAATATTTGTAGCAGCTGTATTCATAATGACCCCAAACTGGAAGTAACCAAGATGCCCTTCAATGACCCCAAACTGGAAGCAACCAAGATGTCCTTCAATAGTTGTATAGATAAATAAATTGTTATGCCCATACAACAAAATATTATTTAGTGATTAAAAAGAAATGAGCTATCAAGATACAAACAGATATTAATGAATATTAAATGCATATTTCTAAGTGAGAAAAAGCCAACCTCAAAAAGCTACATACTGTATGATTTCAATTACCTGACATTCTAGAAAACACAAAACAATAGAGATGATAAGAAAATAGTGTTTGCCAGGGGTTCATGGTGAGGGACTATCTAGGTAAAGCAAAGGGGATTTTTTTTTTAGGGTGAGAACCTGTTCTCTAAGATTCTATAATGGTGAATATGAAACTTAAATGCATTTGTTAAAACTCATAGACCTTTATAACACAAAGAGTGAATCTTAATATATACAAATTAAAAAAAATCTTTTGTGAGGTTTGGGGATCCCAGGAAGAAATGGAGTATGTGACAAAAATATATAAATGTGTTGCAAAATATGAAACAACCTCACTGAAGGTAGTGGGGTAATAACATGCTAACCTAAGTAACTTTGGAAATGAGTGGAGTCCGTAAGACTAAAGGTAAAAGGAACAATACTCTAGTTGATAAAGTTGTTTCCAGTGGTAGTATAGATTAACAATCCTGAAACCACTGTGCATGTGTACCAGTACTGAGCAATTATAAACATATATATCTCCTTGTTCTGTCAGCTGAGAGGGCCTAGAAGCAATGACACCCCAGTAGCAACAAACACAGCTAGCACTTAGATCTTGGTTTCTGATACCATTTTCCAATAAAAAGAACTAGGGCTCCTTGGAGAAATGGTTGATTCTAGGACTGAGGCAGAAATTATAAAAGATGAGCCTGGAGCATCTGATAGTGCCTAAAAGTAAGAAAGTGTTAAAAAATAAAAAAAATGCAACCCACAACCATGGGGTGTGTCAAACTGTTACAGGTGTCAACTGAAAGAGCTTCCAGTGGCCAAAGATGAAGCCATTTGAACAAGAAAATAAATGAAGTATCATTGAATTGTAATCCAAAATATAAAATGAATATCCATGACTACATGTTAATTGAAATGATTGAATAATTAAATAAAATATGAATGGACAAATATCCTGTGCAGAATAATTTCAAATAATTTTTGTATATACTTAAGATCATAACTGCAAGTTCCTTAAATGTGGTCTGTACATAGTGACTTTATTTCAAAGAGTACATATGGAAAAGGAAGAAAAGGGAGTAAATTTACAGTAGAGAAACCTAACAAACACTACCTCAAGATGGGTGGTGAAAGTTAACATCAACAGTGATAAGTCACAGTGATAAGTATGTACCCTTGGCATGATGTGATGTGATGACAGTGACATTTTACCTCTGTAGTCTTCCACCCAAAAATCCATAATCTAAATACAATCATGAGACAAACATTAGACAAATCCCAATTGGAGGGCATTCTACAAAATATCTGACTAGTAATCCTCAAAACTGTTGTGGTCATCAAAAACAAAGGAAGTCTGAGAGATTGTCACAGCCAAGAGGAGCCTAAAAAGACATAACTACTAAATGGTGATAAGTATCCTGAATGGGATCCTGGAACAAAAAAAGGACATTAAGAAAAAAACTGAGGGCCAGGCACGGTGGCTGTGGCCTGTAATCCCAGCACTTTGGGAGGCCGAGGCGGGCGGATCACGAGATCAGGAGATTGAGACCATCCTGGCTAACACTGTGAAACCCCATCTCTACTAAAAATACAAAAAATTAGCTGGGTGTGGTGGCAGGCGCCTGTAGTCCCAGCTATTTGGGAGGCTGAGGCGGGAGAATGGTGTGAACTCTGGAGGTGGAGCTTGCAGTGAGCCAAGATTGCGCCACTGCACTCCAGCCTGGGCAACGGAATGAGATTACATCTCAAAAAAGAAAAAAAAAAAGAAAAAAACTGAAGAAATCTGAATAAAATAGTAACTTTAGGTAATAATAATGTATTAAGGCTGGGTGCGGTGGCTCGCACCTGTAATCCCAGTACTTCAGGAGGCCAAGGCAGGAGATTGCTTGAGCCCAGAAGTTTGAGACCAGCCTGGGCAGTGTAGCAAGATCCCATCTCAATTAAATAATAACAATGTGTCAATATTGAAAATGGCATGGAATGTATGAGGCCTGTACTATCTTCATACTTTTTATGTAAATAAAAAATTGTTATAAATATTAACTTTATTTTAGAAAATTCTACAAAACCAGCTAATGGAATAGTTAATTGATTCCCCACTCTTCGTTTTCTGGCTTTTACTTTTTTTTTTTTTTTTTGAGGTGGAGTCTCGCTCTGTCGCCCAGGCTGGAGTGCAATGGTGCAATCTCGGCTCACTGCAAGCTCCATCTCCTGGGTTCACCCCATTCTCCTGCCTCAGCCTCCCGAGTAGCTGGGACTACAGGCGCCCACCACCATGCCCAGCTGATTTTTTGTATTTTTAGTAGAGATGGGGTTTCACTGTGTGAGCCAGGATGGTCTCTATCTCCTGACCTCATGATCCTCCTGCCTTGGTCTCCCAAAGTGCTGGGATTACAGGCGTGAGCCACTGCACCTGGCCTTAATTTTTAACTATTGATTCTTGCCACTTTGTAAAGAGTAGAAATATGGTAATGTCAGAGCCAAAAGTGTGTGGTTGCTAGCTCTCTGCCATTCTAAATGTCCGTAAATATTTATTTGCATCTAAATTTTCTATTGGTCTTCCTAGTGAATTTCATCTGATAAGTTTCATGGTGGGCAATCACCTAAAGTGTTCTGGAAATGAAAGCAAGATAATTCGTTGCAGATAGCAGCTTTGGGTTTTGAAAATTCCTATAAGTCAAATCAATTGAAAATGCTGTAATTTCTATACTGACCCTACCTCCATTTCTCTCTCTTATAGCCAGTGTCCAGAAGGATACATCTGTGTGAAGGCTGGTCGAAACCCCAACTATGGCTACACAAGCTTTGACACCTTTAGCTGGGCTTTCCTGTCTCTATTTCGACTCATGACTCAAGACTACTGGGAGAATCTTTACCAGTTGGTAAGGTCCAAATGAGCATGCATAATATTTATTTTTATAGACATATATGAAATGAAAAGCATAGGCTGGGTGTGGTGGCTCATGCCTGTAATCCTAGCACTTTGGGAGGCAGAGGCAGATGGATCACTTGAGTCCAGGAATTCCAGACCAGCCTGAACAACATGGCAAAACCCCATCTCTATCAAAATACAAAAATTAGCCTGGCATGGTGGCGCCCATCTGTAGCCCCAGCTACGAGGGAGTCTGAGGTGGGAGGATCACTCAAGCCCAGGAGGTGGAGGTTGCAGTGGGTCGACATCATATCACTGCACTCCAGCCTGGATGACAGAGTAAGACCCCATCTCAAAAAAAGAAAAGGAAAGGGACAGGGAAAGGGAAGGAAGGGAAGGGAAGGGAATGGAAGGGAAGGGAAAGGACCTGCTTATAACGCTCTGGAACACAGAGAAAGGTCCAACATAAAGCAAGTGTGCCAGGAATCCTAATTGCTCACTGAGTCAGTACCTATATATGTACACTGAGGACTTTTTTTTTTTTTTTTTTTTTTTTTGAGATGGAGTCTCGCTCTGTCGCCCAGGCTGGAGACACTGAGGACTTTTTTATGTGAAAGACATTCTGCTAGGAACTATGGGGATGCAAATAATGTTCATGACTCTGAGAAATTGATAATCCAGTTGTAGGTATATAAACAGCACGTTAAAAGATTTTAAAAATCAATGATGTTGATGTGAAAATTTCAAATTAAAGCTCTAGCTATTAACTGAGACTAGACGGGGAAGGGAGCAAAAGTCATCTATAGATGGTATGGAGAATAGCTGCAGTGCAAATGGAATCCCACTGAAAGGATTTAAAGATTCAGTGCTCTTACTTGTCATATTATTGCTCTGCATATGAACTCTAATAAAAGCATTATAGTGGGGCTCACATATACATCCACTATATATGAGTTTAAAATGTATTTATATCAAACGAGACTGCAGTCAAGCCTCAAATAATCTGATTCTTAATTTTGTGTGTTGAGCATATCAATACCAAAAAATTCTTGGTGAAAATAAACTGGATACTAAAAAGCTAATTAGTCTACTATCTAACTGTGGTGATCAGATATTTATTTGGGGACATTATACTAAAATACTGATGGAATTATTCCCCATTTCCCCTAGACATTACGTGCTGCTGGGAAAACATACATGATATTTTTTGTCCTGGTCATTTTCTTGGGCTCATTTTATTTGGTGAATTTGATCCTGGCTGTGGTGGCCATGGCCTATGAGGAACAGAATCAGGCCACCTTGGAAGAAGCAGAACAGAAAGAGGCCGAATTTCAGCAGATGCTCGAACAGCTTAAAAAGCAACAGGAAGAAGCTCAGGTACTGAGTGATAAAAGCAAAGATTTATCATTATTATTAGTTTCTAAGTAGACATAGTGTTATACTATGGAGGGTAGATTGGAACTGCTTTTTCATTTTATATATAGGCATTGTCATTAGAAAAAAAAAGTATTCAAATATAAACTTGTTTCTGAAGCTAGAGTCGAATAAACTTTTTAGGCACTGTATATAAAGAAATCTGCTAGTGGATAGAAAATACATTAGGGATAAGGTTTACTATGGAATTGTCTCATAGAACCTAAGAGGGGAATTTAATTTTTTATTTAATTTAGAAAAGAAATAAAACTGATATTTCCAATTATTAGTGATTCACCCGTAATTATGACATTTGAGATTTTGTTCTGAAGTTAATTGATTTTAAAGGTTGATAAGAGACTTTATAAATACCTATGCTTAACAATTCTTTGGGATTTCTGTAGCAAAAAAAAAAAAAAAAATGTTTGCTGTAGCCCACATCAGGATATCAGGAAGGTATCTAAAGTTAGATGCCAACTTGAGATTTTTATTAATATTAAAGGCTATGTGAGCTAGGGGTATAGTGAATAGGGCATTAACGTGTTGAGGAGAAGAGACAGAAACACGGTACTGTATTAAAAGACAGAAAAAAAAACATATACTTAAAGGTGAAGACTCTTGCGAAGATATAGTAAAAATCTGATTCATGCCAGTTAGAATTATAATTTCTCAATATTTTTGCCAACATTTGGTATGGCCAGTCTTTTTAATTTTAGCCATTCTAATAAGTATCTCATTTCCGTTTTGATTTTCATTTTCCTAATTACTAATGTTGAGCATCTTTTTCTGTTCTTATTTTCCATCTGTATAGCTTCTTTTATGAAGTGGTTGTTCAAATCTTTAATCCCCTCCTTTTTTTTAGTTAGGTTGTTTGATTTCATATTATTGAGTTTTGAGTGTTCTTTTGACTCTTTGGGACATAAGTCCTATATCACATATATGCTTCTCAAATATTTAAAGTGCAGTTTATCCAGAGTATTATTTCTTAGCTTTTTTGTTTAAATCATTCTTTTGGATCTAAGAAATTTTTGCCAAGTCAACACCACGAGTATTTTCTTCTAAATTTTCTTCTTAAGTTAGTTTTATGCTTTATATTTGGGTCAATAACCCATTTTAAGTTAATTTTTGTATAACATATGAGTGATACGTTGAGATTCACTTTTTAAAAATATGAGTATCTAATTATTCCAACTGCATAAAAACAAAATATTCATTCTCCACTGTATTGCCTTTGAACTTTTCTCAATTGTTAGTTGTCCATAGGTGAGTGTGTTTATTTCTGAACTCTAGTCTGTTCAGTTGATTTGTCATTTTTATACCAATACCACACTCTCTTAATTCCTGTACCTTTTATGACGAGTCTTGAAAAAGATAGTGTAGGTCCCCAACTTTTTGTTCTTTTTTTTTTTTCAAAGCTGTTTTGGCTGTTTTATGTCCTTTGTAGTTCTGTATGAGCTTTTTTTTTAAAGTTATATATATATATATATTTTTTATTATACTTTAAGTTCTAGGGTACATGTGCACAACATGCAGGTTTGTTACACATGTATACATGTGCCATGTTGGTGTGTTGCACCCATTAATTCATCATTTACATTAGGCATATCTCCTAATGCTATCCTTCCCCCCTCCCCCACCCCCCAGTTAGAATGGCGATCATTAAAAAGTCAGGAAACAACAGGTGCTGGAGAGGATGTGGAGAAATAGGAACACTTTTACACTGTTGGTGGGACTTTAAACTAGTTCAACCATTGTGGAAGACAGTGTGGCGATTCCTCAGGGATCTAGAACTAGAAATACCATTTGACCCAGCAATCCCATTACTAGGTATATACCCAAAGGACTATAAATCATGCTGCTATAAAGACACGTGCACACCTATGTTTATTGTGGCACTACTCACAATAGCAAAGACTGTATGAGTTTTAAACTCCATTTGTCAATTGCAATTTGAATGATTTCTATTGCTGTCTTCAAGTCTACTATCTTTTCTTTTGCACATTTAATCTGCTGCTAATTTCATCCAGTGTATTTGTCATCTGAAACATTGTAGTTTTCATCTCTACAAGCTTGATCTGCGTCTTTTTTATGTTTCATATATCTCAAACATTATGAACATACACCATACAGTTATAACAACTGTTTAAGTTCTCTGTCTGCTAATTTGAACATCTGTGTCAGTTCTTGGTCAGTTTTGATTAATTTTTCTCTTTATTATGGGTCACATATTCCTGCAGTTTTATGTTCCTGACAATCTTCCATTGAATTCCAGACACTGTCAATTTTACTTTTTTTAAGTGCTGGATATTTTTGTATTCCCATAAAAATTATTGATCTTTGTTTCGGGACATAGTTATGTCGTTTACACACAGTTTGATCCTTTTGTACCTTTAAACCTTTGAAAATTTGTTAGGCAGGACCAGAATACCATTTATTCTAAGACTAATTATTCCTCACTAGTGAATCAAGACCCTTCCTAATACTCTACCCAATGCGCATTTAAAACGAAGTGTTTGCCAGTGTGGGAACGGACACTGTTCTGGCACAGTGTGATTGCTGGGTGGTGTTCTCTCTAATCCTTGGCCTCAGGTGGTTTTCTAAGACACATGCTCGGTGAATAATCTTCTCAGTACTCAAGGGGAACCTGAGAAGATCCCTAGAGTTCTCTCTCTGCTCAACTCTCTCTTCTGTGGTACCCTGTTCTGTGAGCTATACAATCACCCTGATTTTCCTAGACTCAGCTTCATCTCATCCGTTCATGGAGTCTGCAGAGATACTTCCTCTCTACATCATAGTCTGGAAGTTCCAGGCCACAAGCTAAGAAAAGCATAGAGCTGACTTGCTTGCTTTTCCATTTTCTAATATCTTAAAACATCCTGATCTGATGTCCAGTGCCTTCAAAACCACTGTAACATATATTTTGTCTGTTTTATTGGTTGCTTCAGGAGAGAGCAAATCTGGTCTCTGTTACTCAATTGTGGCCAGAAGCAGAAATGCACTGACTTTCTTTGAGGATTTTTTTCAGATGAATGGCTCCACATATTTGAAGTATTCTTTGGATGACAGTACATAGTAGAAATTCGTATATTCAAAATTTAAGTTTCTAACAATTCTGAGTTACTTTGAAGATGCACAACAAATAGCATTAGGTCCTTTCTTAAGGCATTTTTTGGTGAAATGGAGATACAGCAATGAGATGTTTGGCGAATTATTGAGCTCAACCATAGACTTAGCTTTTGCTGAACATGCTGGCTTGGCCACTTTCGTCTTACCATTGGGTACAGAGTAGTAATGTGGATATACCTTATTGATTTTATACAGAAAACTATAAACAAATTTGGTGAAACTTGAAAATATTTTAAAATATACCTCATGCTTGCCAGAAAGTTCTACATTTGAATTATTTAAGAGTTTTATTCTATATCACCATAAATAAAACGTATTTATAAGATAATAAAATAAAATAGCTATTTACAGGGCAAAGAATTTATTTCAAGGTTTTGAATAAATGTTATAGGAAATAATATTCATAAATTGCATATGATTGTATTTTAAAGCACTGGGTTTTTCTATTATCATTAATAAAAGCAGACAAATTAATGTGCTTGAAAATGCTACACAGATAATACAGTACAGAAATGAGTTTATTCTAAAATGCAGCCATTTTAGGGGAAAATATGGCATCAATTAAAAGAGTATAGTCTTTTTGAACTTAGAAATAAACATGCACTATGTCTAGCAGAAGTTTAAAGAACCTATGATTATGATGAGTTCGGCTAAAAAACATCAGTTCTATTGATTTAGTAGTCAGTTACTGAATCGTAGTGACCAAAATATCACGACTTGATTCAGCTTTAGCTTCATACATACAAAATTTAAATTTATCCAAGGTAAAGTATAACACTGATTGGAGTTAGCACAGTGCCAAATCCATTTTAGTTCCTTATTGACAACACAGGTAATGATGACTAGTAAATTATCAATGCTGAAGCCAGGAGGAAGTTGGAGGCAAAGAGAGAATTAGTGCACCTATAAAATTACTTATACTGCAGTGTAGTTTAAGTCTCCCTAACCACCTACGACTCTTCAAAAGTTACTATCTAGCCAATGACTTCATGAAAGCTAGCATCACTTCCATCTTTGTTTATTATTGGTTGAGGGGCCGCCAAGGGCTAGTCCTTGTGTAGGTGTGAGAAAATAATGTGGAGAAACACAAACTCTGCAAAGAGATCAACAATTTGTCTTAGATCATTCTAATTGTGTTTGACATTTAAATTGTGATATTTAAGTACTTAATGTTGCCCAGCTTAGTATATCCCATAGCAGTCTATATTGCTCTGATAGGAAAAAATTTGGGAGTAAGCTCTAGAACAAAATTCGAAATAGTAGCTCTTAAGAAATCTAATATAATTGGGGTAGAACAGAAATAGGTACAATGTCTTGTAGCTTTGAATGGGATTTTAACTGGATTATATACGTAAAATGAACGAAGTATTAGTTATGTGGTTATATTTTTACAGACACACAGATACAGTGAGTTACAGCGCCTACTTTGAATCCCACAAAAACTTTATAAGAAAATGTAATTTCCTGAGTAAATATTAAGTGAAATTTCTTGTTTGTTAAAAGAGGAATTCAGCAAGTTGGCTGTGAAATTACCACGGTTATTCTCATATGCAGGACATTGGTAGTGTCACAGTTGGGTATAAACAGGTACGCAGACACGAGAGATGACAGGAAACATCTGCCTTTGAGGGAATTGGCAAATCACTGGAAGTGGAATAAATGACAGATTTGAGTTGATGAGTGACACAGAAAATGTGTCTGAGGTTACCTTTGTTGCCTTAGAAATCTGTTTTGGTTTTGAGTTATTTGAACTGTTACCCAGAATTGGTTGGAAAATAATGCCTTATGCAAAACAAAGTTTGTGGCTGGGTGCGGTGGCTCACGCCTGTAATCCCAGCACTTTGGGAGGCTGAGGTGGGTGGATCACTTGAGGCCAGGAGTTTGAGATCAGCCTGGCCAACATGGTGAAACCCTGTCTCTACTAAAAATACAAAAGTTAGCCAGGCATGGTGGCTCATGCCTGTAATCCTAGCTACTCAGGAGGCTGAGGCAGGAGAATCGCTTAAACCCAGGGGGTGGAGGTTGCAATGAGCCAAGATTGTGCCATTGCACTCCAGCCTGGGCGACAGAGTGAGACCCCATCTAAAAAAAAAAAAAGGTTGGAAGTGATTTAAATGAACATAAGTTTTAGGATTATGGTGAGGGACTATTACCACCACTTCCTTTGTTTGCAGGGACAAACAAGTTAATAAATGATTAACACTTTGTGTTGTGTGTTTGTGTCTACATAAAATGGAAAAGAGAATTAAGGACTTTATTTGGATAAGAAAGGGTATATATATATATATTCACTGTTTCAACAAATGGTGTATATTATGTACCTCATATGTATCAAGAACTCTAACTATATTTAACTTGCTACAGACAAGTGATTCACTTATTCACTTTATTTTGCAGATATAGTCAGAGTTATAAAATGTACTTAATATTTCTAATTTTACATCATGAATTATATTAAAAGTGATACTGATGATCAATAATTTGATTAAAAACCTAGCTATGTGACTATATAAAATTTTATAAATATCTAAATTCTGAATTACTGTTTTATTTAAATGCTGGGTATTATCTTATATCAAGTCTTAGATTTGAGCTTCCATTATGAAAATTGTGCTTAATATAAATAAATATCTGTTACATTTTATGTGTTGCTTGGTCAAACACACAAATTTAAAATCATATTTAGTACTAAGGTTCCCTCCCTGAGATCACTGTAATCCTAGAGAATTTGCAGCATAGTAATTTTAGATTTAAAATCTTTTTTAAATTTTTAAACATGAAGTTTAAAAATGAAAACTACTTAGGAGAGTTTGCTTCTTCTCAAAAAAGATGAAACATGAAGCACAAAGTGTTGTCAAAGCATTATAAATAGGTTTTATCTCCATTTCTTCCTAAAATATGTTGTTATATAGACTGCTATGAGTCTTTTATGATGTCTTGAAAAGTCAAGTCTTTTTTTTTTTTTAAAGTCAAGTCTTTTATGATGTCTTGAAAAGTCAACTTGCCATCTGTAGCAAGTTAAATATAAGTTCTATGAAGTTCTTCAGAAGCATCAAAGTCAAGGTTAAGTATGTCTTGTTCTTCCCCCACCCCCACACCAGTGTCTGAGACAATTGATAGCAAAGTACATTTTTAAATCTTTATTCACCAATTATTTACTGAGCCTTATTTATGTCAGGTGACATACTGGTCACTGAGCATACAATGATACAATTTCTATCTAGCTTACAGTTAATGGGAAAGATAAACAATATAGTAGATAAGTTAGATTTGTTTGTATTTAGTGATGACATATGTAAAAAGTTTAACTGATATTGTCATAATTTAATTATTTTCACTTCTGTGGTTACATTTACAAATAGTAATATACTTAATGAGAACTCAGCTTTGATGCACACCATATTGTTTCATATCCTCTGTAGGTCATTGTTAGATCATTTCCAGTCTAAAAATACTATTTGCCATGTTTCATCTCAGAGCTGACTGTGTTTCATTTGTAGGTACAGAAATTCAAAGTGCTTAAGAATATTTAGTGCTGCAATATAGAAAGAAAATATTTGAAGCAGTTCTCGCAATCCTTTGAATGAATTTATGTATTGCTATGTTAATCATTTGTTATTTATAATATTAAATAATTTATGAACGTTTAAAATTTTTAAAGTGATATGTAATAAATTCTCTGGGAGTCACATGACCACAGAGATGTGAACTACAGTCCTAATGTAATTCAAAGGAAGGAAGAGGATAAACTATCTAATACATTTCCCTACTTCCATCTGGAGGTAAAATAGTAGACACTTGCAATGTTTTACGTTCGCAAAAAAGAAAAGAAACAGTCTTTTGTACTGGATTTAGAGGGGAAAAAACACTACTCAGTTGCTCAGAAGTGCACACAGGAGGAAACGTTTTACAGATGGAATCAGAATGGTAGTTAGATGAGCAACCACCACTAAGAAAACGTTTGCTTTTTAAAGTATAGAAGACACTTTGTAGAGAACAGTTGTCCCCCCCACCAAAAAAAAGACAATCCAGAAGATAGACAAAACCAGATTTTTCTTGCTTTAATGCATACACTAGCATATTGCTTTACATGATTTAAAATGTAAGGGTCACTGTTAAGTAAACTCTTGTGGTGAGACAAAATAAAAGGACTAGAAGATAGACTTTTCACTTGTAGTTAATGAGCCTTAAATGGCAATATTTTAACCACACTCAACTGTTTCAAAGCTCTGTGTTCTAAACAGTGCCTGGCTTTGTTTTATGACAGGCAGTTGCGGCAGCATCAGCTGCTTCAAGAGATTTCAGTGGAATAGGTGGGTTAGGAGAGTTGTTGGAAAGTTCTTCAGAAGCATCAAAGTTGAGTTCCAAAAGTGCTAAAGAATGGAGGAATCGAAGGAAGAAAAGAAGACAGAGAGAGCACCTTGAAGGAAACAACAAAGGCGAGAGAGACAGCTTTCCCAAATCCGAATCTGAAGACAGTGTCAAAAGAAGCAGCTTCCTTTTCTCCATGGATGGAAACAGACTGACTAGTGACAAAAAATTCTGCTCCCCTCATCAGGTATGATTTTCTACTAAGTGCTCTGGTTTCTTTATCATTGCTATTGCTTTTTAGTTGTCGTATTTTGTTTTGGTACACTTTTGTACTATCTGACTTCAGTGAGGGACAGGGAACTAACATTTAATATAATATAGTTGTTTAAATTCTTATAATAGATTGTCTTCAAAGGCATTTTTATTAAACCATTAATAAAACGTTCACCATTTTGAGACTGATATATATATATACAGATAGATATATTGATATAATAGATATATAATATATATTGATATAACCTACATATATATCAACCTGTATATATATACGTATATATGTGTCTATACACACATAAACACACACACACACACATATATATATATAACCTACACTAGCAGACTTTTCAATGAGAGTTTTGGAATCTCTTGTTTACGTTTTGCATTTTGAGACCCCAGATAAACTTATTTTCCTTGAGAATGGGTTTCTGTCTTTGTTATCCAAAGTTGTGATTGTAACATACATATAAATTTTGAAAAGAAGTGTTCTTTGGGTTTTGTCTTTATCCTTTGATATAAGAACTGGACTATGGCGAGTCTCCATTTTGCTTGCATAGGGTCATGCCATGATACATTAGAATGAAATTATGACCTAAATGTTCTTGAAGAGAACAGCATCAAAGGTAGTCTATTTTTGCTCTAATTTAATGTCAACTACCTGGTTCTTCAGCATAGTTTTAAGTAAAAGAGTAAAAATTAGTTTCAATTATTTGATGTTTAGTAAGTTTTATGGATTAGTAAGTTAATGTATTGTTTACATGTGTCTGATGTAAAGAATAATTAGTTACAAAATCTGTGATAAGTACAATTATGGCTTTTAACAGTATTTGGCACCATTAGAATTTCATGTGCTGTGAATTGCAAATGCTTCTAATCATAACAATCTTGAGTCAGAATTATACCCTAAAAATAATGCTTCAAGAGATAATATATAAGATTAATTTAATCAAAAACTGCAAATCAACCAATGGGTATGATATTTTTTCATAAAGAAATAAACTTATAAAAAAAAAACAGAAGTAATAAACACAAAATTCAACATAGTATTTACTTTTGGTTGGGAGAAAAGGTAATATGCAAGTTCTCAGTGAATGTTTTATAATCTATCTTTAATATGTAAACAAATATTTTTAAAGAAAAAAGTAGACATATTAATAACTTAAAACTTGTATTCTCATATTAGAACAAAATGGACATGAATACACAGAGTTTTAAGACAAAGCCATTTTTCTGCAGATAACATCAATATCAAGAAATTCAACTATTACTATCTTGTGTCATACAAATATAAAATATATTATCAAATCAGTATAACACATTTGGAATTAACTTGAAGCTCTGGAGGGCAACTTAGTTTCTCAGATCAGATTTTTTTTTCTTAAACAGTCACCCTTGATATTTTGGAATTCTTAAAACTATTAGGAGTTATTAGAATTAAGAGTATATGAGACTATAGCATAATGATGCTATAGTGAACACAAACTTTTGTGTTCATATCTCAACTCCAAACTAGTTCTGTGACCTTGGTCAAGTCGCTTGTACTTTGTAAAATTTCTGTAAAATAAAGTAAGAATACCTACGTTAAAGAGTTTTAGGGGACTAAGCAATATATAGAAAATCTGTGTGACAGAGTAAGTCTCTTATTAAGTTAAAATCGGTGAATGAATTTCAAATGAGGGAAAGCAAACTTCTGAGTAGTTTCAATTACTCACAAATGTATACACATAATTTGATAGCAGTATTAGTTCTTTTATTGTTTCATCATTTTGCTCAAATAAAGTTTGTAGATTTGTTCATTCAGTCCAATCAACAAATATTTATTGATCGCCAACTATGTAGCAAGCATAGTTCAAGATGCCAAAAATACCTCCAAGAATAAAAGAGACTCAGTTCACTGACCTCATGGAAATTTTTTCCAAAGGAGACGGACAATAAACAAAATAAATAAGTTATAGACTGTGTTAGAAGGTAACAAATGTTAAGGGAAAAAAAAAGTAAGGAGGAAAAGAGGAACAGGAGCCAAAATTGGAGGTAAGATTTTAAATAGGGTAGTTTACAATGACCTCACTAAGACATTTTGGGAAAGATTTGGAGGAAGCAAAGAAAGAGGCTCTCTTAAGGAACAGCATTCTGAGCTGATGAAAGAGGAAGTGCAAAACCCTGACAATGATAGCATGCCTGGAGTGCTTAAGGAGCAACTGGTAGACTTGGTTTGCTGGAGCTGAGTGAACCACAGACAGGCAAGAGCAGAGAGTTTAGCTGATGGCCAGTGTTTTAATACTAAAAACAGAATCAGTACATACATATGGTAGATGTCGTTCATTTTATATTTGTAAATAGAAGATAGATGGATAGATAGATAATTTCAAAAGTGAAAGAAATAATCTATTAGTTTTAAATTTGCATATCCCAGTAAAGACAGACTAAGAGCATTAACACAACTAACAAGCAGAAATATACTATAAATGGTTTACAAGTTCTGCTGCTGTAAACAGAAAAGGAATCGGAATCTGGTAGAAAGAGAATCAGTGAAGGTGGTGGGGACAGGAAGCATAAGATAGACAGTAAATACTGTGCAAATCAAATGTATCTTCTGAAAATGTCAAAGCAGAGAGGCCGTAAATTGTGGGTGCCCTGCCTTCTATTCACATAAATTACAAATGTTATTTTATGTTTATTACATTATTTTATTTTTAAACAGATAATATACGTTAGTTGTACAAAATAAAGAAATATTTAAAAGTATAAAATGAAACCTCAAAATGCTAAGTACTTCCGACAAATATTCACTTTCCTTGTTCCCACTAGAACATCTTAAAATTCCCAGCATCTTTTTCCATCTTGACTTTTCCCAATCCACTTTGAATCCAAACCCTACATGCATGATTGTGTCTTACAGACCTAACTTCTTCTATTTTCCCTTTTGTTACTGAAAATTAAGAAACAGTCTACATTTATCATCTGGGAACAAGATGAAAAAGATACCTGGGAAATATGTTTTGACATGCCTGAGGCAAAGAAAGATGGCCTTTCACTCCTTAAAACATTAAAGCTGGTTTTCCCTAGAGAAAGTGTTGCCACAGCTGTGGGTATTCCCTCCACTCTGCTGCATCTTCTAGTGTGTTATTTTTAGTTTATTTTCTCTGAATGCTATTTCTGTTATCTTCTTTTTCCGTCTCTGTTGCCTTGAAAGCTGCGCTCACACCCATTATTATACATTCCAAAGAGTGAATAGAAATTTCAAATAAACTCACAGATCTGGAACGCCTTTGAAAATACCTGACATAAAAATATCCAAATTAAAGGCATGTCCCAGATACACAGTGGATGTACACACCTACCACATACTCCCAACCAATACTGTGTAGACCGATTTTCAGTTTCCAGAGACAGTTTCAGAACATAGGTGTATTGAGGTGATTATACTCAGCCATCCTAGGGATTAATGTAAGACCGAGTTAGTATTTCGCTGAATGTAGGATGAGGTCCACCCTGTGTTAGAGTCACCTGGAATGTGTCAGGAAAATTCAGATTCCAGAGTCCTATCTGCTACTTCCTGAATCCATATTCCAAAATTTGGGACCTAAAAATATATTTTTTTAACTCTCAGAGTGATGCACATACACTCAAATGTTTCAAAACACTAGTTCTGGGCTGGGCATGGTGGCTCACGCCTGTAATCTCAGGGCTTTAGGAGGCCGGGGCAGGCAGATCACCTGAGGTCGGGAGTTCGAGGCCAGCTTGACCATCATGGCGAAACCCTGTCTCTTATTAAAAATGCAAAAATTAGCCAAGTGTGGTGGCGGGCACCTCTAGTCCCAGCAACTCAGGAGGGTAAGGCAGGAGAATAGCTTGAACTCGGGAGGTGGAGATTGCAGTGAGCCGAGATTGTACCACTGCACTCCAGCCTGGGCGACAGAGCGAGACTGCCTCAAAACAACAACAACAACAACAAAAACATGAGCTCTGGATATAACGGCTATTATATTGATCATTTAAATGGAGTCTGAGGAAATGAAAAACATTAGCATTCTTTATTAATGGGGGGATGAATTGATGTCTTCACATGATCTAATCTCTTGATCACTTTGCTGTAAAATCACTCTACTGTCTGCCCTTCGGTAGGTAGACAAACCTGCTACAGGAATTGAGTGTCACATAGACACAGCCTCCAATGGATAAGCTGGACAGCCAATAGTTCCTGTGGAGAATCTAACCAAATCCAAAGGAACAGAGCACTTCTTAGTGAATAATATCTTTCCAGAATATCACTGAGACAGAGGACAACAAAGATTATTCTGGTGCTTTGCAGTTTGGGAAAAGCCATAAAAATAAAGCTAAAAATGGGGCCTAAGAAAATCAGCATGACCTAATTAGGCAAGGAACCAAAAATAAATTTGACAGAGTCTGCCTTTTCTGTTTTTTCCACTAAAATCATTTTATTTGGTTTTACACTAAAGCTTAGAAGAAAGAGAAGATCCAGGAATGTTTGCTGCTGACATATGTATATGTATATGTATGTATGTATATTACCCTGGGTGTGAAGAGAAGTAGGAAAGGGAATGAGAGAGCAAGGAGGAGTGCCATTGTTCTTGATGAGGGGAGAAAACAAATATTCTGCAGACTGAATAGATATGTTTTTGAAAACTATCTGCAAGACTAGAATACACACAGAATTATTTGGGGTTGCTAGTTTAAAATCCTTTCAAAATGTGAAAGAAGGAACTTCAAGCTAAATCTTCATTTTCTGGTACTAGGAAATAGTTTGCTTAATTTATTTGGGAATAGCTGTAATGAAAAAGATTTTGAATTGTCTCTTTCTTTTTAGTATAATTAAAATAAAACAGAAGTATATGTTGTTTTTTACACCACCCGCTGGTGAAGTCATGTTATATGTCTTGTTTTTATAAGCCAGTGTTATATTTTACACAAGAAGAGTAATTTATGTAGCAGTTTAGGAATCCTCTCTGTTGTGTTTGCTATGACATATAGTCTCTCAAATAAGGTGAATCATTGGTTGCCATTTGGGAAACTGTTAGCAAATTTGGAAGACAACATCGTAGGTAAGTTTTCTGACTTCTATTCCCATGTGGGTAGAGACAAACAGTTTCAGAGAAAGAGTAAACTACTTTTCTTTCAGAATTCAAAAGAAGAGAATGGAAAAATGGTAGTTTTTTAAAAAAATAATTATCCTGAAGTGAAATATTGGCTACAATGCAACATTTGAAACAAATATTTTAAATTTGAGCTAACATTCTCACTTGAGCCAAAACTTATTCTCCAGGTTGCATTCCCTTCAGATTATAGCATTAAGAAGTAGAAGCTACTTACTATTTGTTTAACCACCACTCACATCAAAAGAAATCATTTATCCTTTTCAGCATCTGGTCCCTAACCTATTACATTATGATAACCCAATCCACCTAAAGTGAAGACTAAATGAAGTGGTTGTATACTTAGTAAATTGCAAACCAGTATTGTTAGTCAGAAAAACACTCTTTGTACTTAAATTTGCTTTAATAAAAATATCAAAATATATGTGTCCTCTATAAATTTGATTATCCATGTTTAAGAGCAAGAGTATACTAACTCCAAAGAAAATAGATCCTTTAATATTAATACTTTTATTAAATAATTGTGTTCTCCCCCCACCCCCATCCCATTCCTTTCCTTTTTGCTTTCTCCGCAGTCTCTGTTGAGTATCCGTGGCTCCCTGTTTTCCCCAAGACGCAACAGCAAAACAAGCATTTTCAGTTTCAGAGGTCGGGCAAAGGATGTTGGCTCTGAAAATGACTTTGCTGATGACGAACACAGCACATTTGAAGACAGCGAAAGCAGGAGGGACTCACTGTTTGTGCCGCACAGACATGGAGAGCGACGCAACAGTAACGTTAGTCAGGCCAGTATGTCATCCAGGATGGTGCCAGGGCTTCCAGCAAATGGGAAGATGCACAGCACTGTGGATTGCAATGGTGTGGTTTCCTTGGTGGGTGGACCTTCAGCTCTAACGTCACCTACTGGACAACTTCCCCCAGAGGTGATAATAGATGACCTAGCTCTTACTGACATTATTCACCAATTTGAAATAATCAAAGCCTGGACAGTTTAGGCTGTTATACCGTCCTGCTTCCTCAAAATGAAAGTTGGTAAAAATAATACATGATCAATCAAAGGGAAAACAATAGAATATTGAGAATCAATTGAATTGTACGGGACCATTAGCTTTTGTTGCATGGTAATTAATTGCAAGGGACCATGGCTTTAGGTTAAAAGGGCCCAGTTTTTAGAGTCTGCTATGAAATACATATCTGCAAATTTGGTAGACCTACCGAGACAAATAATGGACATTTTCACCATCAAATCTATAAGATGTATATTCACCAAGAATTGTATAATTATCTATTCATATTCTGGAAAATTCATATTCTTAAAATTAAATATTATAACCAATTTGTTGATAATGGGCAATTTCATACAACTGTCAATATTTACAGTGCTATTTTAAAAGGACTCTAAAATGTGTTTTTTTTTTAATAGGATAAGATATAGAAATAATTAAAGAAATTTCAGGAAAGCACACACATTTCATCATACATCTGTGTTTTTGCATGGAAAAAATTGGCCCACATATGTCAATATTGTCAATATAGCCTCAAAGAAAATAATTCAGCCTTGAGACTATATAATCATAATATTTACTGGGGGGAAATTGATCTGATTATTAATCATTGATAGAAGATAAAAATAATTTTCACTGAATGAAATAAAATAATAAATGACTTTAGCATGTTTACAACAAATTTCCTTGAAAATTGTGACAGGTTAATTAAAATATTTCTGTAATATAATTGTGTTATACAACTGCATCCCGCTGGTGAATTCCTCTTGAAGATTACTACCTGTGAGAATTTTTTTAAAAGAAAACTGTTTATAACTTAGCAATAATTCAATATTTTATTACTTGAAAATTCTTACCTGGAAAAATTGCATGTAGCATGATTTGCCAAAGAAATTCTATGTGGTGTTGTATTACTTATTGGGAAGAGTGGTTTGAGCCATCAGTATTTGGTTTGCAGGGCACCACCACTGAAACTGAAGTCAGAAAGAGAAGGTTAAGTTCTTACCAGATTTCAATGGAGATGCTGGAGGATTCCTCTGGAAGGCAAAGAGCCATGAGCATAGCCAGCATTCTGACCAACACAATGGAAGGTAAGAAGCAGGACCACAGAAAGAAATGTTTGTTGATTTTGACACAGAGGAATGGGCAGCAACTATTTATACACTAAACTTGTTCATACATCACACAGCCCTCACTCCTTGAAGTTTGGAGAGAGGATGTATTAGTACTGCCCTTTTTAGATCAATTATATGTCAGTTCTAACATATGTTCTTTAGAAAACATCAATTACATTTTATATCATGTCTTCTTGGTGTATTAGATATACAGTCACATAATAATTATTTTGTAACAGGCTTCATCCATTAAAATTTCAAGCAATATTTTAAATACATGATGCTAAAATTCTAAAAGATATGTACAAACCACAAAAGTAGATTTGAGTCTGAATTTATACTAAAAAGAAGGGCATACTACATTCTCATTGTGTGCAAGATTAGTGTTGATATGGAAACTATGAGAGGAGAGAATAGTTCATAAATGTTATCACACACATAAGGGATCACAACTTTAGACAATGTTTTTAAAAAGGTACTTTCAGAAGAAACAATAATTATTTAAAATTTTAATAATTGTGTAATGCTTATTTAAAATTCTGTTTTGACAAAGAGCATACAGCAATTTAATCAATCATAACCTAGTCATTTTAAAAGCAAAATATTAAATTCAAAGTGCTTATTTTCTGTATTCAAAAGAGAAAAAATCGATCTATATGACATTTTAATTAACATTTTCTGAAAATATTTAATGGGATTGTCTTCTCAAGTTTCTTAAGTAATATGAACTTCTATTTTCAAATATAAGCATCAATTTTGTTAAATAATGTAAAATCTACTAGCAATAATAACTCATTCTTATTGTTATTTACTACTCTTCCTTGTTATTGTCCCTCCAGAACTTGAAGAATCTAGACAGAAATGTCCGCCATGCTGGTATAGATTTGCCAATGTGTTCTTGATCTGGGACTGCTGTGATGCATGGTTAAAAGTAAAACATCTTGTGAATTTAATTGTTATGGATCCATTTGTTGATCTTGCCATCACTATTTGCATTGTCTTAAATACCCTCTTTATGGCCATGGAGCACTACCCCATGACTGAGCAATTCAGTAGTGTGTTGACTGTAGGAAACCTGGTAAGTACATTTGAAGTTTACTTATTTACTTTGGTAGAGGTGGGAGGGATAGACCAAAGGGAAAGATCTATTTGTGCTGTGTTGAACCCAAAAATTATATCCTCTTTCCTCATAGAAAGAAATATCTAAGGAATATTACAGGGAATCTCAGAGATACAGCCTAAAACTCAACTGGTATGAATGCTGATTGTTTAGGCCAGTGTCTGTGCTGACTGATCATGGTGTCTTACCAGTTGTAAATGTCTCAAAATCTTTACAGTTGTTCTTGCTGGAAATGTGGGTCCAGATAAACCAGGAGATCTAATCCCGGCTCCACAAACATGTGGTTTTAACCCACACAGCCTCTAAAAAAATCATGTCCATTGAAGGGATGACCCAAAGATTGATGTATATGAAAAAAAAGAACATCATTGTTTCAAGTTAACTACCTAATAAAAAGCTTCAGTGATAATCATACAAGAAAACAAATAGTTGCTAAATTTGCATTTGTGATTTAGCCATACCCTGGTTCAAATTACTGAGCATTCATCTGTGTCTGTGTGTCCTGATCAAAATGGGTGAACAAGTAAGAAAAGGGTTTACATATATTATTAATCAAGAGCTTTGTCTGTACTAACTCAAACAAACTTGGGGCAAGGGGTAGTGGGAAAACTGGAATGGAGGGAAAAGGTAGACTAACAAACTAAGTAAAGGGCAGTATTGCAGTCTGACTTCAGGAACAGTTTTCATCAAGGGCTTAGATATGGCCCGCGAGTTCACTGCATCATTTGTCTTTAGGTCAGCAAATGTTCAGTAAGAGCTCACTGATTTTCCATCTTACAACCTCTACACTGAAAAGTATGAATCTCTCTTTGAGTCTCATTCCAAAGACTCTCTTGATAGAACTTAGGCATAATTTGCGTCACATGCTCACGTCTGATTTAATCAGCCTTGGCAGAGGGTGGGATCATGTTGAAAACATGGCAGTCCTGAGGAATCATGCGTGAAGGAGCAATTGCCAACAGAAGGGGGAAAGGAAATGCTGGTGGACAACTGGGTAATTGTGTGCCCTAATAAGTGACCTCAAATTATCTGCATTATTTGACTCAGTAGAACACTCACCATATTCTTGAGATTTTCTTCATCTTTGGCAAAGGCCGTGTCCCATTTTTCTGTTGCCTCTCTCAGTGTTTACATGGTAGTCACTCAATAAATAACCCACTGGTTGATACCTACCCAAAAAGGCTGCTTCAGGTAGCATGATTTTGCAAAAGAGCACAGGATTTGCAGTCGAGTGGAAGTGATTTTGACCTTAGTTGCCTAGTGCTTACTAGTGATATGGCCTCTGGACAAGTCTGATAAACAATCTGAGTCTTTGTTTTCTATTATTGAAATGAATGTAATAATACCCTTCGTGCAGAGTTGTTGTGAAGGCCACATGAGGTAATGTGAAAGCACCTAGACTGTGCCTGGCATCTAGCATGTGCTCAATAAACAGTTTCCTTCCTCATATATATGCTATTAACCTTTTAGACCTTTCTTTGAAATAATGATGGAAAATATTTCTGGTGTAGTTCTTGTATTTTTCCCAGGATATTGGACAGTTAGGGAAGTTGAACAGGTGAAGGAAGATTTTGGAAATTTGCCAGAGTGAAACAGGAAATATAGAATTCCAATGCTGAAGCAGTTGAGTATGGAAACACAGGATAAGAGAGGCTGGATTATAAGATGATTGAATGAAAAAGCACTAGACAAAAGCATCAAATTTAGGTCCTAGTCAAAGTGTTCATGGTAAATATCTGTGTGGTTTTGAAAAGTCACTTAGATCCTTGAGTCTATTTTCTCAACACACGTATAAACAATGAGTGTGTTGGACTAAATGACTTTTTATGTATGTCCCAGTTCTACAATTCTATGACTTTATGTGTAGTAACCGAAATAATGAGGTGGGAAAGTGGAATGGGAGACTGATGCCTGGTAGATTGTGATAGAACCATCTATAAGTTCAGGTTAGTGTTGGGGAAACAACATTTGTCAAGATAGAGAGCATAAATTATAGGGAACAGACTTGAGTTATTTATTTCTAACCATAAAAATAGGAGAATATGTAAACTGACTGTCTCTATTGGTTGATACCTCCTTACTATAATGATTAACATATCAATTATGCATTGCATAACTTACAAAGCATTTGTTCATAGAATATGTACCCATAGAATTTCCTACCCATAACAACCTTTATCATAAATATTTATACATATGAAAGTAATACATATATTTAATATATATGCAGAGAGAGAGCATGTGAGAGAGAAAGAAAGAATTTCTATCATGGGTGCTTAGCTGACTTAGGACTATATTATAGCTCATAGATGATTACACAGAATATTTTGTGGAGAGCTTATAATTTGCTCATTAAAATAAATTTAGAATATCTATGTACTAGTTTATTACTGCTCAAATTATTGCATACTGCCTTATATTCTACATGAGGACATTGAATTGTGGAATTTTCCATCTTAACTTAGATCAATATGCCCCATTTTGCATTCTGTTTCTGCAGTACATAAAAATTACATCACTTCCTTGTTGATGAGATTAATCAAATTTGAGTATCAAGAGACCTTGAATCTCAATTAAGTTTCACTAAGGTGCTCTGTATTTTTGTGGAGTATTTTTTTTATTTTGTTTTTTAATCATTATAAAATGCTTGCACCCATCATAGGGATTCAATCAGCAAAAAACAGCCTATCAATCATAGTAGGTTAGACAACATCTTCATCATAACAAACATTTCCAACTTACCTGACAATGCTGAAACTAGATTAAAATGTACCAAAAACAATCCCATTGATTTTTAGGGCCTTAACTGAAAACATTTACAGAGATATAGCTGTCATTTTGGATTGCTGGTTGTAATAAAAATATTATTTTTATGAAAAGTTTTATGGCGGGATTACATTTTTAGATAAGCATAAATTTAGGGTATATGTTTTTAAAGGCATGAGATCCAGTCATTTTAGAAGAGCTGGAAAGATCACCTTATGATTTTCTATAGAAAGAGATATTTGTAGATTATTTACTTGGATGGTTCTAGCTCACTTTAAATAATATATTTCTATCATCAGAGTGCCTATTTTAAATAATAGCTGCTTCTAAAAGTTTTATACAAGAAATAAAATTTGTATAGTTAGAACTTATTTTACACTTACCAGGCAAACTCACTATTTGAAAAACAAATCTTTGATGCGTTATTCTATAAAATGAAAAATATATTTTTCAATGGGCATTTCACCATATACCTGGATTTTCATGCACTAGGCTTGCTTAAAATACATTTTATTTCTATTTGAGTGAATGGATGACTACCATTAGGCTGTTTTTTTCTGTGATGGGTATTTCCCATCTGTGATTGGAAAAAATGAAGTGTTAGCTGCATTTATATATTCGTAAGGGTGGATCAAGATTTCTTTTAAGTGGAACCAAATAATTGTTACACTGTTATTTTGACAGAATTCCTTCAAGATAAAGGCTGATTTATCTTGATAAATGCTAAGCTTGACTTTACAGTCATAAACTGCAACTTGTAACTATAGCAAATTAAGAGAATTGCTTTAAAAGATTTTCTGCAGGAGTAATTTCATAATTCTTCATGTCCTGTGTCTCTCAGCCTATTATTTTGAGTTAAAAAAAAGTTGTGTTTGTTTCATTGTTTTTCTTTCTATTGTCAAATACACATTTATCTAGCCACTCAAGTGATTTATTAATCTCAATTACATATATATGCATACTGAGTATTTTCTCCTGCTGGTTTCAATTAAATCTGCAGTTTCTTGCTCTACTAATCCATTAACCTTAATTCTGAGGCATACATCCAGAGATCGTTATTATAAACAATTTGTGGCAAACTTACTCTTGTTTCAGGAATGTTTATAAAATTATAGAAATAAGATGGTGTCCCTTAGAAAACACAAAATCAAAAACAAAATATGGTTTTTACGAAATCAATTTTCAATAACTTTCAGTAATATGTGGATTTGTTCCTGATGCGATACTACCCAGAAATAAATTTGGTTGTGATTATGTTAGAAATGTAGTGTACCAACAAGGGCAATAATTCAGTAGCTATTATTCAATACCAGATTTAAAATGTAGACCATGAAATGTTTTAAAATTAGTGTTTTTCTTGGAAATCCAGAAGATTCATTAAATAATACCACTCTACTTAATAAAATACTCTCCTAGAGGGAAAAAAAAAAAAAAAGGCTAGACATTATTGGGTGTGTTGGCTCATGCTTGTAATCTCAGTAATTTGGGAGGCTGAGGCGGGCGGATCACTTGAGGTCAGGAGTTCGAAACTGGCCTGGCCAACGTGTTGTGAAACCCTGTCTCTACAGAAATTACAAAAATTAGCTGGGCATGGTAGGTAGCCCACGCCTGTAATCCCAGCTATCTGTGACGCTGAGGCAGGAGAATCACTTGAACCAGTGAGCCAAGATCACGCCACTGTACTCCAATCTGGGTAACAGAGGGAGACTCTGTCTCAAAAAATAATAATAAAAATAAAAAATGAAAATTAAAAAAAAGCTAGACTTGAATTGATTTGTCACATTCTCTCACTTTAAATTTTAGATATTTTTATTCCTGACTGTTAATGTTCTTCTTTATAAATTCATGTAGCATCAGTGTTTTTCAGTGCTCTTGAAGTAGTGCTGATCTCTATTTTTTAGGTCTTCACTGGGATTTTCACAGCAGAAATGGTTCTCAAGATCATTGCCATGGATCCTTACTACTATTTCCAAGAGGGCTGGAATATCTTTGATGGAATCATTGTCAGCCTCAGTTTAATGGAGCTTGGTCTGTCAAATGTGGAGGGATTGTCTGTACTGCGATCATTCAGACTGGTATCTATTTATATATATCCCTGTTGCTCATTGGCACAACATTTATTTTGAAATTGAATCAATGTATATTTATATAATAATTAATTTTAATTTTAAATTTACATCAATATATGACATTCTAAGAAAACATGTAAACATCCTCTTTAAAGCTAAGTATAAACCGTTTTCCAAGAATGATGAAAGCGTTTGAAATACTTTATAATAATTAGGTATGTAGGGCACATTAGAAAACCTACAAGTACTTTCTAAAACTGTGTTTTAAGTTTACGAAGTTTTTTTGGCCTTACAGTCTGTAAAGATATGCAAATAAAAATTTTAGGCCCCAGTTAATTTTAGCTTTTTATTAACCCTCCTTCTAGGAATGGGGACTGTTTTAAAGCAACGTGTGGGAAAATATTTGATGTTATCAGTATCTTAAATAATTGTATAAAAAACTTTTTGAATTATCACAAAATTTTATTGAGAAATAAGTAAAATGTATTGAAAATTAAGCAAAATGTGTATTTTTTCAATTTTTTTCTGTACATTTTTATCACATTATTTAGGTTATTTTACTTTTATTTTATATTGGCCTATAAAAATATATGATTTATACTTTTAATATTTCCTTTTACTCTCTAAAATAGAACCTGAAGACAACATTAGTTTGCTAATTTAAATATGTCTCTAATCAAAATAACAATTTGTTTACATGGGCATATCTTTTGATGAATCAGAAATGTTTTATTTATTATTTTTGAAATGTTTTATTTTAATTTTTGCACTTAAATTATATTATGACCAGATTTACAATCCTAATATTGTTAACACTATTTTTTCTGGATTTGAAATTGAATTAGTTCAGTATATTTTGAGTTTTTACATCTACCACATGTGGTTCTATGATACCACATACTAATAAAATAATATCTAAAATTATATTATGATTACTACTAAGAGCATCTTTTCACTTGATTACAGCTTAGAGTTTTCAAGTTGGCAAAATCCTGGCCCACACTAAATATGCTAATTAAGATCATTGGCAATTCTGTGGGGGCTCTAGGAAACCTCACCTTGGTGTTGGCCATCATCGTCTTCATTTTTGCTGTGGTCGGCATGCAGCTCTTTGGTAAGAGCTACAAAGAATGTGTCTGCAAGATCAATGATGACTGTACGCTCCCACGGTGGCACATGAACGACTTCTTCCACTCCTTCCTGATTGTGTTCCGCGTGCTGTGTGGAGAGTGGATAGAGACCATGTGGGACTGTATGGAGGTCGCTGGCCAAACCATGTGCCTTATTGTTTTCATGTTGGTCATGGTCATTGGAAACCTTGTGGTACGTATGTATTACAAATGCTCATAAATTAGAACAAGAGCAGACAGTAGCTAGGAAGGTGGCCAGATGTGGTAAACGTATCTCTGGTTTATAGTAAGTGGCCTAGACTGAAATCCCCCTTTTAGCACTCTGAGAATGAGCAAGTTATTTAACTTCTCCTGGGCTCTGGTTTCCCATTTTTTATGACATTGGAATAACAAAACTGAAATCATATCTTTAATGTAAAGATTAAGTCAGGTGTATTTATGAATGCCTGGGGGGCATAAATATTAGATTTTCCTTTCTTCTTCAAAGAAAGTAAATTTTTATCACTAAGAATTGTATCTTAATATTGTTTTGATAAGAAAATGACCTCTACTAAATCTAAAAAGACAACTATCTATTCTATAATCAAATTGCTCTTTGCATGTTCATAATTCATGTAGTTTGCTTACTCAGAGACATAGGTTACATAGCACCAAATTTTGAAGACACATTTCAATGAAGTAGACCATTATATTTTAGCTATGCATTGTAATTATCCAAGTAACTTGGAAGAGGACAAAATGTTTTCTTCCCTGAATTTGCATTACTAAAGGAAAACCAATTATTACAGTTCAAATTATTCATATGTATGGACATTGTCCAGACTCAAAGGACTTACTTTTAACTGTGACTTAAAATCACTAATGTAAAAGCATAGTTTATATATTTATGTGTTTAATGCTTAAATTTCTCAGTCATGTGTGGGCAAAGCACCTTCTTTATGCCATCATATTGGGCCTTTCCTTTGAGGGATACATTTCAGATAAACTTGTTCAGAAGAATGCTACTGGGATACCTACCAACATGCAATTTTTTCTCCAGAATAGTAAATCAGGGAGCTCTAGATTCTAAAAAAATCTGATACAGAAATAAGGAAACAAACTGGGGCTTTTGCCTTGCATGTCTTCCTATAGTGTAACATACTCTGAAACTCAATAACTAACTACATTTCAGGCTAAAAATATTATTATAAATTTTCTTTTACATCAGAAATAGTTAATTATTCCTGCATTAACCGTAACTTATCAGTTGGCTGGGTAACTTTTTCGTATCCCGTAATATTCTGAGAGTTAAAATTGCCTCATACTTTCTACACACACACACATACACACAAAGAAAGAAAGAAAAAGAAAAGTAAGTTATGTGGGTCTAGCCTAAACCCTGGCATACTTTTAGATTTCTCTCCATCTGTTGAGCTATTTGAACACATAAATTTCAAAGTGTATTTGATGGGAAACGTGTTAAGTCGTATATAATTTGCACTTAGAAATTTCTGCTGTTATAAAAGTTTGTGGCCATTGGGCCAAAGGAGTTTGTATTTCAAGTACATCATTTGGCACATATCATCAGGCTATTAAATAAATAAGTTCATTCTTTATATACACGAAGCTAGAAATTCCCTAGGAAAAATATGGTAAGATGAAGTAAGGTAAAATGATTAAGATGAAAGCATCTTTTTTTTTTCTCTCTCTCTCTCATTGGCAGAATCCTTGAGGGTGGGATTTTGTCTTTTCACTGGCAAACCTGAGTAGACACCATTTAAATCTTAGAAGCTCTGCTTTCCTATTGTCCCTCCCAATAGGAAAAAAAGAACAGGTGCTTGTTTTATCATTTTGCCCTTAGAGCAGGATATTAGGTCCTTTAAAGAGTGTGCGACTTAGACATGGCATCTGAAATACAGTAAGCATTCAATAAACATTTGTTGAAATAATTTTAGCAAAGATCTATGAGTTCCCTTTTTAGGCTGTTATTTAAATGCATATTTCAATATTAAAATAGACATTTTTCTTTTTTTCTTTTAGGTTCTGAACCTCTTTCTGGCCTTACTGTTGAGTTCATTTAGCTCAGACAACCTTGCTGCTACTGATGATGATAATGAAATGAATAATCTGCAGATTGCAGTAGGAAGAATGCAAAAGGGGATCGATTATGTGAAAAATAAGATACGGGAGTGTTTCCGAAAAGCCTTTTTTAGAAAGCCAAAAGTTATAGAAATCCATGAAGGCAATAAGATAGACAGCTGCATGTCCAATAATACTGGAATTGAAATAAGCAAAGAGCTTAATTATCTTAGAGATGGGAATGGAACCACCAGTGGTGTAGGTACCGGAAGCAGTGTTGAAAAATACGTAATTGATGAAAATGATTATATGTCATTCATAAACAACCCCAGCCTCACCGTAACAGTGCCAATTGCTGTTGGAGAGTCTGACTTTGAAAATTTAAATACTGAAGAGTTCAGCAGTGAGTCAGAACTAGAAGAAAGCAAAGAGGTAAGAATGCTTTTAAATTTTTTGTTCCGTTTCCTATGATAACCATGTACTACAGTTATTTACTATTTTCATTGTGCTTATATGCATTATCAAAAAGTAATATTGAAAGTCATATGTATATAGTGATGTTGGAAAATCACAAGATACTCTTTATTGGGAAATGTATTTCTAAAAATTCCAACTTTTCACAGGAAATTAAACCTTTCTGAGTATTCGGTATATTGATTTTCTTGATCATTTGAAAATGTGGTTTAAAAATGTGGCCTTTTAGGCCGGGCATGGTGGCTCATGCCTGTAATCCCAGCACCTTGGGAGGCCAAGGAGGCAGAGCACTTGAGCCCAGGAATTCGAGGCCAGCCTGGGCAAGATGGCAAACTCTCCTCTCTACAAAAAAATACGAAAATTCACTGGGCGTGGTGGCACATGCCTGTAGTCCCAGCTATAAAGGAGGCTGAGGTGGGAGGATTGCTTGAGCCCAGGAGGTAGAGGCTGCAGTGAGCCATGATCACATCATTCTACTCAACCCTGAGTGACAAAGCAAGACCCTATCTCAAAAAATAAAAACTAGCCTTCCAAAAAAAGAGATGTTATTTAGTACATTACACTCTCAACTATATTACGTTCTTTAAAAAATAACTTATTTTCATCATCTCCTTACTCTCTATATTAGGTTTTGCTATGATTTTTATATGAAAACTTTATGTACTTTTGTTAACCTCTGAAAGTCTTATTCGCTATGATAGTATTTCATTTATGAAAGTGTTATACACATTAGGAAAGTACAAGTAGGACTGATTATATTTTGCCCAGTCAAGGATGAGCAAATCTATAGTCTTCCAGAGTAACTTGAAAATACTAAGAACTACTTTAAAAAGCTTCACTTGAGGGCTATAGTTATTTTGTAGATTAATAAACCTGCTCTTACTGTTGTATTACTAGGAAAGAGAAAAAAGGAAGGAAGGAAGGAAGGAAGGAAGGAAGGAAGGAAGGAATGAAGGGAGGAGGGAGGGAGGGAGGGAGGGAGGAAGGAAGGAAGGAATGGGAAAGAAAGGGAAAGAGAAAGAAGGAAAGAAAGAAAAAAGGGAAAGAAAGAAAAGAAAAGAGAGAGAGAGAAAGAAAGAAAGGAAGGGAAGAAAGAAAGAAAGGGAAGGAAGGAAGGAAGGAAGGAAGGAAATTGTTCCTACTGCATGATTAGTATTCTTAAGTTTCTATCATAGTAGTAATGGTATTAATTCTTCAATCCTGTGTTGTGGAAAAGAGGATTAAAATTCTTTACTATTATTTATGTATAGACGTTTAATATATAAGAGTACGAAGTAAGTCTAGCACAGATGGAGTTATCAAAGACATGTTCTAGCTTGAGGGTATAATGTTGACACAGTGGGAACCAAACCAACAATGTCCGATTTCGTGAGCATATTTTGGAACTCTTTTTTTTTAAATAAGTGTATCAACAAAACTTGACCTGAAATCCTTGTAATAGGTAGCTGACAGTCTTACAACTCATAGCTTCCTGACCATTTTCAGGTATTTTAGAGTTGCTGAAAGATAGTATAACAATACGTTGGAAAATATTTTGAAAAAGGTAAAATACATACAAAATTAAGTAGCGATATTTTTTCTCTAAATTCTATTTAAAGTCTGCTAAGTCAGTTCAACTCTAATTTATGTTGCTCATTCTGACAAACTAAGAATTCAACTCTAATTTTATTTCCCATCACCTGGCATGAATTTATGTAAGAAGAAATACCAGTCAACAAGAACTTACTGAGCACTTTTTGTGAATTCAGCAATCTGCTGGATACTGGGGGTGAAGGAGAGCTCTATAACAAAACTCTCCTTCAAGGAAATCTCGACATATTTGAGTAAGATAACATGAACTCATGAAATCATTAAAGACCTATTAAAAAGTTTAATCCTGGCCGGGCGCTGTGGCTCACGTCTGTAATCCCAGCACTTTGGGAGGCTGTGGCGAGTGGATCACGAGGTCAGGAGATCGAGACCATCCTGGCTAGTACGGTGAAACCCTGTCTCTACTAAAAACAAAAAACAAAAAACAAAAAAATTCGCTGGGTGCGGTGGCGGGCACCTGTAGTCCCAGCTACTCCAGAGGCTGAGGGGGGAGAATGGCGTGAACCCAGGAGGCGGAGCTTGCAGTGAGAGGAGATTGCGCCACTGCACTCCAGCCTGGGCGACAGAGGAAGACTCCGCCTCAAAAAAAAAAAAAAAAAAGTTCAAGCCTGTCAGGTTGCATATAAGGCTATAGGTATTGAGGAGAGCAAGAATAATTGCTAAATGGAAGAGATAAAATTGAAATAGGCCTCAAAGTTTGGGTCAAATATAGATTAACAGAAAGCAAAATGAAGCTTACTAAAGGAAAGCTGGAGCTGACAGTGAGCTTGGTATTAAAGAGAGTTTAGGGTTATCATTGCAGATTATCAGGCAGTGATAATCTATATGAGCTAAGTGTTGGTTGAATATATAGTGGAAAATATGTTTGAATGTGTGAGGTAGTTTCAGATTATAAAGTTTTAAAGTAAGCCAAAGAGTTCAAAGTTAATAGGGAGCTATTTTCCGTTCTGAAGCAGGGGAAGGCAATTGGAAAGTGGTATTTTAAGAACATTCATTTGATATCAAAGAGTAAAACAGTTTAGAGTGAAAGATAAGAAAGATTATCTTGGGGAATATGGTGATAATCATTCGATAGCAATGAGGTGATAAAATTCTCAGCTAGGGCAATAAATAATGAGAATTGAGACTCATTGACAACTTGACAAACCTACTAAAGAATCTGGGAAAATGGAAAAACAGCAATGCCACTTTCTGAAATGGCCTTTAAAAAAGGCTACCCAGTTTATGTTGGAAAAGGAGTTCAATTGGAATATAACTGAATGAGAAGTGTCAGTGTTGGGAAACAGTCTGAGTTAGAGGTCAGGGTTTAAAAATAAGGTACAATGTTTGATAATGCAGATTTTATAATTACCTGATTCCCTGAAAATGGAGGAGCTCATCAAATAAGTAATTATAAAGTGAAAGAAAAAAGAGAAAACTAGAGACAAAGTAGCATAAAAACTTGGGGTCAAAAGAGGTAGAAAAGCTAAAAGATAGAAAAACTTTTTCTAGATTAATACCATAGAATTTTTTGACATCAGATTTATGAAAAGTAAATATCTTAACTTCCTCCTACCGAACAGTTGGTTTCCAAAGTATTTTAAAAATTTCATAATGACCACAGATATTTCAAATGACTGCTCATTATCGTGCCTTTTTAATGGCTTAAACATCATAAATTTAGAATAACAAGATATAAATCTCTCCTTTGTTATGTCCCTGGAAAACATTTCTTACCTGAACAAAAATGTCTTATGGGGTGATTTAAATAACTACTTTATCCTCCTCTTTCAAGCCAAATTTTGAATACATAGAATTCAATTACAAAATGTAAAGAAATTATTTAAAATATATAAATATGTTAGTGGGAAAATCACTAAATAAATATAAAGGTATACATTTTTATAAAGCCAGAATCAAATTTCAAGTTATCTTGCACAGTAATATTAAATTCAACAATAAATTTTATATGAATGATTTGGTAAAATGAATACTTTAAAAACCCACCAAAAAAGTAATAGGGCAACTCCCATATATGCTCACACACAAGATAAAAAGTAGACAGTTTTTAAAATAAAAAGCCAATACCAGCATGTTCTAATATTACAGAGCAGATTAGATGAATTCTAGCAAAGTGCATTTTTGATTTGAAATTTCCAAAAGCTGCTAGCATGCTTCAGGTGCACACTTATATTGGCTGGGTTATTCCTTTTTAATAGCTATCACACACACATGAACACATTTAAAATAACATATCCATAAAGTGACATTTTGGTTCATGTTTCTTAGGTTTTTGACACAAGTAGCAAGAGAACATTGAACTCTACTTTGCAGAGCACAGAATATCCTTCCTCTTTGCTAATAAAGTGAGCACTCATATAAGTTAAACCCACCAGTTATACATTTTTCACTAAAAAACTTGCATGAAATGTCTGCTTGAAGAGGAGACAGTAAATTAATCATTAATTTAGATGGTATTTGGAAACTCTAGTTACTGTATTTCTTCTGTTCATTTTCATAATAAAGGATACCTGACTAGTGAAGCTAAAGAGAAATTATCCCTAGAAGTTTTTAGAGATAAACATAGGAATTGCTGTTACATATGTTATATATGTGTGTATATATATTATATCTGTATATACGAATACCACTAACATAAATAGGCTGGTATGGAAGCAAATATAAACTTTTGCATGAAAAAAGTTCAGGAAATTGAAGGCATGGATTTCAAAGTAGTGATTTTTTTAATCTTGCAAAAACTTGGAATTATACGAATCTTTTTGAGAAGGTCTAACGTAGAATTTGTTTTTATATTTTTTAAGTTCTCATAATCATAATTTCTTGAAATATTTATATAACTATGAATTTTTACAATTTAATTCTTAAAAGATTATTGGTTTGTTTTCCTAAGTGAAGGATATAGAATAAATGCTTTTAACAATCATATTTGAAGTTGAATTCCAAACACAATCTAGCAATATCGTACTGTGACCTTCACTGCTTACCATTCTTACTTCTCACAGGAGTAAAATCAAGCTGGAGCCATCAAGAATGCAGCTCTGGTGTTTTTTAACCAGCCAGAGGCTCGTGCCACCACTTTTACCCAGGTTATCCAAGCAAGTTGTACATGTACAATCACGTTCTAAATGAATTTTGACTGGCCTGCATGCTACTCAGCTATGTTCCTTCCCCTGCCATGGCAAGGAAGTGCTAGACTTGCCCAGCTGCTCTCTGCTGAATCGTGTGACACATCACAGCATGGTCAGGCGAGATGGGCAATCCCAACATCATATTTAATTCTGCTAATGAGTTTTCTAATTTAGTCTTTAGCCTTTTAAAACCAATTGCATGCTCTATAGGATTTATAATATCTATTTTAAAACATGATAGAAATGTTTATGGTTCAATATAGTCAGGGATGTAGGAGGGCATGCATTTTTTTGTTTCTCTGCTTTTATTTCATTAAAATAAGACCACAACTTTTTATTGTTGATTCAGCCTTTATAAGTAAATTGTATTACCAAAATAAGCCTCACAGGGTTTTTTTCTGATAGTACTGCCATTTTCAGATTATTATATTCAGATCTATGAATATAATTTACAGCCTATCCAATTCATGTGCTCCAGATGAAAATGTTTGCTTTCATGTTTTGGGGGAAAGGTTCTGCAAAAAAAAAAAAAAGAAAGAAAGAAAGAAACAAAAAAGAAAAAAAAAAAGAATAGGGTGATCCTGAGGTTTGGAGATGAAGGGCCGTAGTCTGTATGCATTTGGGCAACACATATCTTGGATTTTCATGTAGGTTAGGAAAAGTTATGTCTGCAAAACCATAGTGATCATTGTAACTTAAAAAAGGAAAGCATCATGATATACGGGGTGAAAATTCTGTATATCTTGATCACTAAGTAATTGGCCTAGTGTACCCATTTTTTATTTGAAATGTCGATGATTTATGTTAATTTCTCCCTAAATGTTCTACCCAAAACTGACCAGGCAAAAAAGAGACTTGGAAAATTTACTATTTTCAGTTATTAATTATTAATTTTAGTTTTGTGAGGAGTAAAGGGCATCTCCCAAGATTATTGTAGATTTGTGGCGTAATGAGCTTTTATTTTATTCTGTTCACTCAACTTTCTCCATTGCTTACTGGAATCTCAGCCAGAGTGCGGGTTCTGGGAGGGAAATTTTGAAGGAAATGTAAAGAGTTCATAAATACTGGGCAGTTTTCAAGGCTTCTGGTGACAAGGAATATCTAATTAGTTTGGGGTTGTCTCTAAGTTTAATTTATGCATACTCTTATTTTCCTTAGGGATAATTGAGAATTAGTTGCAGAATGCAAAAAAATCAGAAATAAAATTATCAATGGAAAATAGTAACAAAGATACAGTCCATGGTGATTTATGCAATTTTTATTCAGCACCAAATTTTTAGATTTAGAATAAAACAACATTATTAGTCATTGAAGAAAATCTGGTTTCTTTTTCTTTTTTCTTCACCAGCAGAATAGAATTAAATGGTACTGGCATATTATTATTTACACCGTGTTTATAGCAGGATTGCCTCCTTTTCAGAGTCTTTATGGAAACTTTGAAAGTAGATGTTTGACTAAGGTCCGGAGCACATGCCCTTCTGGAAAAGGCTTTGTGCTGTTTTTGGAATTTGGAAAGCAATGGAATAATGACTCTAGCTTTCAGTTTCTCTGTTACATGGCCAGTGTCTTCCAAATGCTCTTTGTGAAATTGAATGTGAGATAATTCTTTGAGAGGAGCAGATGGGTGTGTGAATAGCCATTTTAAACCCATCTCAACCTTTAAAGATGGTCTTGGTGCTTTAGTGTACTTCTGCTGAAAAAAAAGAAATTAAAGCTGGTTCAGACGAATACTTTTGTATCCTTTTTGGAAACAAATGGCCTTTTTCTTTTTCTTTTTTGATGCTCTTTTACCCTACTCTTCAACTACACCATAATTATTTTCAGTTTCACATACCATGTTCCTATTCAGGCTATTTTAAAAATAAAAGGAGTTCCGGGGATGTTGTACATTTACTATATGTCCAGGCAAACCAGATGGTGGTGGTTCATATTTTTAATCTTTCGATAAGTGATTGTGAAAAAAAAAAAAAGAGCTACTGGTCTTGTTCTTCCCGCCTAGGACAAGCAACCCAATGGCTTCACTGTGTGGCTGTCTTGTTTTTCAGGTGAAATATCATAAGTCAAGATATGGTTATGCATATCCAAAAGATCAGACTAAGGCCCTGATAGTGTGTATGACCAAAACTTTCCTCTTCTACTAGTAAGACAAAAATCCACAACTTTTTAGAGAAATGGCTAGATTTTAAAGGCAATCTGTAATGGCTGAATCTTTTATTTTGCCTCTTGAATCATACAGCAGTTTGTGAGAGTCAAATATTTGATAGCTGATTGAAAATAAATGAAATGTGAGCGCATTTCAGTGGAAGTAGGCCAGTTGCTAACATTCTCTTTTATCTCTGAAAGTTAAATTTCATTATTTAATTGGATAAAAATCAAGAGCAATATTTGTCATATGGGGGAATTTCTATATAAGGTCACGCTATTGGGCGGCGGGGAATGGTCTCATGGCCTTTTTTGGGTGTTAACTCTATTGTTTCTTATGTTGAAATAACCCATTCTTGTGAGTGGTATTTGCAGTTAACCTTCTTGAAAACTTCATATTCAGGTACCATGTCTTTGAGGACATGGTTCTTGGATCAGCGTGCGGCTTCCACAGCATTGCGCCGGGCTTCTGCTACAGCCAGGCATGTTTTCTGCGGCTGAATTAGGCCTGGAGAATGTTGCATCTTAAAACCTGCTTTCCAGCGTGCATTTGTAGAGCATAAGCCATCATCCCTCTGTAGACCCAGTCGTTTCTACAAGGGATGGAAGAATTTAACCTTTAAGTGCCATAAAACATAGGAGGAGTAGGGAGAAAATAGTACAAGAAAACAAGTTTGAACTTGTACTATGTGGTTTTATATGGAAGCTTTCTATTATTATGCCTATATTCCCAATTATATTTTTCTAACTACTTCAGAACAAGTATGAATTTAGTTATTTAGTATAGTCATCGAGTTCCTTAATATGGTAAATTTAATTTCAGGTTTCTTTGCTTTTTTTGTATCACTGTAGTATCACAGCTATGGCAATATAAAGAAAGTAAGTTATTCTTTATATTTATTGGTCACTTGCTTTTAAATCAGTTATATGCTTTTAAATAAATTTGAAGGTCATTTTGGTTATGGCTATAAGAAGATGTATCACAAACCACCCTTGACTAGAATGTGAATGCCAAAGTGTTGAACTTAATTAGAAAATGTTTAGATTATTTAGATTATATCAGTGTATAGAATTATGTATATAATATAGATATGTATTATATAAATGTATACAATTTAAAATGCTTATATAGTTTTTCAGCGTGTAAATTAGTGATTTAAAAAATACAGCAGTAAAGTTCTTTATGTATCCAGTGACTAAAGCATAGCAGGTAGTAGATCATAATTCGTAAGCTGATGTAATTTAATAAGAAGCTGATTCACAATTTAATTTATAAATGTAAGTAAATGCATAACTTTAGAAATTTTATGTAATTGATAAAATATTTTCATAACTTCATAGAATTAAAACATAGGTACTTTCCTATGATAAATATGTGACTTAGGGCATTAAAAAATACTGTAGTAGCATTTCTGACTAAGAAGATTAAATTGGCCAGGTGCAGTAGTTCATGCCTATAATCCCAGTACTTTGGGAGGCCAAGGTGGAAGAATCACTTGAGCCCAGGAGTTTGAGACCAGCCTGGGCAATATGGCAAAACTCTATCTCTACAAAAAATTTAAAAATCAGCCAGGTCGGCCGGGCGCTGTGGCTCACGACTGTAATCCCAGCACTTTGGGAGGCCGAGGCGGGTGGATCACGAAGTCAGGAGATCAAGACCATCCTGGCTAACATGGTGAAACCCTGTCCCTACTAAAAATACAAAAAAATTAGCCGGGCATGGTGGCGGACGCCTGTAGTCCCAGCTACTAGAGAGGCTGAGGCAGGAGAATTGCGTGAACCCGGGAGGAGGAGCTTGCAGTGAGCCAAAGATTGCACCACTGCACTCCAGCCTGGGTGACAGAGCGAGACTCCGTCTCAATAAATAAATAAATAAATAAATACATAAATACATAAATACATAAATATAAATAAAAATTAGCCAGGCACGGTGGCATGCACCTATAGCCCCAGCTACTTGGGAGGCTGGGATGGGAGAATCAATTGCGTCTGGGAGGTTGAGGATACAGTGAGCCATGATCACGCCACAGCACTCCAGTCTGGGCCACAGAGTGAGACCCCGTCCCAAGGGGGAAAAAAAAAAGATTAAATCATGACTAGGGCAGATTCTTCAACTTGGGAAAGCCGACTTTATGTCAACCTTCATAGATAAGGAAGCCTCCCATAAAACACTTTTTAGTGAAATGCAAACTAACCTACCATCTTCTAAGCTTTGGTTCATAAGGGTCCTGGGAGCTTGCAAAAGCTTTGCCAAGATTCCCTCTGAGCATTCCTTGAGGGGCTTTCTAGAGCCTGAAAGATTATCTTTATAATCAGAAAATCTCTGTAATAACTGTAAAGCAATTCTCCATGAAATGGGTTCTACTCCTTGGACAATAGTAGAACGGTGGCAGGGTTTTTTCCTTGTCCATTGTCAAAAGATATGTTGTGCCTCATAATGCCAGGAGGAGAGAGGTGAACTGTGATCACTGTCCCTCTCTACCTTAAGATGTATAAATACATAACCTCCAGAGCTATTAGAATAGAGATTATTTATATCCAAACAAGTTAACCACATTCACAAATATATGTAATCTAATGACCTTCCCAATAACAAAAAAATACACCCAGAGGTCCATATATGTAAACGATTGATTCCATTGTCATTCAGGTTAGTGGCTATCAACACTTGTGCTGTAAAGGATTTGTTTTAAATATGTATGTATTTGTATTAAACATAAGACACCTGCAGAATACATGGAAGAATTATAATGTGAAAAATTAAACATCTCACAATTATATTAGCAGTGGTAACATGGGAAGTGAAGGGTGAGTATATTTTCTAAAGTTTTCAGATGGAAAAGTACCTGTGTGTGTATACATGTATAATTGATTTTTTATTATTAACATTTTTTATTAAATCATTCCTATTTAATAAGAAAATGCATTTTCTAATATAATTAGATAGACTATCTCAGGACCAGACTCGACTTATATATCAAAATGGAGAGATAGAATTATCTAAAGACTATAATTCTCTCTATGAAGTGACATTAAAAGATATTCAAACATTCATCGATTCACTCTTCATGAACTCAACATAACTATTCAGTGTCTATTCTATACTTGGTGATATACTGGATCTTTTGGTATATATATATGTGTGTGTATGTATGTAGTTGGTATACATGTGTGTATATATATAGATGTATGTGAATATGTACATATATTTAGGAGAATATTTGGTCAAAGGAAACAAGCATAATAGATTAAATGCTCTATAAAATTTAGCATGAAGAAAATCATGCAAGAAAGAATGGCTTCATATAGGAGGTTGAGGTTTACTATGATGAGGCTCAGAAGTTATTAAGTTTGCATTAGCCAAGAGAAAAAAAAAACATGAAACTTTCTATAACTGACCTCAAATACTTTGGTTTCTTATTGTTATTACTTATAAAGTGGATATTATTGCTGTCACTCATCAAAAGCCATAGTAATTAACCTATAAACTACCAGTGAAATTGGAAGAAAAATTAGTGGCTGAGACCAAACAATTATCCAGTATTTTCTTAGTTACACCAGAAGCTGCTACAATTCTACCCAGCAGTAATTTTCCTAGGTCTTTCTTAAATGAATAAAAATATCCTGGCTATAAGAAGTAGAAAAATCCTAGGAGAGGAGAAGATGTCTTGGATTTCCCACCTCTCCATAATGTAGAGGAAATTAATGGTAAAAAAAAAAAAAAAAAAAGACTTGTGCTATCATGACCCTAAGAACTATCAGCCAAAAGTGATGGCCTAGCTTCTCTATTTACCATACTCCAGCCTAGGAGGTACTCTACTAAAAAACTGTATTTTGACTTAAAGTAATTTTCATTATATATATATTTGGACATGGCTAATGTCAGGTTAATATCACCTTTAAAGTAACACCACAGAAAGTATCATCTGGATACTACCCTTTAATTAGTTCACATTGTAAAATATTAAACTACATTTGCATTATGTCTTCATTAAATCAGGAATTTTGAGCCAAATTTCCCCAACATGAACAGTGTTTATGGCCTTTTTAAAAATAACACAGTAACTCTTTCAGAAGGCTTTGGCAGAGTGACACTATAACTCAGCTAACAAAGTTAGTGGGGGCTTTGAAATCATTAACATGTCCATGCACTATTGTTTCATCTTAAAAGTTTTACATTATCTAGGTTGTGCTGTATGTCATGTCTTTGCATCTGTTTTCATAAAACATTGCACAATCCTGTCTTCCCAAGTGATCTCAGAGTACTTATTATTTATTCTTGTAATATTACAGTGGCTTTTCTAGCCATGTGGCATGGCACAATGATTTAGTTAAAGGAAATGTTCACAGCTGGGTCACACATTGAATTCAGAATGTGTTCCTAATGAAAGTCTATAGAGATTCTGGACAATGCCATTTATGAAGAAATTTCCATTTCATTTAGAATTCTTTGACAAGTATTGAATTCAGTTATGCAGTTCAAAAAAAGAGAGAGATCCATCATTTTTCTTCTAGTAGAATAAGAAGAAAATTATGTAAGCCAGAGAAAAATAGAGCACAAAGTTGAAATATAATGACTGAGACTAATGTTAATGTGCTGGTCTTTCTTTCTAAAATTATAGAAACATGGACAATACTTAGAAACAAGTGGTAATATTCTTTGCCCTCTGAAAGTTTCCATCTGAAGAGGTGGAAATTAAAATTTGATTTGATGTATTTTAATTAACGTAATCATTACTAGATGTCAGCATACCACTTTATCCAACTATTCTTGGTTTGGCCTCAATGTATTAAGTTATATTCATATGGCATTCATATACAAATGCAGATCATAAAACAAGTTAATCAGTGTAATCCATCCATTCCAGACCACCCACATTGAATGTTGTCTAAACTTTTTGTCTGATTCAGGTCAGTAGTCACATTATTTTGAATAGTACGACTTGATTTATGTTAAATTATTAGTACATAATGATCAGTAATACTAATAGAGTTAAATGCTATCACTACCATTTTTTTTCACACAATGACACAGTATTTCCCAGTTAATTAAATAAAAGGGGGAAAATCACATCTTTGAAATGGGATTTTGTTTCCAGAAATTAAATGCAACCAGCTCATCTGAAGGAAGCACAGTTGATGTTGTTCTACCCCGAGAAGGTGAACAAGCTGAAACTGAACCCGAAGAAGACCTTAAACCGGAAGCTTGTTTTACTGAAGGTAAACAAGCTCTAATGTGATTAAATACAATCTCCCTTTGTTCTTTAAAGAGACTGAATATGCCTCATTTAAAAACAAATTTATGAAACGAGGTGTGGTGGCTTATGCCTGTAACCCCAAAATTTTGGGAGGCTAGGTAGGAGGATTGCTTGACCCCAGGAGTTTGAGACCACCCTGGGAAATGTAGTAAGGCTTTGCCTCTACAAAAAAAAAATAATAAAGAAAAAATAAATTAGCTCGACATGGTTGTACATGCCTGTGGTCGCTGCTACCTCAGCCACAGCTGTATCTTAGAGCTTTTGCAGGGAGTCAAGGCTGCAGTGAGCCATGATTATGCCACTGCACTTCAGCCTGGGCAACAGAGCAAGACCCTGTCTCAAAAAAAAATAAAAAAAAATACATAAATTAAATTAAATAATAAAAATATTTAAAATAAATAGTGAAGGCATGTTTATCTTTATTTTCCTTTTTTGTCTTTTAAAAAGTTAATCTCTCTAGATTTCTGGATTATACTTACAGCAGTGACTATTCCTGGACAATTAAAATGATCTGATAGGTCTTTTTTTTTTCTCATTCTCCATAATGTGAGGAAGCTAACCCTATGAGATAAATGGCATTCTAGAATGTCATGTCATTGATATTGTAATCCCTTCACAACTCCTTGGCAATGTGTGATTTGATTTATAGATGCTACAGTAATTACATTCCCTCCCTTACAGTTCCAATGTGGTTAATGTGCTCTGGCTACAGCTGTTTTGAGATGTAGCTGTATTGTGAGGCTTTGGCAAGGAAAGCAATAGCTGTTCTCACAGAAAGCAGCACAGTGTCTTGCACACAAATCAATGAATATCTATTATTCAATGTGATTGGACTTAATCTGATGAGTAGTAGCTCAGAGACTTACAGCAGAAGAGTGCACGGGAGTTAGAAATAATGTGAAAGCTAGGAGGGGGAGGACAAAGGGAAAAGAGATACTGACTGACGAGCTGAGTCATAGGCGTGACTAAGAAAAGCACTGAGGCTGAAAAATAAATTAGCTTCGGAAAATTGACAGTGGCTGATGCCTGGGAAGACGCGAGATTTTCTGTGCATGTGTGCATGAAAAGAATTAAAAACCCAGGATCACATCAAAATATGAATAAACAAATCGAACATGTAGTTTTGCCTCAAACGTGAGAGATGCACCTGGACTATTTTCATCAATGGCCTTGAGGCAAAATAATCCTGACTGGTGGTGAAGAATGAAACCATTGTTACTTAAGCAAATCTAGACGAAATATTTCCTTGAATTCTAAGTAGCTGGCTGAGTATATAAGTCTGAGAATAATTCATTATACCGGAGGGATGCTGACAATAACTAGCAAATGAAGGAGATGGTTACCCTATGAAATGATTACCTGGAAGTGGAGTGGGGAAAGAGCAAGAAAGTTTATCTTTTCTTATTTAAGATTAAAATATATTTTTAAATTAACTATATTTGATTTTTAGGATGTATTAAAAAGTTTCCATTCTGTCAAGTAAGTACAGAAGAAGGCAAAGGGAAGATCTGGTGGAATCTTCGGAAAACCTGCTACAGCATTGTTGAGCACAACTGGTTTGAGACTTTCATTGTGTTCATGATCCTTCTCAGTAGTGGTGCATTGGTAAGTGAAATGCTTATTGGCAAGAATCAGATTCTGGTGAAATAGTTTATTCTCCAAAATTACCAGATGCAAACACTGAGCTTCAGAATCAAAAGAAAAGGCATATCTGTGTCTTGCAGAGCTTGGCACCCAAGGTTTAACGACGCAAAATTCAGTTCAGAACAAATCAGCACCATGAAACAGCCAGATGGAATTTCTCATCTGGTGTTTATCTAACAGATGTTTTCCTCACTGAGACAACCGTCTGCAGAGACATTCTGTAACCATGTTACTTTCCCAGTCAAATACTATCCAGTTTTCCCTAATAATTGTATTAACATTTATGGACTAAAAGCGTATTTTAGGGTTTTTTTTTTCATGCATAATCAACTTATTCTCTCAAAATAAGCCAGATCATTCAGGAAATTGTAGAAAGTAATGTTTGAACAGGCCAATGCTCTCTCTCATTAACAGAACTTCTAGTTATTTCTGAGTTCATATTACTTCATTAAAAGCATGTCTTTGTAACAGTAATTGAGATAGAGACTTAGGGGTGAGAAGTAGGAAAGAAAGCACATTTTGAATCACTAAAGGCATGACATTTCCCTGCCAGCATTTTCACACTTAGTTTAAGTCTTTAGATTTTGTCTGATGTTCAATGTTTATGTGAAATATCAATAATCAAATTATTGTTTCGTACTCACTATTATGCTAAGCAATTTTTTTCAAATATTTAGAAGAAGCAAGCCATTTAAGTAAAATAAAATATTTTTGATTCACAGGCCTTTGAAGATATATACATTGAACAGCGAAAGACTATCAAAACCATGCTAGAATATGCTGACAAAGTCTTTACCTATATATTCATTCTGGAAATGCTTCTCAAATGGGTTGCTTATGGATTTCAAACATATTTCACTAACGCCTGGTGCTGGCTAGATTTCTTGATCGTTGATGTAAGTATCCTGAATGATTTTTATAAAATTGTTTTTAAAAGAGGCAAGTTTGACATCTCATATATTTCTGTTATTAAAACTGACTTTCACTAATGATGACATAATTATGCAGTTATTTAAACAAAACTATAACATATGCAACAATGAGGAATATCTCACGGGAAAGAGTAGAGGAGGTCCTAAAAACATGGGCAGTGGTAAGAGCAAACACAGGGAGAGTTGTTCTTTACCACAAACAGACAGCTTTTATTTTTCTGAAAGTTAAGTGCTTCAAGGTAAGTAATAGCTAAATAATATGTTAATTGACAGATGTAAGCACTTAACTTATTAACAGTTCAGTTTAAAAAAACAAACAAACATCTCCAAGAGGCAAAATCAAAAATGACTGAAGGTCAGAAATTGTGTAAACTGCACTTTAATCCCTTTCTAGAGTACGTGTGACTAAATACTGTTAACCCATGTACTGAGTTCATTCAGCCACAGCCACATACCCACAGACACAACAAAATGCATTTCCATTTTTAAATCAGTAGTTAGATCCCAATAGCTAATCAGATATTTACCATGCAAAGAGTTAGGTGTAGGTCTGTTCTGAATCTGATTACCCTCGGGTGAGTAGTCATAGGAACATTGCCAATTATGGAATCTATCTGACTTGCGCCTGTTTTTTTTATTGCAAATGACAGAGAGGCACTGGGACAACATGACAGTCCTCTGATTCCTTGTAGTCTCTGATATTCCGTTGCACAAGGCTTCACAGCCTCCTAACAAAACAAGGTGCTTCAAATACTATCTCTAGCCATTTCCTAGCAATCACAAAGCACTTTATTTTTAGCCCTAACACTTGCCAATATAAATCAATGATTGCCATATGTGTGCATTCATTCTTTTTCTCATTTTTGACGAGTCTGGGTCTATCCAAATTCTACTCTTCTTCCTCCCACAAACACATATTAACAATTATATAACCAAAATGTGTTTAACCCTTTAAGTTGATAAGAAATCTGCTGCCAAGTCACTTTTAATAGACCAGAAATGACTTTCAATTTCCTTGGCTGGCCTTTTAATAATAATAGAGATGAATTTCAACATAACTCTGAAAAGCTATCCACAAACGGAAACTTAATATTTTCACATTCTGCAGCTAGAGTGGACCTTAAGGAATATCTAGGCTTTATTCAAGACAGGAGGAAACTAAAGCCTCAGTTTAAATATTTTTTGGAGATAACACAGCTTCTTAATAATAAAGTTGATACGTGTCCAAATTTACTAATTCTCAATTCAGTGCTCCTTTCCCCCACAGATTTTCTGCCTAACTGATCCATTATAAATGTATTAGTCGTAATAGGCAAATGTGTATGTTTGTGTGTGTGTGTGTGTGTGTGTGTGTGTGTGTATCAGACTGGCTTTGAGATTTAGCGTTTAAAATCTCCACCTTCTCTGTGAAAGATGGAACACTAAATACATTCAATGATCCTTTCCGGTTCAAAAAGATTTTATCATGTATGAAGATTATTATTATTATTTTTTTTTTTTTGAGATGGAGTTTCGCTCTTGTTGCCTAGGCTGGAGTGCAATGGCGCGATCTTGGCTCACTGCAACCTCTGTCTCTGGGGTTCAAGTGATTCTCCTGCCTCAGCCTCCCGAGTAGCTGGGATTACAGGTGCCCGCACCATGCCTGGCTAATTTTTTGTATTTTTAGTAGGGACGGGGTTTCGCCATGTTGGCCAGGCTCGTTTCAAACTCCTGACCTCAGGTGATCCACCCACCTTGGCCTCCCAAAGTGCTGGGATTACAGGCATGAGCCACCGTGCCCAGCAAGATTATTTTAAAATGTGATAGAAGTTTTCTAGAAAATTCTGACTTACATTTACTGAACTACTGCATTGTACTTTGAGTATTTCTATGTACTTCCCTTATATAGAAAACATGATCATGATGTAAAAATCTCTTGAGGTTGGGAGTTTTCCATCATGTTTCTATCCTTGCACACCTAACATAGACATTTAGACATCTATTGAGTAACGTTTCAATGAATGAGAAACAAATGGTGCCCCCAAATTACTTTGCTTTTAGTGAGTCAAAATTAGCAGATTGGAACTGGGCACTGAAAGCCTCCTCCTTTAGGCAAGTTACTGTATCTTAAATGGGTCTATTTTCGTAATTTTCCCAAAGCAGGGGTTAAATACATGAATTAATGCAACCTCAGATAACAGCTTGCCCTCAGAGTACTGGGGATTCACTAAGCTAAAGTAAATATAAGGTTAAAACAGTGTTTGAAAGTACAAGTAAAATGGACTTAAAGAGTTTAAAGTTCATAGGGTATATCACTGTAACAAAATTAAACAGTCACAGAAAGGTAAAGAAAGGAAGCAATCAATGAAGCAAGAAAATAAACAGAACACGAAAAAAACTTCCTTTCAAATGTATCTTTCGAAAACTACATTCACATACTTGAGAAATAGGTCTGTGTAAAAAATGTAACCTCTTCAATTCTCTGTCTAAAAGTAAAATTAGATTTATAGTGAGATATCCTTGTAATTTCCTAAAATTCATTCATTTATTCAATAAATATTTTTGAGTACCTTATAAAGGATCATATGCCATTCAAGACAAAGGAGAAATGAACAAAACAGACCTAGCCTTGTTAAGCTTACACTCTATTGGAGGAGAGGAACAGACAGGAAACGTGTAAGCAAGTAAAATCTAAAGATAAGATAAAGGCAGATCACTGCTATGAAATAAAACAGGGTACTAGGCTGGTAAATTACTGCGTGTTTGGGGAAGCAGAGGGAGGGCAGGAGCAGTGTGTCAGCTAGTGTCCAGGAAGGTGTCTAAGGAGGTGCATGGGGGAGGGTGCCAGTCATTCAAAGACCTGGGAGAAGAGAGGAGAAGCAGCAGAAGGGCTTGAAGTGGGAATGAGCCAAGGAGATTAAAGAGACAGAAAGAAACTGGTGTACTTGTATGTGATGAAACATGAGTGAGAGTGGTAGAAACCAAACTCAAAAAGTACATAGTGGCCATGGCAAGAAGTTCGTATTTTATTGTAATTTACTATACATCGTATATATTAATATTATGTAATCTATCATATATTAGTTATAATCACCATGAGAAGCCCCAGCAGCAGTATAAGCAGGGATCTGACCTACTGCTACAAAATGATCATATCTGGCTATGGAGAGGGGGAGGCAAAGAGTAAAAGCAGAAAGATCAATTAAGAGGTTGTTTTAATAATGCAGGAAAGTGGAGATTTTAGACCAAGGTGATGAGACTTACTGATGGGCTTGATATGTGGAGTGAAGAAAAGAGAGGATTCAACAAATGGATTTTCTTTCACCGTGAACAAATGGGTAGAGGATAGAACCATTAACTTGGATGGGGAATATCAGAAAAATGATTTGGCAGGGTAGGTAGATGATGAGTGGGAGAGAAATGCATTCGTTTGATATATATTCATTATAAAACAAGGTACTGAACTTTATATAGATCTAGAGCTCAGGAGAGAATCCAGAATCTTATGTATATAAATTTAAGGATCATCAAGATGTATATGGCATTTGAAGCTACAAACCTGTTTTAGCTCACCTAGGCAGAGAGTGCAAATAAACAAGGCAACCCAGAACCAAACTCTGGGGACACTGTAACATTTAGAAGTTGGGCAAAGGAGAACCAGCCAGTAAATTAGACTGAGAAGTAGTAATTAAAAGGAAAACAAAATATGCATGGTGTCATAGAAACCCAGAAAAGATAGTTGGGTTTTTCCAAAGGAGAGGTGATCAATTTTATCAAAGGCTACAGTGAAAAAAAGTCAAAAATCAAGCAATATTGGTATACAAAATTGACATTTGGATTTGGCAAAATGAAGGTCATTGGTGTTGTGGATGAGAGAAAATAATGAAGATGAAGAAATGGAGACAGCAAGTATGATACTTCAGGATGGAATCAAGGGCAACTTAACTCATGCCTCTGCCTTCCAGAATACTGCACTAGAAGGACCACTTTTTCAGATTCTGTACAATTCTTTTCTTCTCAGCTGAAGGTCAAAAAGATACTATGTTCATTTAAAAAAACAAAATATACCTTACTATACCATTCTATAACTACACAAACTATACTACAGATGCTGCTATTGACCACACAATGAACTAAATACATAATTTAATTAATATTTAAAATGTATTGAAAACATCAGATTTCTTGAGGTCCTTATCAATTTTTGCAGTCGTCTCTGAGAAAATGCATCTGAGCATCTCTCATAAAAACTTCGTTTGATTCTAAAGCATCCTAACATGCTAATGTGTGAAAAACAAACTCCAGTAAAAGATTCAACCATCATGAAGTATTTATTGCCCACAGGTGATTTTCACTAACAGCACAGGTTAAAAGGAGATGCTTGATATTATGGCTTTGGAATTCTTTTCCTGCTTAATCACAGGCTCCTTAGAATCCTATCAGCCGCTCTGTTGAGGTGAACAAAAGCACCATAGGGACACTTTCTGATCCTAATATGTATTTCCATTTGCCAGCAACCCCTAGGATCTAGTATTTCCTGCCTTAGTTCTTGACATTTATTATTGACATATTGGCATCCTCAATAATGGAGCTAGATTGTTATTAGTAGTAATAGTAGTAGCAAAATATTATGCCTAGTACTTTGTAGCACTTATTGTGGGAATGACACTAATTAAGAGCCTTACATAATAATAGTGAAAATTACTACCCTGATTTAATGCACACTGTGTACAGGTGCCACCGAAAGCACTTTACATGTGTTAATTCATCTAATCTTCAAAATTCTATGAGTTAGAAACAACTATTCTCGATTTGCAGGTAGGGAAGCTAAGACAAAGAGAGGTTAAATTACTTTCCCATGTTAACAGAGCTAATAAGTGGCCAAGCTGGATTTGGTACCCAAGTAGTCTGGCTCCAATGACTGTGTTTCTAACCCCTGCATTACCAACCTCATTATAAATGTCTCTTTTACTTACAAAGTATTTATTAATCTTTTTAACAAGCTTTTGATTTTTCGTATTATTATTTCTATTTTGCTACAGATGTTATCTCTATTTCACAGGTTTAGAAATGTCATACAGCTAGTAGGTGGTAGACCTACCTTTACCCAACACTGGGTTCTTTGATCCATATTTTACAATAGGGCACAGATCTATTTGGCATATTGTGCTGAACTAGTCAAAGAGTTCCCACATGACACCGAAGGTGACTGCGTATAAGTGGTGGTGAATGAAAGCAATGAGATGGTGCCTTGCTAATATGCAGACACCTGCCTTGAATTTTATCTAGCACTCTTGTGGAGAAAATTAGAATAAATTAAAAGAGCTTTGGAGTAAAGAAACTAAATAATTATAAATTATTGTCATTTCATATCAATTTCTGATCTCTCTCTCTAGATATATTTCCATGTAAACAGTCTAGTATGTGATTTGACTTTTTCTATAAAAGTCTTCTGATAGAAATGATTCATTTTGTCCATTTCTTGGAAGAATTTATTTCTCCTTTAGCATTATTAATTAATTAATAAGAAAAATTTCTCACAGGCCAGGTTTAAAAAGATAACCCAACTAATGTAGCTATAAATTTCTATAGCCCATTCTTGGAAAGAGTATGGCTTTTAATAGAGACTTTTAATCTCTAATTCTGGTCTTTTGTTAAACTCCAACCCATAATTCTAACTGCTTCCTAGATAATACATGTTAATACACCTGCTATCTGCACACGTTCATCATGTTTCCCCTCTAAGTCATGCATTTCTTCCAAATTCCCTACTTAGTCTGATGGTAATGTTTGTATAAATCCAGGCCAGATGTCATCTTCAGCCTTTCTGCCTTTCACCCCTCACAACCAATCAATCAGCAAGTTCCTCTCCATTTTATTGACTAATAAATGAGTGGACAGTCTCGCCGCTCCTCTTCAGTACATCAACACCACTGCAATCAACTGGACCAAGCAATAGCTTACTAAATACTCCTGCCTCCAGTCACGACCTCTGCAAATATATGTTTTAGGAAGACCTACGTCACCCTTTCTCTTCTTAAAGGCCTCCCCGTGGGATGCAGCTCATTAGCCAGGATTCTAAATAGTGACAGTAAAGGCAAACAAGCGTTATCATTTCTAATACTAATAACAACCAACCTTAATTGAGCTATAAATTGTCCTTTATCTTCAATGTTTAATTTGTTTAATCTTCACAACAACTTATGCAGCATCTACTGTTGCTTTCCTAGTGTGTAGTTGGGAAAATTGAGGCACAGAATAGTTATCTAGTTAAGTAACATATAATGTACATTCATTATGTAAAATGTCAAAAACAATTCATATCTTTCCAAAAAGAAATAATTACACCTGAAGATACAGTCATAATTACACACTTCATAAACAGAAGTAATTATGCTCACAATGAATCAAAATTGCACTTGAAAATTTTTTCCAGGAGTGTGCTTGAAGATGATGCATCTATTAACAAAGATACTTTGATTTGTTCTTTTTCAACATAAAGAACATATAGTGTTATTTTGATTTAATCATCTTGAAATTGCCAAATGAAGAATTCCAGACAAAGAAATAAACTTAGAGAGATCACCTGATTCAAAGTCTTCATTTTAAAGACCCCTCCCCTACTGCACATAGTGTTTGGAATGTTTAAGTGAAATTCCTGTGAAACTCATGGCTTCTCTGTACCATATTGTAGTCACCAATGATGAGTGCACCAGATTTTACTCATCCTTTCCCCAGGGATGAACGCTTAGATCGTCTGCTTCCTGCTATTATAAACAATACCACAATGACCAAGG